>NC_081833.1:21085378-21388409 GCF_030867095.1 Alligator mississippiensis | reverse complement strand
AGCAGGTAGCCTAGAGGGGTCAAAGGTATAGGAAATGCTTTTTAAAATCATCCAGACACCACAATTAGTGGTCTCTTAATCATCTACTTTCCCTTTTTTGTTTTTACTGTTTAGTAGCACAGCAAAAATACATCATCAGTATTGAAGGGGCATATCTAAGAGCACATTATCCAGTACCAATGGCTTGTTTAACTTGAAAAATCTAAATTAAAAAACATAGAAAAGTCCTGGGTTAAAGAGTACGCTCCTCCCCTGAATGAGCTGTTGACCTTTAAGAGGGGGAAACCACTGTCTCTTATCTTTCTGCAAAGAAAGGGGAAGCAAACTTAGAATTGGTAATTTATATTTCCTTTCCCCAAAGGACTAAAGAGAGCTGAGATTAGGAGTCGAGTGAACATAACTTCAGAGGTCATAAGGAAGAGGGCACTGAAGAAGCACTGTGAGGTTCTTTATTCCATTTCCTCAAAAGCAATGAGAAAAATAGCAGGACTTGTGAGAGAGGCTTTCATTTCCTTCTCTACATCTAACCCTGAGGGCCATTGACAACCTAGGCAAACCTCTAAGGAAGCTCTGGGAGGAATGGGGGGAAGGGTGTCTCTCCCCTTTTGTGAAGACTTGAGAAAGGAAACAGTAGAAAGATGGGAGCCCTGCTTGGATAGGCACAAGATCAATACTTGTGGACCCTGGGTAACATTTTCAAAATTACTTGAGTAATTTAGGTGGTTAAGTCCTGTTGATTTACCCCAAGCTGGGAGGAGTGGTAGATATCCTGGAGGGTAGGAGCTAGGATTCAGAGAGACCTCGACAAATTGGAGGATTGGACCAAAAGAAATCTCATGAGGTTCAAAAAGGACACATGCAAATTCCTGCACTTGAGATGGAACAGTCCCATGCACCAGGACAGGCTGGGGACTGACTGGCTGGGCAGCAGCTCTGCAGAAAAGGACGGGGTCCAGTAAGCTGAATATGAGCCAGCAGTGCGCCCTTATTGTGAAGAAGGCTAATGATGACATACTGGGCTGCATTAGTAGGAGTGTTGCCAGCAGGTCAAGGGAAGTGATTATTCCCTTCTCTTTGGCACTGGTGAGGGAGGGCACATCTGGAGTAGTGTGACCAACTTTGGGCTCCGCACTATGAAAAGATGTAGACAAATTGGAGGGAGTCCAGCAGAGGGCAATGAAATTGGTTATGGGGCTGGGGCACATGACTTATGAGGAGAGGGTGAGTGAACTGGGTTTATTTAGCCTGTAGAAGAGGAGACTGAGAGGGGATTTAATAAGAGTCTTCAACTACCTGAAGGTGGTTCCAAAGAGGATGGAGCTGGACCATTCTTCAGTGGCGGCAGATGACAGAACAAGGAACAATGGTCTCAAGTTGCAGCAAGGGACGCTTAGGTTAGACATGAGGGAAAAAAAGAGCTTGTAACTTGATTCATTATAAAAACACAAGGAAATATTGCGATCATATTGTCTGACTTCCCATTAAGCTAGTTTTTAATCCATTTAATGTGTGCCAGATTGGGGTTTTTTATATTGTTCTAGTTTATTAATCAAGATGTTGTGCAGTACAGATTCCTTAGAAAGTCTATCTTGTTTGAAGAGCATTCAGCAATCAGGGAAGAAGAAAAGTCAGAAAAAAACTAATGAAGCTATTTTCTTCTGTTTTACTACTTTTTTTTTTCAGTCTGGAGGAAATGGAGTGGCTTGCTCAGCTGAGGGTTGTGATTTGTTGAGTTATGCACATTTAGGGATCATTTTGAAACAGTTGTACCTTAATCCCCATGTCCATTTTTAGGATATTTGGGGCCTTGCCACTAGGGCTGCGTGAAGCTTCGTTCCCTGATTCGATTCGACAGAAACTCGGCCCGATTCGATGGCCATATCTCCAAATCCGAAATGAATCAGAGGACCCTTTAATCTCTCCAAATTGAATCGGAACCCTCTGAATCAATTCAGTGGTTTGGACATAGACACAGCTTTAAATGTTTTTTCTACATACCTCTAGGTAGCAGGTGGCTCGTGAATGCTGCGATGCTGGGGCACATGGAGTCTCCTACAGAAGCCCAGGGGGCTCCCCAGGGTGCTCTGCTGCAGATCCGGGAGTAGACCAGAAGCACTTCTGGTCCAGTTCCAGGTTCACTGAGGAGCGCAACGGGAGGCCTCCCCACACCCTCCTGGCTCAGCGACTGGTGCCTCCTGGGTCTGGGGGGGCACCCAAGATCCCCCACACCCAATTGCTGAGCCAGGGGCAGGGGTCACGGGCTGGACCCCTGCGTGCTCCCTGGTGGACCCAGAAGTGGACCATTTCCAGGTTCACCACCGAGCACGTGGAGGGCCTCCCCGCACTCCTGTGGGACGCTCCATCTGCCCCAGCATCGCAGCATTCGCAAACCGCACTGGTACATTGAGGTATGTAGAGAAACTTTTAAAGCTGTGTCTGTTTGAATCACTGATTCTCTGAATCAGCATCAAATCTTCAAATTCAGATTCAGTCGAATTGAATCGGGGACAGTGATCCGAATCCACGAATTGAATCACTGTCCCTGATTTGGGCTGAATCTGAATCCGAATCGAATGGGCCCGCTTCACACTCCCCTACATGCCACATGTTCAAATTAAAGCTGGCTAGAAACCAGCTATAGAGTTGTTATATATTTTCAGGCACTAAATTTGTAGCTGGCTGGCCCTTATAGCTGGATAGTCCTTTTGTGGTGTGATAATTACTTTGCACATGTGTCTGCTTTAAATTTATTGCACAATTAACCAGTTAATTGTGTAATATATGAAACATGGAGTAGATGCCTCAGACTGAAACTGAACATTTCTTATGTTGGTAAAAATGGTAGAATAATAATGGTAGAATAATGTCCGTGTTTTTCTCTGTCCAGTTTGACAGCATTGCTTCCTTTGACTGTATGTCAGATTGGCAACACTTCATCCTAACAGACTATGCTGCTGCTGCATGCAAAGGTTTGCTGTAGCATTTATACCTTTGCAGAGGTATAATGAGGCAGCTGGGCACCCAGGGTAGTGGGATGCATGGAGCAGTGGCAATTTCTGCCTGCTGCCATACCCCCAACATTATAGCAGAGCTGTAGCAGCAGAAGTTAGTTTTGCACTCCTCTTTCACCACACATCCCCCTCTCCAAGGGTTGCTACGCTGGTTATGCCATCACTCAGCTCTCAGACAAAAATGACTGGTGGAGCCGCCTAATTATCAGTTAATCCCCAGCTGCCCTCCACCCTGAATACGAGGAGTATCTGTTGAACCTAGCAGGCTGTAGCCTTTACATGCAGCATAGCCATGGCAGAACTTTGCATACAAGTACAGCAGTGTAAATTCCTACTCATCAGAAGAGTGGCAGTATTTTCAGAGCTGGCCCTGTCACTGATTGATACGGGAAACAAACAGGATTTAAGGAGCTGGCAGGAAATTCTACCCTGTTTTTTAGTGGCAATCCCTCTTTGGATTAAGGAGCAAGGACTGAGACAGTGGCACTAACATGATGTTTGCTGACAGAACTGAATGGTTATACTGATCTTGTCACTCCAGTGATTCCTGAGGGAATTCCTCCTTCCGCAAAAAGGAGGTCTTCACCCCAAAATCTTTAAGTCAGGACCCCATTATTAGCAAGTTCAGCCCCAACCTGACATGGCACTGTGCCCACAAAGCAGAAAGTCAGGATTGCTTTTGGTGTGTCTCGTGTATCATTGCCACCAGCCAATTAACCTATGTGGGGAGAGGGGATGTTTTGTTCTCTTGGTTTTTCTCCATATAGGTGTAATGGAAGTCACAACCCTATCAAACAGACCATCCAATTGTGATATGTAACAAGGAGTTTTTAATAAGAGTTGCATATTTATAATCTTGTCTGTATTTATGTAAAAGTCAGACACCAGACCATCTACAGAGCATTTAATTAGAAATATAATTTTTTTTTTTTAAATGTTGCTGAATCCCTCCTGTTGAAAGATCTGCTACAAATCCAGTCTGACTGGAAATGTACAGCTACTCCTTGCATAACGTCATAGTTATGTTCTTGAAAAATTCAACTTTAAGTGAAACGATGTTAAGCGAATTCAATTATGTCACAGTATTTACCTACTAGCAGGTGGCAGCCAAACAACGTTATAACTGAACATTGCGCAACTTTAGAGTATGTTCTCTAATAGATCAGCGACGTAATAACAAAACAACATTAACCAGGATGACATTAAGCGAGGAGTACCTGTATCTGGCTGGCAGAATGTCCTATAACTGTTCTCATGAACAGCGCGTGCCCCCAGCAGCTGGGGGGGCACAGCTGCGCTGCTGGCAACAAGAACCTGGTGGTGGTGAGCAGGGAGCTCCCGTAGATGCCTCTGGCACTCTTGACGGGGGTGGGGGTTGGGAGGTGGCGAGTGCCAACCAGGAGTCAGCAACCACCCACAGGCGCCTCTGGCAGCGTCGGCAGCAGCCAGAGGCGATCATGGACCACCTGTAAACACTGCCAGCAGTGCCACCGGTGGGGTGGCAAGCGGCAACTGCCCACAGGCACCACCAACAGTGTCAGCGATTCAGACATAGACAGCACTTTAAAAGTTTTTTCTACCTACCTTAAGGTAGCAGGTACAGCTCGTGATTGCTGCAATGCTGGAGGGTATGGAGTGCCCCACAGGAGTGCAGGGGAGCCCTTCATGTGCTCAGTGGTGAGCCTGGAAGGGGACTGGAAGTACTTTTGGTCTACTTCCAGGTCTCCCAGGGAGCATGATACCCCCCCGTCACTCCTGCATCTCCCCGGCTTGGTGATCGGCTGCAGGGGAACCCCGGATGTCCCCCCCAGACTCACAAGGCACCAGTCGCCAAGCCAGGGGGATGCAGGGATGCCCCCCACTTTGCTCCCCGGCAGACCTGGAAGTCAACCAGAAGTGCTTCTGGTCCATTTCTGGGTCTGCTGCCGAGCATGCTGGGGAGCCCCCCGTGCTTCTGTAGAAGACTCCATGCACCCCAGCATCTCAGCATTCATGAGCCCCTGCTACCTAGAGGTATGTAGAAAAGACATTTAAAGCTGTCTCTATGTCCGAATCTTTCCGAATCTCTCCGAATCAATTCAGAGGGTTCTGATTCAATTTGGAGAGATTAAAGGGTCCTCTCGTTCAATTTGGATTTGGAGATTTGGCCACCAAATCAGGCTGAATATCCGCTGAATCGAATCAGGGAGCGAAGCTTCGCATAGCTATACCTACTGAGCTATACCTCTTTTCTAGCCAATATAAGGAGATGCAGATGAGGTAAATTGGGCTGCTGCTGTTGAAGATTAGCCCAAGCACCTGTATGGAATAGAGGTTGTTATAAATACAATATTTTGATATCAGGAAAAGCTGTGGGTTATATTCAAGTTATTGCCATCTATCCCTGCAGGAAAAGAGACACTTGAATTGCTATAGTTGTAGAAATTTACATGTGATTAATTCTGTATTGGTTTGCAATCCTTTTGGCTTCCACTGAGTTAAGAATTTGCTGGGAAATAAAATTAATTTACAGCTCACTCTTACATACATTTCTCCAAAAGAGATTTTACAACTTGTATTTTTCTACTTTTTTCTGCCCTATGTTGTTTACTCTGAGGTAATTTCTGATGGCTTCCTCTCTGCAGGCATCGGAAGTGGAGAGACAGCTCTCTATGCAGGTCCATACTCTTCGAGAAGACTTCCGGGAAAAAAGCTCCTCAACTAACCAACATATAGTACGGCTTGAGAGTCTCCAAGCTGAGGTGAGTTGGCTGCCTATCATGGTTTAATAGGTCCCTAAAACAAGTAAGTTTTGACTTAATCTTGTATAATAAACCCCTTTGAACTGGGGACAAAAAACCAAAAGGTTAATAGTCATGTTTTGTTCCAGTAAGATGAAGGAATACTAGTGGGAGGGCAGAGAGAACTTTAGTTCATTGGGCTAGCCACCTATGTTTCCTTTTTAGTTGGTGTCCCTTGCTTCTACTAACAGTGACACGGGGATCATATCTCTTATTTTGCAAATAGATTCTTTTGAGCTACTGTATCAAACAGTGTTGGTCAAATAAGTGCCCTTCAATTTACCCTCTTTAAGGTGCTGACTTTGTCATACATCTATGCCTGTTCTCACAAAAACATGTTTTGCAAAAGTATGGACCCTTTTTCTGAGAGGTAAATGGAAGATGTCTCCTGCTATATCACACCAACTGTGTGATAATGTTCCAAATTAAAGGGTTAATATAGAATCATAGAATCATAGAAGTCGGGTTGGAAGGGACCTTGTAGATCTTCAAGTCCAACCCCCTGCCTGGGCAGGAGGAAAACTGGGCTCAGATGACCCCAGCCAGGTAGGCATCGAGCCACTTCTTAAAGACCTCCAGGGTAGGAGCCAGCGCCACTTCCCTTGGAAGTTGGTTCCAGATCCTAGCCGCCCTGACTGTGAAGTAGTTCTTACGGATGTAAGAACTATATGATGGGATAGAAAACGCTGCTCCCCTACCTTCTTACCAATCGTAGTGAAAGTTTACCTTCATCTTTCAATTTACCTACACTAGTGTCTAAAGGAAAATCTTAACAGGAAGATGTGGCAATCTTCCAGGAGCCCAATATTGTTACCTTCCTATGGACCACTCCCAAATATATATTGCATTCTTGTCTGGAGCAGGGGTTGTTTTGTAATGTCTGTCTTGTTCTGCATGATTTAGAAGAAAGCAGGGAACCTCCTTTGCTGAGGGGAGGCCCCTTATAGTTTAGCTCTGATATGTAAGCAGGTTTGTCCCTTTCCCCTTTGATTTAGGCTAGATGGAAATTTCAATATGCAATAACTTGAGGGGTGAAAGAAACCCTACTGTATTGTCCTACTTTTTTCTAACTGGTTTTAAGAACTTTTTCCTAAAGTCTGTCAATTTCTTCTTTTCTCCCTGCCCCCTTTCCCATTTTCCTTTTCTTCCTTTTCCCCTTTGTGTGGAGCAGCAAGTCCTTGAAGTAAGTACAGATGCCTTGACTGGGGTTTGACTGCATATCTGTTACCATCACTGTGCATGCCTCACCTGTTAAGTTCCTTCTTATCTTGTGCTTTTTAGATCATCTATTCTTCCTTACACTTCTACCCCTGGCGAGAGGCGTAGAGGAGAGTTGTATTTTTATATAGCCATTCACAGAGTGTTCATTACTGAATTTGATAATTAAAGCGAACTTAAAATACAGTCCTTCTCTATGGTATATGTTTATTTCTGCTGCATCTCCTCTCACTGGCATGCTGAAGTAACAATAGTAATGGAAAGAAATATCCTAGATCATTACTCATATAAGAATAGTATGTACAGGTGAGATTCTGTTGATGAAATAGCAGAGATATATTTAGTTTGTATTGCATTCTTTCATCTGTATAAACATTTAACTCCCCTGGGCAAATTCTATGTTTATTATTTCTCCAAGACAGCTAGCTGACTGTCTAGTTAATCTGTGTCCAGAGACTATCCATACATTATGGGCATAATCATAAGGAAGACTTGGAAGGTAATCAGAAAGCAGATATCTGGGAGTCTGGAGGACAGTTAGCAAATAACGCAGGTGTACTGGAGAAGACCTAGAGAGCAATAAGATGTGGGGGTTCCAAAGGAGAGAGCTGAGATGGCCATAAAATGGATAAACAGAGCCTAAAATGTTTTGTAGGGTATTTAGGACATGGGTTAGTGAGGCCTAAGAGGGCATCCAAAAAGGGCAGAAGTCGCAGAATGGGACAAGCTGCTGAAAAGACATAATAGATTAATCAAGGAGCTGCAAAGGAGATTTGAAAAGATCCTTTTTCCCATTCCTCAAGCTCTGGAGTGCTTTGAAAAAACCTGGGAGCAGCTAAGGGGCAGAGTGCTAGACAAGCTGAGGAAACCATGGGAAATGACTAGGGTAGGTCACTTTTGATGGTAGGAGCAAAGCAGGAATTGCTGGGAGATTTGGAGACCTGCAAGCATAAGAGAGCAAATGGGAGTGTTGGGTAGTTAGTGAAACACCAAGCTCTCTAATATCCTGGGGAGACGTAGAGAATGATCACATGGGTAGACAACTAGATTGGGACATGTCTCCTTTTTCTTGGTTAAATGAGTTGTGACCTTGATCAGTGCTGATTCATTCTATGCATGGCGCCTTGCTAAATAAATCGCAAGGGTTTAGACTTGGCACATTGTCCCTCTGCACCTGAAAATGCTGCACTTGATAATTAAAAACTTGAATCTATTTTTAAAATAAGTGATTGTTGGAAGGCTTGCAAAAAAAGACTGATGTTTTGTACAAATGATTAAGAGTAAAATTATATCCTGTTGAGAAATTGTCAGATTAAACATGTAGCAAACTGCTGCTTCCCTGCCATCCACAAAGAGCATAGCAGCTGTGTCATTGTGTGCATGCGCGCCTGCTCCCTCCCTCCAGGGAATTCCAAGAAATAATTGGGAATTCCAATATTAGGTCATTCAGAGAACAGGCTAATAATAAAGCTGGTTTGAGTAACAACCTTCTTACATTCTTGCATGTTTGATTTGTGTGGGTGAAACCTTGGAGAATGGTTGGGCAGGGCCATGCTCTGCTTTATCTCTTAAGAAATTCCAGAGAATGCAATGGGCTGTCTTCTCTCATTCCTTTGCTCTGTATTTGCCTGGCAGTGCACATTCCATCTACTTTAGATCTTCCTTCACACTCCAGCCCCTGCCATTTTATGGCTGGAGGAGTTATATTTCAGCCTCTTCCTAAGTCACATATAAGGGTAAAGTCTCTCTAGGTACAGAATAGATAGGAACTCTGCTTTTTGCTTTAATTTCCTTGCCATGTTGTGAATTTTGTTTTCAAGCCTGGGACACTACTACAGTTCTCTCTTTCTTTCTCTCTCTCTCTCTCTCTCTTTCTCAGATTAAAATGCTTACTGATAGGAAGAGGGAGCTTGAGCATCGCCTTAGTGCCATGATGGAGGAAAATGATTTGCTTCAGGGAACTGTGGAGGAACTGCAAGATCGAGTCCTGATCCTGGAGCGACAAAGCCATGAAAAGGATATGCAGGTGAGGGAACAGGAACTAGAAAGAGCTGATCAAGATATGATTAAAGGACAGGTTCTGAGAAGGGTCCTCCCCAAATCTCCAATCTTTTGAATGGGGATTTGAAGATCAGAAAATATGAATAAAATGACTCCTAGAAGACAAACAAGGAAGCAGAGATAACATTTGGTGACTCTGACAAAGGAATCTAAAAGAAAGGAAGAATTCTTATAACAGTGAGATAGGAGAATAGACATTTTAGAATGGAGGTGGGAGAGAGAGCAGTGGATACTATATACCTTGACTTTAGCAAGGATTTTCATGATCTCCCATGAAATTCTCATTAGTAAGCTAAGGAAATACAGACGAAATGAGTGTACTGTAAAATGGATATATAACTGGTTGGATCATTATAGTCAATGGTTTGGTGTCTAGTTGGGAGGAGGTATTTAGTGGGGTTCCCCAAAGTCTGTCCTGGGTATTGTCTAATATCCTTATTAATGACTGGGGAAGATGAAATTGAGAATACTGTTAGATGTCATTTGAAATTTTTCTAGCTGGGTGGAGTTTTAGATACTGGAGGGTAGGGCTAGGATTCAAAATTACTTTGATTTTGGACAGTTTTTCTAGTTTATTAATCAAATGGAAATTCAGTAAGGAAAAGTATACTTGGGACAGAATAGTCACATGCACAAATAAAGACTTGAGGAGACTGGCTAGGCTTCAGTACTGCAGATAAGGACCTTATGGTCTACTGTAAATATGAGCTGAATATGAGCCAGCACTGTAAAGGCTAAAAGAAATAGGAATATTTAGTCTGGAGAAGAGAAGACTGAGGTGAGATTTGATAATAGCCTTCAGATACCTGAAGGGCTGGCTATATGGAAGATGGAGATAGACTGTTTCCTGTGGCCACAGGGGACAGGACAAAGAACAATGATCTTAAATTGTAGCAAAGGAAATTTAGGCAGCATATTAGAAATAACTTTTTCACTATGAAGGTGGTTAAGCATTAGAACAGTCTACCTAGAGATGTTATGGATTAAAAACAGATTAGGTAGACACTTTACTGTGATGGTTTAGTCAGGAATGATCCTGCCTTGAGCAGCAGGTTGGACTAGAAAACTGCCTGAGGTCTCTTCCAACCCCATTTTTCTATGATTTCATGATATGGTATGTTCAGGAATTTGGGTGCATTTCTCCTTTTCTCTCTTATGGGACTGACTTTGTGAAAGGGCCTTCTTAGACTCCTTTTAGTCAGAATGTGGTAATCAATATGTGGCTAGTTACTGTTCAAAAGGTTTGCAAAACAGGCCCATCGATTCTCAGCAGAACTTAGTAAATGTTACTGTTAAGACAGTATTGAACAATTTGGCATGTTAGTGTTTCAGGAATGTTTTTGAGCAAAGAGTGGTAATATTTTATGGCTTATGTTCTCAGCTCATCTCACCCTCTTCTGGTTTGTAGCCATATTGGATATTTTTACTTTTTGGCAGTTAACTCCCATGCTCTCTACTGGTTTGTGGGTCATAAGAATAAAGGCTGCCTCTACATGTTGTGGGGGGCGGCTTTTAATTGGAAAGGTTCCTAGAGAGCCGCTGTAATTGAAATGCCTCACTATTTCATATATTAAGCCCCTGCACATTTAAAAATGGGCACGAGGTGCTTTATCTAAACCTCATCTGATGAGATTTAGATAAAGTGCCTCTGTGGCCATTTTAAAACATGTGGAAGCTTATACATGTGAAGGTGAGGCCCCGCTGGAGAGTTCTATTGAGTACATGGAGCAGACTTAATTAATTGAGTCTGCTCCAACACATTCTAATTAGAATGCGAGCCAGCACATGTATAGGCAGCCAGAGGGACTGCTACTAGAACAGACTGACAGGTATGGGTAACAGGCTAGAGGGACCTGCCTGGTCCTTCCAAAGAAGGTATAAAATCACCCTAAATGGGATGTATCTATTTAGTCCACTGTTGTATCACAGTAGTCAAAAGGAGGACTCTTTTTCCTGAGCCCTGCTTTGGAAACTGAAAGTTTGTTTACTCTGTTCTACCACTGTCTCAATGCAAATTTGAGGAATTACATCTATGGAATTCAGTCTCCATTGATCCATGGCCTCTCTGTTACATAGTTTCCCACCTAGATGGCCAATTACCATAAGCTGTGTTGGTGGCTCTGCAGTTTGGACAAATTTCAGTAGGAACTTGAGTGAGACCTAGACATTCATTGTATGTAAATGTAGGTAACAAAGTATAATAATGTTCTGTAACTAACCTGATCTGGATTTGAACCCGTGAGCCAAAGATGAAAGACTCTACCTGCTATTTTTCCCATGAGCTATCCAACTTGCAGGCCTTTATAAATTAATTCTAATTAATGTAACTTAATCCTACATATAAGAGTCTAATCAAGTTCTGAAATATATTTACCTCCATATCTTGCAGAAGTATATTCACAAACCCATTTCTGCAAGATGCTATTTAATATCTATTTTAATAGTCAGTTAAAATATTTTAAATACCTCTGTTTATTAATTTTATGTTTTGACTTTTTAATTTCAGCAAATGCCTTCTATTTACTCGATAATGGGAGAAAATTAAATAGAAGGTTCCTGCTTCCTTCTCTGTAGTTTTCAATATTTATAAAACCATCCTATATTGCTTCTCCTTTACAAATTGCATACTCCTAGCCCTCTTCATCTTTTCATATTTAGATCCTATATCCATCACATTATACCTTTAATTCTGTTGCCTTCCATGGGGTCTTTCCTGATAACTTTCTTGAGATGACAAGATGAATGCAGAATGCAGTGTTCAAGGTAGAGGGCATACCTGTGTTAGATACATTTCATATTTCCTGTCGTATCGAAACTCCAAATATGGTACCAATGCGTACACGCTTCAATTTTAAGGAAGCAAATTAGAGAGGCTTTCCTGAAGACCCCAATTAAAAAAGTAGCACACATCAAACCAGTCTCAGCTGCCATCTTTGTGAATGCCTTGGATAAAACTTCCACGAGGTATATACTAGGGCTGTGCAAAGCTTTGGTCGCTGATTTGATTCAGAGGAGATTTGACCCAATTCAGTGGCCAAATCTGAATTGAATCACGAAACACTTTAATCTCTCCAAATCGGATCAGAAGCCTTAGTATATACCAGGGTTTATTCCCATCCTAACAGCTTAATACAAAAAATACCAGCAAATGTGTCTTCTGACAAAGTTTCAAAGAGATCCTATTGTGGCAGGGACAGTCCTAACTAACAAGGTCCAAGAAGAAAGGCCATAGAAAGGGAAAGAATTGATCAAAGGAATAGATATAACTATGGGCGACTGGTGCCTCCCAAGTCTGGGGAGGCACGACCAAGGGGTGGAGTCCCCCAGCAGCCAGCTGGCAACCAGGAGTGCCCCCCAGCGGCCAGTTGCCCAGTGTGCCGGCAGAGTCCATTTCAGGAGCGGCATTAGCAGTCTCCATGCCCCCCTACCAGCCAGAGCACTCACTGTCAGGGGGGCACCAGCACTCTCGGGGGGGGGGGCGGGGCATGTAACCCACACTAGTAAGAAAGCATGGTCAACCATTCACAAGCTGAGTAATGACCCAAAGAAAGTACAGCAATACCACAATATCACAGCTAACCAGGTGGCTCACCAGCTTCTGCTTGATGGTAAAGCTCCAAATAAACAGCCTAAAATATGGATTAGACAGCAAACTGTTCTGGAGGAAAATCATTTTAGCACATCATACACAATGGATGAACTCGATGCTGGAATAAGTCACTTGAAGAATGGCAAAGCAGCTGGACTTGATGACATAGGCACATAGCAGATCAAGCGCTTTGGTCCTACAACCAAGTTGTGGGTATTGCACCTTTTTGAACAGTTGTTCATCAACCCTTAGACTACCTAAACTGTGGCAACAAGCCCAGGTAATAGCTCTGTTAAAGTTGCAGAAGGATGCCTCTGGCTCAGATAACTTCAGGCCAGTGTCACTCCTGTGCTATCTTTATAAACTTTATGAACGTCTTATTCTCAATCGCCTCTCACCTCACATTGAACAACATCTAATACCAGAACAAGCTGTATTCAGACCAGGCAAGTCCGGCACTGGCCAAATACTAAACATCACCCAGCATATAGAAGATGGATTTGGGGGCTGGACTCGATGATCTTCTGAGGTCCCTTCCAGCCCTAATGTCTATGAAATGAAAAGGATGATAACAGGTGCTGCATTTGTAGACCTACCAGTGGCATACGACACAGTCACCCACGAAACCTGCTTGCCAAAGTCTACAATATGATGCATGACTGTCACCTAGTGCAGCTCATCCAATCTCTTCTGGAGAACAGACTTTTTACATAGAACTGTGCAAGAAATGGAGATGCTGAAGATGACAACAAAATGGCCTCTCACAGGGCAGCATGCTAGCATCGATCCTCTTTAACATATATATCAATGATCAACCCATACAGAGCAAGACGAGGAGCTTCATATATGTTTATATGTTGCAAGAGAAGGATTTTGCCACTGTCAAGAGCAGACTGACATGTCCATTGGCACCCTTTCATATTATTGCAAGGAGAACCAGCTTTCTCCCAACCCAACCAAGGTGCAGGTTATAGCCTTTCACCTACTACACCATAGAGAAGCCAAGCTTACTTTCAAAGCACGTGTATAAAAGACAAAAGGGAAAGTTGGCACCCACAACAACATACTTTGAAACCTGCTCGCCTTGAAGTGGGGAGAGAACCCAGCTACATTACGAACCACTGCTATTGCTTTGTGTTACTGCACTGCAGAGTATGTGTGTTCAGTATGGGAATGATCAGTTCATGCCAAGAATCCACTCTATGGTCATGCAGAAGTAACAAAATGGCCTAAAGTGCAAAAGAGTATTTTAACCAGTGTTGCACCCTTGGACACGACAGCTGACAGGGCGCAACTTAAGTAATGGAAGGAAAGATTATGTATAATCAGATGCCCCAATAAGGACCTAGAACCCCAGAAGGACCTTCTCAGGGTGCCTGATAAAAACTGGTCAGCATGGCAATACCTGTGCATGCAAACTGGAAGTTCAAAAACAAACATGATCAAATGGGGCTATTCTACTGACACAAATACATGCGAGTGCAGTGAAGTGCAGACCATAGAGCACCTGCTTGCTGACTCCTTGGTGATACCTGTACAAGGAGGACCTTGCTGCAGCAACAGAAAGAGCCATCGCTTGTTAACAATTCTGGAAAAACATCTAGTTATGACAAGAACATGACAAGAAGATGCTTCTTGCTACCCCAGACTTTAGTATGGATTAGCATCTGTTTTCACCACCACTTACACTAACTCTTCCCAGTTATCCCTTTAGCTTTGAAGGAAAAAAGATCCAGCTAATTTGAAACCTTCCAGTGTGTACAGATAAGTTGAAATGTTGTTTGTTTTTTTTTAGTGTGCATCACCTCCAATGTACTTGTCTGCATTGAATTTCCTTATGCTTGCTAGAAATTTGTTGCACCAAATACTGACTGACTTGTTTGATTCTCCATCAGTGTAAAAAAAAAAAAAAGAGAGACCCAATAAGTTTGCATTACTTTGTTTATCAGTGACCAGCTTGTTTTCATATATATATTTGTAATTAACAGTTCACTTTTTAACTAGTTGTTTGTTAGTTTGTTCAGCCTCTCATAATTACAAATAAACTCCAGTTTTTCAAAAATACCATGATGGATACCTGTAATGTTAAGATAACTGGAGTTTCAAATTGATAAAATTGTTGTTTTTCTGAATTTTGGAGGTGGTTGATTTGAATCTTGGGTGATTGTGGTTCAGATGATCAGGGATCACCCTTTGAAAGCCAAAGGCTTGTATGATATTTTTTTCTCCTTTTTTAATTCAGTTGTTGGTATATCATCTAATTATCTAGTTTTCTTAGCTGTGTTTGGATTAGTTCCTCATAATTCACCTTAGCTTTGCATGACCTGCTGATTTTGTTTTTCCCATATTTTGAACCCCATTCATCACTAAGTCTAGTAGAGAATACATTTCTAGTAATGAAATTCTGATTTAGATTTAGAAACTCAACTGACAAACAAAGACTTCCAGCATGCCTGGAAACCCTCTTTCTTGACTCCCCTTACTTCCATCAGGGTCCTTTACAAGCTGAGTTCCATCCAATATTCAGTCACTTTCACAAACCTTTTTTTCCTTCTGGTTTATATTACTCAATTCCCTCTGGAAGCTGCACCAAAGTCAGATGGAGCTCCAGGAAGTGCGATTGTCCTATCGACAGCTCCAAGGGAAGGTAGAAGAGCTTAGTGAAGAGAGAAGTTTGCAAAGCTTCAATACAACCAGCACATCCCTGCTATCTGAGATCGAGCAGAGTATGGAAGCAGAGGAACTAGAACAAGAGAGAGAACAGGTATGAATGCTCCTGCCCACTGGGGAAGAACATAAATCTTTGTTATATGTGCAAAGTATGATTTTATAGATATCAACGCAAGCCCAGCTAGCAGCTGGAAAGCTTGGCAGACAAGTGTGATCTGCAAGGAATTGCACCTCGTATTCCCCAAAGCTGCTATGATATCTGTTTAAAAAACTAAAAAGATACAGCCTGTTGTGCAAATCCACATCTTATTCATCTAACACTACTTTTTCACTGCACTGCATCAATGTGTGTGTGTGTGTGTGTGTGTGCACCTGCCTCTATAAATTTGTCTAAAGATACAGAGGCATGCTAGCTAGAAAAGAGAGTAAAGGATATCCTGCTAATGCGCACTGCAAAGTTAATTTGAAAAGCATATACTCTAGATGGAAAGTGCAAGGGATATGACTTTCCTAGGTACAGAGATGTCATGATCCACTAGTACAGTACTAGACTGGGAGTTAGGAAATCTAGATTCTATTGCCATCTCCTACACTGATCCCCACATAAATTTAGGCAATCTGTGTCACCTCTCTTTATTAGTTTCAAGTCTATACAATTGAGAGGAGATTTAGAAATCTATGTGCACTATATGATACATACTTATTTTTCATTCATATGCTATCTGTAATAGGGTGCATTTTCTAGCAAACAGGTCTGATCACAACCTGGGAGCCTATAGTCAATCAAGTCTGCATCCATGATGTCATGGATTAATGTAATACTCTCTTGTTCCAGCTGAGACTGCAGCTCTGGGAAGCCTATTGCCAAGTCAGATATCTTTGCTCTCATCTCCGAGGAAATGACAGTGCAGACTCTGCAGTCTCTACAGACTCCTCCATGGATGAATCTTCAGAAACCTCATCAGCCAAAGATGTCCCAGCTGGCAGTCTACGTGCTGCTCTCAGTGAGCTGAAGAGACTAATACAAAATGTTCTGGATGGGACAGATTCCACGGTAAGTCAGTAGTCTAAAGGAGTATTTTTGCTGTAACTGTTCATGCAAGGCAAGGTGGTTTAGTTTGGTATGGATGGATTACTTTTAAATGCTTATTCTTTGGGTATTCGGAAATCCTTCTGTGTAGCCCTTCAAGCTGGAACAGCCTGGTACAAAATCTATTTCCAACAGTCCAATATATTGTTCAGAGACCAGCAGTGACATGTGCCAACCCAAAGGATTTAAACTGAGGTCAGCAGCATACTGACCACAGGCTATCTGGCCTGCAGAGCTTGGGGGGCTGTGCGTGCACATGTGTCCGGGCCAGAACTGGAGAAGCTTCCAGCTGAGCCTGTGCTGCTTTTGCTTCTCCCTGCTCTCCCAGCTCCAGTCCAGCAGAGGCTGAGTGGCTTTGGTGGTGTGCATAGGGGACGCATTGGGGGGGAGGGTGTGTGTGTGTGTGTGTGTGTGTGTCCCAAGATTGCTGGTGCCCCTTCTGAGTGAGCACTCCAGCTGGTAGGGGGCATGGAAAGCAGTAATGCCCCCTCTGAAATTGGCTCTGCTGGCGGCACGTCAGCAGTGGAAATGCTGGCAGTGGAAGTGCCGGCACTTGCACCACTGCCATGCTGCTGGTGCACTCGGCAACTGGCCACTGGGAGACCCACCTCCCCTGGTCGTGCCCTGCTGGTGCCCCCCCCCCCCCAACTCAGGAGGCACCAGTCACCCATGGTGCCGTGTCAGCAGCAGGGGTCTTTTCCCATGCCCACACTGGGGCCAGGCAGCTAGGAGCTGTGCCCATGCCACCACTGCTTTCCTCAGCCTCCCTGCTTCCCAGCTGTGGCATGGGTGCAGCTTCCAGTCCATGGGGAGCTCTGACGGGGCAAGACCGTTGCAAATGTGTCTTTGCTGCTGCCACTTCTCCTCCTCCTCTTCCTCCTCCCCATTTGCCTGCTCAGCTATAGTGTGGGCACAGCTTCCAGCTACTGGGCAGCCATGCTGAGGACAGGCATCTTTCAGCTGTGCCCATGCTTCAGTGGGGTGGGGGTGTGGAAGGGAGGACTGGGGAGAAGGGGCAGTATGAATGTTTTTTTTTCTAGTTCCCTGGCCTTGGCTCAGCTCCCTACAGGCTAGAAGGTGCATTTGCTCTGCAGTCAAGGAGTGAGAGCTAAGGAAAGGATGGCAGTGCAGGCACAGTTCCCAGCTGCCTGGCCCCAGTACAGACATGGGGAAGGCTTTCTGGCACTGATGCTCTGCCAAAGTCACTCGGCCTGCCCTGGACCAGAGCCAAGTTGTTCTAGCCCATGGCTAGGAGCAAGTTGCTGGTCCCGGATCTGAAGCTAGCAATTATTAGCCCCCTGCCCCCCTCCCCCTAAGTTTTCAAGGTTGAATTGAAAGATTTATCCAACTATTACTAGTTCAGGTATCATCCTGAAAAAATCACGAGACCAGGCTTTCTTGAAAGATTTCTAGTAAGTCCATTATAGCCATCTTGAAAACGCAGCAAATTTTCTTTTGATTTGTTTACTTCTAATTCTGATCAATATCCCTTGGTCCTGTTTCTTAAGCAATGGTATCAAGAGGCCTGTGAGTATTAAGTCATATTTAAGAGTTATCTGAGACTATCTCTGTAATATGGTTAGATACATGTTTCTGTGATAAACCACTAAATGTGGCCCCTATGCCTGGAGAAAGGTGCAACTGGGCACTAACAATCCTATTTGTCTTGGGATGCTGTAATTTTCTGAGATCAGCTTCTTTCCTCAGCCTGGTGACTGACATCATGAAGGAGATCTGCAGATTCTCTTTTTGGAGAACTAGGACAACCTTAATGAGGAAACAGAGGTTTCTTCTTTCATGGTAGCTCTGAATTTAAATCTTGAACTCCCATTAGCTGTATCTTCAAGATCTGTATGCTCACCACATGGGTACAACCAGCCTTCAAGAGACTCCACTGTGGTGTGTCACACACAAAAATAAGCCAGGAAGCAGTGCAGGCCTGCAAACCCCAGACGTGGATGGGAACACTAAACAAATCAGTGTCAGTGACTGTAGGAACTGAGATTGTAACTGAAATAAAACATAGAAGTCAATTGTATTTGTTCAAGAGGGAATAGAAACGATTCTATAAATGATTAAATATATCATTAATAGTTATTTGAAAGTTTTATGAAGAGGTAAACTTGAGAGCTGTGTTGTATTTCAACAAAGAGGTCAGGGCTGAAGATTGGACAGTGTGTCTACATCTCTTTCTGTGACCTGTCTATGGCTGTTTTCTATCCAAACCCAGGAGTTATGTTCATGACTGGCTGTATTTTGAGTGCTCCTAACACTGCGTAAATATGTGGGAATGTTCACTATAAAACTGATACTCTAATAGAGTGGCCTTCTCATTTTCCTTTTATTCTCCTTAGAATTCCTACCAAATTGGTACAAATGTAATGCAACCTATAGTTTAATGCAACCTGTGGGTGTGTGTGTGTTTTAATGAAAACTGAGCAGGGTGTTTCTCTTGCTGCCAGAGCTCTCGGAGAAGCGATGACGATGCCTTAGAAGAACAAATCAGGAGAACAAGTGAAGACTCAAGAGCCCTGAGGGAGTTAATGGAGGGAGAAAGGGGGAAACTGAGGCAAAGCCTAGAAGAGCTCCAGCGGCTTCACAGCCAGGTAAGCAGTCCCTGCACTTTGAGGGAAGAAGATTCCAAGGACTCTCTAGAGGGAGCTTTGGAATATGGGAGTTTGGCATGTTCTTCTAGGACCCTATTGTGCAAGTGAACACAGCCCTGTAAGAATACATATTCAGTAACCCAGTATTGTTCTTCCAAGTGTGGGTCAGCGTGGATTCTACTGCAAGTGTGTCAGCACTTCATGCACATGAGATTGGAGGTTTTTAATAAGTATCTATAGGGGTTGCAGAGGGGCATTTCACTTCATTGTGCTCTCATACAAGCCTACAAAGGGTAAAGCAGCCACGATCTTCATTCATTTCCCTCTTACCATCTGTAGCAGCAAGACAGAGCCAGCAAATGTCTAATCCACCTGTCTTCAATATTTCTTCAAAACTATCCCAATTTTTTTAGGATTTCTGGTCTCTTATACTCAACTGCCATTAATTAATCTGACCTATCTGGACCAAAAGCTTTCTGGTCAAAACCCCACAGTGTACATGGCTTCTTAATATGGTGAACACAAGGCCCCTGGGCTTCAAGACCCATCAGTCCCACAGTTAGCTAATGCCCCTTGATGGATGGACATAGTGGGTGCATCTACACATGCAATTAATTTGAAATAATAAACTCTGGAGCAGTTTGAGCTGGAGTAAACAACTTCCAGGCCCAGCATCTACATGTGTGCCTGGGACTACAGCAATTTGAGCCAGGGTGGAGCAGTTTACACCAGGGATGTTCCTGCCCTGCTCTGCTCCAGGTGGCAGCAGCGGATGGTGGAGGGGCTGGCAGGGGCACAAAGGTGCTGAAAGTGCAGAGCCATGTGGCTAGGCAGCAGGCAGGAGTCTGGTCCCATCATGCCTGGGCTAATCCGGCACAATTTAGGCCCATGGTCAGCAGCTTACACATGCATTTAACCTCATTATTACTCCACTGTAAAATAGTACTGTCCCCAACAGTACAATCTTACTGCAGTGTTAATTAGTTTACTGCAGCCTAATATCATCACTTGTGTAGGTGGTGACACTTCACTCCAAAGCTACTTAGTCTACTCTGCAGTAAAGCACATGTGTAGATGTGGCCAGTAAGTGTCTTTTTGTTCCTGGTGAAAACACACATTTGGACCAAGTATGTTCATCCTTTGTTTCTAGAATACACAAGTTAACAGTCCATAAAAGTTTTGTAAGATCCTGATTAAATGATATCCAGAATTCTACTAATGGACAAACCAGCATCATCCCGACACCACATTGAACAGAAGAGTAACATCTGAGACTGGTGCAAAGAAGATGACACAAAGGAAAGATCTTGAACCAATATTGGCTCCTATGTCCCCACCCATAGGTCTAGCTAAAACATATATACCAGCACCAGTATCTTTAATGCCTGAAGCTAGATACTAAAATAAGCTATTCCAGACTCTGAATCAGAAGTTCAAGACAGAGTTTGGTGTTCTTTCCAAAGGCTTTGCAGTATCTGCCTCTTATGGGAGAAGTCCACTAAACCCTGTATAACAATGGTGGCTTGTAGAAGGAATAGACTGTAGCAAACCAAACTTCACAGGCATTGGTTTTCCACTGATGCACACCAGTCAGCACTAATTCTGGCCTCAAATGATGAAACTAAAGAAGAAATTGAATCTGCTGTCTGCCCCAATACCCCTATCTGCACTGATCCAGACTTCAGTAGTAACAATATTTTATCAGAACTGCACCAGACTCCTGCCTGCTCACTTAGGTTGCATTCTGTCCTTGTCATCAGAGAATCCCCTCTCCTGTGGTTTAACTGACATTATCAAGAACTACCTATATGGTTCTCCTCCAGGTTTAAGTCATTATGAGCCCATCAAGACTGTCACTAGACTGGTCAACACCCAGTTAATTGGTCTTAAAGTATGGTTCTTTGGATGTACAATTGACCACTGTCACAGGCATTGAATTACATGGGCTTAACCAACTTGTTCCCAAAGTCACACTCAACAGTAGGAGAAAATCTATATATTTTAGACATCTCCAAAGTTTTTCTGTAATACCTCAAGAAGACCAAGTCTTCAGGTTCTCTCCTGCCTACTTCTGAGCATACCAGCACACCAAAAGGCCAATAGAAGAATCTCAAAGCAAAGCACAATATAATTATACCTCTTATAAAATGGTTGCTTCTGCCTGCTCAAGATATATGCCAATCTCTGACATTTGCAAGGTAGCTAGCAGGCACAACTAACTCTTTCTCCCACTGTTCACCTGATAAGGTAATCGGGTTACATGCCATATTTGGAAGAGCAGAGCTTCCCTCGCTGCTTTATTGATATCAACTAAACCTATTAATTTCCGCAATCTAGAGAGGATGCTATTTACCTGTCACCTGCAGTGGATCCATGCTAGCAAACTCTTCAAGAAGAAGACAGTTGCTCATCCTACAGTAGCATAGGTTCTTTGAGATGTTGTTTTCCAAGTGGATCTTACAACTCAACCCTCATCTCTGCTTTTAGTAGTCCTCTCCAATATGAGCTTAAAATATGAGGGAATAGAGGAAAGGTTGCAACCCATCCATCCTTTTTGCCGCCTTAGGGGGCCACTAGAAAGTACAGGCCCAGTAGATGCTATTAGAAGAATACTCTGAGCTGGCACACATGGGGCTCATGCATACCAGTGGTGGGTTCCACATCACGTCTTGAAGAATCATAGTTACTAAAGTATAAGTCTCTCTTTGTCACATGGAAGAAAAATCAAAACATTGTTTGTTTTTAGTGCTAAAGAAGAAAAATGAGCACAGAAATGACTGCTCTGTTCTATTCCCACCAAGTGATGCTTAAAATATATCTGCAGGTATTGAAATCAATAAAGGGCAGTGCCTTCTCTTCTGTCTTATGGGATGGGTGACATTAGATGCATTTAACAGCAGTTGCCAAGCAGAAGAATCTATGAAATAAGAAACCAGTTGTTCTTCTTAGATTTTTCCCATGTTATAAACTTCCTTGTTGCTGCTGAACAGAGCATCAGTTATAGGTTCAGGACATTCTGTGAGCTTTCCAGGCCCCTGCCTTCAGTTTGGTTCCTCTTCTGTGAAAAAAAGAGCTCCTGCCATGTCTTACAAGTTAAGAAGTGCTAACTGTGCTGACTCAGGGCAAGGTATTGGGGCTCAATAGCCTTCCTATTC
Source organism: Alligator mississippiensis (assembly GCF_030867095.1). NCBI lineage: Eukaryota > Metazoa > Chordata > Crocodylia > Alligatoridae > Alligator > Alligator mississippiensis. Next base: position 21,366,229 of record NC_081833.1, on the reverse strand, counting down.
AGAAATAAGGATGGTGACTTCCCCAGTCAGGGCCATCTTAACACAAGTAAATGAAGTGTCTGATTTATATATTTATGAGAGTACTTTTCCTTTAACTTGCTTGGTAGTTTCATAGCGAACAGCTTGCATGCTATTAGGAAAGGGTTAAACATGGAGAATAATTGTGTTGAAACCAGGGACTTCCTGTGGATGAAGGATGTGCTTCCAGTGATATTTCAGCCAGAATGGGCACCTTTGTGCAGTTAATTCCACTGTAAGCCACACTTACTTCTCAAAGTTTAATACCCCTTTCTGGACACAAGGAAATCCAATTTTTTATTACTTTAGTCTTGTGAATGTGTCTTACTTCTGGTCTGGGAGTTAAGACTTAAGAGCCATCAGTGAAAACACCCTCTCAGTTGTTCTCTTACTTGTCACATCACCTTCTTCAAAAGCAGATTTTTGTGTATATGATCCCTGCCCCAGTCTGGTCCTGCCCAGAAGTGCGTTCATGGGATATGCATCCCCTCTGCCATCCTAGTACATTAGGACACAGATCATGCATGTGCAGGTAGTTCTTAATGTGCAGTGATTTTCCAAATTAAGCACAAGACACTTGGCTGTTTGCTACTGCTTTTCCTTCACAGGGCACTGCTCCTCCACTCAGCTGGAGCTCATCAGCAGTCCTATACAGTTGATCCAAGAATGGTGCCTTTGAAATTAAAAGCTGCAGCAGATAGCTGGAGCACCTCAGTGGTCCAACACAGCTGTCTATCACAGCTCTGTGTATCTCCAGTTAGTCTGTAGACCTGCATCTTCACAGTGAGCAAAGAGCCTAACCCTATGAAATATCTGGGTTCTGCTGAATCAATGGGAGTATCCGAGTGGTGAATACCATTTGGCTGTCTTGCTTCTTCCAAAGATTTATATGAGAATTCTGTGGATTGCCAATATTCAGAAACAAGAATTAGGTTGCATCATAGAAGGTTTCCAAGGTGGTAATGATGTAGGTTTAGTAATGGAGGATGTGTCTTGTAGATAGGGAGGCTAGATGTGTACAATAGTTGCAGAGTTGTGCTAATGCAGTCCTGTCATGATTTGACACCCTATTTATTCACTTTGGACTAGAACAAAGGGTAACTAATGTCTCAGATTAGTACTTTTACATGTATTTACCATCTAATTAAGATGCTGATGTGTGCTAGTAACCCATTCCTCTGAGCTGAATGGATGTTTTTTTTTTCATGTCACCACTCTCAAATACGTTTCTGTTTAACTTCTTGCTGTTTCTAAAGAGATGGTGGCAGGGAAATATCTCTGCTACTTCCAGATGACTGTTTGTGAAAATTTGATCCATAATAACATCAAGAAAAGAAGAGAAACCAGACTGCAGCCTTAAATCACACTTGAGTTACATGAGCCACTTTGAGGAGGTAACATTTCTACAGTGACTACAGTGACTTCAGTGACTCTTATGCAGTTAAGATCATGAGATCACAGTTCGTACCTCATAGTAGATCATGTCAACTGGAGTGGAGCATTTACCTGCATTACAATGACCATGAGCATTACAATGACCTTTAATGCTAACCCTGCCCAATTTTAGATGCAACTGAGGAGAGTTGTTGCCATTTGATGGCTGGTGACACCACATCCATTGGCAAGTTTCAGCCTTGTTCCTCACAGGAAGGTATCGGCACTTCAGCTGTTACCTTCATTGGCAGCCTTAGCAGAAGCAAAAGTTTGAGCCCAGAGCCTGAAAACTCACCCCTTTAAGAAGTGGTTCATTCTGATCACAGCTGAGGCACAAGTACAAAAGCAGCCACCCACCATTTGTGCTGCTTCTTTTGGGTATACAGAATTTTTGTTTTCAAGTCTGTCAATTTGCACTTTTCACCAGGGGTAAATTAATCTGAGAGAGAGAACAAATGTTTTATAGAGCTCCTTTCTTTTTGTGACAGGTGACACTGCTGAGCGTGGAAATGACTGCACTGAAAGAAGAAAGGGATAGACTTCGAGGGTCAACTGAAGATAAAGAGATAAATGAACAGCTTCTGAAGGCCATCAGGGATCGAGATGAGGCCATTGCCAAGTAATCAGACTTGCATCTAAACCCAGAGACTAGAGAAGGGCTACAGTCTCAGGATTTCCCCATCAGTTTGTTCAAGGCAGTAGGTGCTTTTGGGGTAGCTTTGTTGCTGCACTGCTACCAGTAAATTGGCAATCAGTCCTCCCACTATTTCTAAGTGTCAGTGACGGGGCATAAGGTCTTGACCATACCAGTTGTCTATAACTGGCAGTTCTGTTCCTTCTCATATGAAAGAAACTCTGAAAATCTTGTTTCTGGAGATTTTAAGGACAGATCATTTTGACAAGCCAAGGGATGGCTATTGTCCATTTAAGAAGGAGGTACAACTATTTGGACTGGCCCCATTCATCTTATTTTTCCTTTTCTCTTCTAGCCAAATAATCCTTGCTTTCTTTCCCTACATGTATCTGCTACTGTACCTTCTCCAGCATGTTCCTTCTGTTTTGCTGTAATTCTTCATTACAGCTCTGCTGCTATAATCCTCTGGTTCCTCAGTTGTTTCTGTCTTTTTTCCTTATTTTACCCATCCTATTCCTCTGCTCCTGGCTACTTTTGCTTTCCTTTCCTTCTTTTACTCTGGGTTCTCTGTGCAACCCTCTTACTACCTCCCCTCTGCCCCCCCGGTTAACTGACCTGATTTTAGTATTTTTTGCCTAGTTTTTTTTTTTTTTCCTTAATGCCAGTTCCTTTCCCCATTGCACTGCTGGGTTTTTGGCAGGCTAAGAGGGAACAAAGAATTCAGGTCACCAGGCACTGAAGAAAGAAAAGCGGGGGCAAAAACGCTTGTGTTTTGTTTCTTCTGGATCAGAGGAGACACTTCCTTTAATCTCTTCTGAGAGAGAGAAAGGACAGAATAATGCCAGCCCACTTTCTTAAGGCATTGCCTAATCCTCCCTGTGTTGGCTAAAGAAGAAAGCACATAAAAGCGTGTTTTTGAGGGGAGAGGGTAGCTGAATAGGCATTTACAATTGCTCATTTTCTTTTAACGACAATCATCTGCCAAGCATTCTTTGTGGTATTTAGGGAAGGGCACCAAATTCCTTTAGAGCGCCATTGTAACAACTCCATCTGTTGGCAGAAGTTGGGAACATCCCAGCTGCTGATGTTTGGTGCAAAAGACTTGTTCTGACATTTAACAGCAGTGTGGGTTGCCGGTTCTGTTGTATCTATGGCAACTAGCTGCCACTCGGGGGATGTATAAATTCCACTGTTAATATCCAGGCAGTGATGGGGAATTTTACGAGAGAGAGATTTCTGAGACACTCGGACTTTTCTGGCTTTCACTGGAAATCTGCAGATTCTTTGCTGTTCAGATGATCTGTGTGCCGAGCTGTTAAAATGTATGGCTAATTGTCCTAAAGCCAAAGGAACATACTGGAAGTGAGCCTAGAAGGGTTTATATGGCTGTCTGTGTGTTACTCTAACAGAGGGAATATGTGCAGCAGTAGCTGTAAGCAAATGTAGACAATGGGTAAAGTGCTGGAGATGAGCATATACGTATGTGCGCAGGTGTAAACAAGCAGGTCTCTGACACCTAGGTATCATCATCTGCCAAATATGAACCCCCCCCCAACTTCAAAGCATGGATGCCTTAGAGCTCCAGTGCAATAGTTAAAAGAATATTTTAACATGGGCAAAATAACATATTTTCCACTACTCACAAGAGGCTGAAAGAAAAATTCAGCCCAAGGCAGACATCTGGCATGGAAAATTTCAGCACAAACAGTTGTTTAAGTTTGGCAGAGTTTTATAAACAACGGCAAAGAGTCTTTTGATGGGAGCTGTTGGGCAACTTAAGTTTAGGTGGCATTACCAACTCTGCCTGTAACATAAACAATTCCTAGCCTGCTTTTGGCAGACCAGTGGAATGGAGTTGCAATTGTAGATGGATTGGATATGGTTAATACAAATATCAGAGCAAATTGTTGCATCTAACATTTGCAACCATAACATTTTTGGCAGCTCACTTTTTTATCATGGGGAACAGAGAGAAGTCAAATATAAGCCTTAAGAAGGTCAGGGTCCTACTCTATAAATTGTATACATTTGCTATATTATGTCCAGCATCCCATCCCCCTCTCCAGAACAGTATTCTCCTTCTGATGAGGCCTCTCACACCTGGAGACTTACTAACCTAGTCCCTTCTTCAGGAAATGCAGTCTCCTTTTCATTATGCTAAGAAAAGTTGGAACAGTCCCTCCACCGACTATTCAGTGCCTTTGGCCAACCACATGTTAGGCTTTTCTTCCCTATGATGTGTCTACTCAATGTCTTGAATAGAAATCAGTAAGGTGGTTCCCAAAGCTGGGAGGAAATTGATCTAGATTAAAAGTGAATTGTGCTCTGATATTGTTCATGTCTTGATTTTTCAGGAAGAGTGCAGTAGAAATGGAACTAGCCAAGTGTAAGATTGACATGATGTCTCTGAACAGTGAGCTGCTGGATGCCATTCAGCAGAAAGTGAACCTCTCGCAGCAGCTTGAGGCATGGCAGGTAGGTGATGCAAAGCATCAGTTCAAAGTGTTGGTGGACAGCACCTACATATCTGGACTCAGGGGGATATAATGGCTGAGGAAGAGGGTTCCATAAGCTGACTCATCCTCTGTGCTCGTGGTACAGCCCAAATCTGGAACACTTGGAAGCCAAGAGTTAATTCTTTCTCAGAAGCAGTACTACTGGTATGAAAGGCTCAAGCTGCAGACCTACCGGCAGCCTCACAGTTAATGTAAAGAAAGTGGTCTCTGATCTTGGATCCTGGCAGCTCGTGATTGTTACAGTAGACTGATTTGAATTAATTATGCAGAATCACCTGTTTAAATATGAAACTAGGGAAACTATAGGGACTAAATCTAATTTCACAGTTACACATTGCCATGGTGACAGATGCTCCTCCTCAAAACTCAGCTCCATCTTTCCACCCACTCTGATTGGCTCAGTCTCTGGCAAGTGAATGTAGAAAAATATGGCTGTGCAAAGACCAAGATTATTTAACCCAGGTTTCCTACATCTGTAGATCAGTAATACTGCCCGTCTCAGTGGCACACACTCCTGTCTGAACAGCATGCCAATGATTTGAGGTCATTTACATGTCCCAAGTCTAATTATTTTCCAAAAACTCAGACTGAAATCCCTGTATCTCCATTTTATACAGTGAACAGACTTGCCAGTGGCAAGAAAGCTCTTAATGTCCATTTGAAGATACTCATAGAAAAGGATCTTTTTTGCTTTTTTAAAATTTTTAATAAAAAAAGTCTAGCTAGATGGAAAAGTGAGAACTTGATTCCACTCCAAAATTGGGGTAAAATGTTTGGCTTAGTTTCATCCACCTTGTGGGGTCAGTGGTACCACAATCATGTAATGCCAGAGACCATGGATTTATAAGCTACAAATCTGGACAAATGGCATAGAAGAAGGGCTTTGTAAAGAAAGAGACAAACAGATGGAAAGAGAGAACAAAGAAAAAGGCAGAGAGAGAGACTGGAAAAGAAAGATCTCTGGCGTGTAGCTTCTTACAGAATTATGTAAGAAGTTGGGTGCACTGACTATCCAACCAGACCAGTAGAAATCTCTCCCATACAACCTTTGTCCTGTTTCAACTCCACTGTGTTTTCGTTTCTCTCTTTCTCCTGCTTACAGTTTGCTTCCTCAGGGCTTTTTACTATCTGGCTCCTTTGGTTTCTGATCTAGTGGCCTTTCTCAGTTCCTGTACCAACAGCTTTAGTCGTACACCCCTCCTGCCTTTGAGGTGAGCTCCCACCCTCTATTTCATCTGCCTCATTCACTCTTCTGTCACATCCAAAACCAATGTTTCATTCTTTCACAGAATGAGTGTGTCCAACAAAATACACTAGCCTCTGTTCCATTCAGTACTTCCATTACCTCTTCCATCATCTGTGATCATATTGATGCAGTGAAAGATGCCAGTTTCGAATTCACTGCCGGTCTCTGGTAGCTGTGATGTTTTAACATCTGATTTCCTCTCCAAACCTTAACATATAATCCTGAAGATCCACTGAAGTTTGTGGGAATCTTATTAACTTTAACAGGAGCCAGACTAGCTCTGTAACGAGTAACATTCGATCTTCAGTTATGCTTGTGCAGTCAAGTGACTTCACTGACATTGAAATGTTGCAGAGGAGAAATGACAGCAGATGTCTTATGGACTTTGCACAAATCTTATTATTCAGTTGGTAGCTGACCTGTTCCTTTCCACGGGTATGAACAGAAAGATGTGGTTTTACATTTACAATAATGTTTATGCAGGCTGGTTGAGGAATAAATTGCTTCAAGAAATGGTATTTTCTGAATAGTATGTTGTTGTTTTTGTGCCCAATCCTGAACTCCTGCTTTCAAAACTTCACTAGGAGTTTGATGTAAGGACAGCAGACTTGAACGCTTCCAGCATGGTTTTTGCCGATTTTCTTTTAGAAAGTAATAGAGGGGATAATTACCATATACGGTCATCAAAATTAAACTCCACAGAGCTAAATTCAAGTCATTCTATTGTTTTCAGGAGTGTTACACAAGGCATTAATTTCCCCAACAAAATTGAATTAATATTATTCAATAATAATGGGCCAGCACAAAAGAGAGCCTTTTGAACATAATTTAAAAAAACAAGACCTTATTTAATTGTAAGAATTTTATAGTTAAAGCAAAGCAAAATGACTTTAGCTCATAAAGCCAAATTATGCTCTTAAATGTAAAGCCAGAAAACTGTTCTCCTTTCTCCAATTTAGGATAAATAAGTATTGCTTTCCATACAGCTGCAATACTTAAGAATTCTGCATCTAGTTGAAAAGCCAGTCCAAAGTGACTGCCTCTCAAAATGGGGGAAACTTGTTTTTTTCTTTGTTTGCTTGTTTCCTCTGGACTGAAAACAAATACCATACCCACTAATTGCTTATATGCAATTCAGCAAATAAATAAAAAATCTGTCACTTAGCTAGTGAGAATTCCTGTTCTATGCATGTTACCGGGAACTCTTTTCTAGATGGGATAATATGGAGTAGATGTTTTTGTTCAGTGGTGAGGAATACCAGGCAGATAGCCTTTACTGCTGAAATTTAACTGCTCACAAGCTGGGATAGTGCATGCTCTGTGACACTGTCCTGACAGTCTATCTTAACCTTGCCCTAGGAGGGCAACCTCAGTAGTTGGGAAGACAGTTCAGTCTCCATAATGCATTCAGTCCTCCTAACTTCTGATGATAGGAATATTTCTAAAGTTTAGAGGAAAAACTGGATTTTGTAGCAGTCTTTTCAAGGTGACCCCAGCTCTGTTAAAGATTGTGAGGGGAGAATCAATTGTATAGCCTTGTAAACTTGTGCAACATGCATAAAAAGAACAAACACCTGTGTGATTGGAAACTTCAGATTTGGTAGCATCCCACATTAACTCTGCACATGTGATTAGATAGTTACCTACATTGGCCTGAAGTCAGGTGGAAAGCAGGGCAGGGTGGCTAGTCAGCATAAGCCTTCAAAAGCTTGAGCCTCTCTGAACCAGTTAGTCTCTAAGGTGCCACCCTGCCCTGTATTCTTTACACATGTGAGTGTTAATGAGGGAGAAGGCAATGAGGAATCCAGCCTGGGGCATTATATTATAAATCCTTGCAGCTGCCTGTTGAAAATGCACTCAGTGTAATTAGCATGCCTAGAAAAATTATTGGCATGCAGGTTGCTTTTTTCATTTGTAGTCTTATCTTTTAACTGTTTACAACAAAGCAGGTATCAAACCCTGCAGCTAGGGCTGTACAGCTATCCCTAGGCTCTACTTGAATTTCACTGATCTCATTTAGGCCTAGTTATTAATATGGTATTTTCTATATTTAGTACCTGTGTATTTTCTGCCTTGTAGTCTTATTTACAAGAGGCATTTGCTGTTTCCTATTTTATGGTATAATGTCATTTAGTTGTGGTGATGTGGTGAGACTCATTAGCAGTAATATCAGCTATGGAACTCTAAATAGTTTGATCTATATGACTAGACTGGAAAGCACTTGTGCCAAGTCTCCAGATTTACACCTGGCACTAATAGGTTGCAACTTGTGTAAGAAAGAGCAGAACTCTGATTCATAACATCCTCTTTCTACAGGTGTAAACAACTCCTCCTACCTTGCACCTCATGAATCAGGCCCATGATACCTGAGAAAATCCAGTTGTAACTTTTGAGTAGTTTCTTCAGTGCTCAGCTGTCCCTTGACAGCACCAAAAAAAAAATGCCAGTCCTTTGGAGAAGCAGATTGTTTGGCCAGCATAGTGTGCATCTGACTTGACTTATGGTTATCTTTGGGTTTTCCCTGAGCTTGTCTCTAGCAAGGGAAGACTGTTGTCATGAGATAGTCTTGAATACCATTGACACGCCTCCTATATTAATATGTACCACATATAGTATATGCTAAAGAAGGGGCATCCTCCCTCCCCCAACAAATCAATATGCACAAGCACTGTCAATTTTTTCCCTCCACAATCAGACTATTTTATTGAATAAAACTGTTACCATCACTGCACCTTTTCCCATTCCCCTCTTGTTCCTTCCCTGTGTATCCTGTTTGCCAAGTCCTAGGAGCCAGGGATTCCAGCTTCGACATGCACTCTCTCTCTGCCTAACAACAAGTCCCTGACCCTGTGTGCTTTATTTTTTTTTCTTGTCAATAAAATTGAGAGTATTCTTTCCTACCTACCACATACTGTCTGGGCAGCACTGAATATGTTAAGTGCTCTCTCTGCCAGGTTTCTGAGGAGCTCTCTATCCAGCCTGCCTATTTTTATTCTTTTTTGTGCACTTTTTCAGACTCATTTGTGTACCTCTGTTAGCTTGAGGGTATAAATCTACCCTCTTGGATGGCTCAGTTCAGGGATGGGCAATTATTTTGGGCGGAGGCCCACATCAAGTTTAGGCAAGCTGTTGAGGGCTGCATCAGTAGCCCCGCCCCTTGACAGATGCCCTGCCCCCTGGTTGACATCTTGTAATCAGAAGTCACACCCCCAACCCCTGACCTTTGCCACCAGCAGGCCCTTCCCTTGCCCCTAGAAATACTCCTTTCAGCAAGGGGTTTTGCCATCTCGGAACCAGAAAAATATCAAATTATATTCAAAAAAGCAAACATCTACAACATATTTTTTTAATCAAATTAATTAATTTTTGTCCTGATTTACATGTGTTTGTGTAGCGTACACAGAGCACAATAGCCGAAAATGAAGTCTTACTCTTGTATATTGTAGCGGGGGGTGGGGGCATGGGGGTAGGTATAGGTTTGTGGGGGTCTGTTGGTGTGTGTCTGTGGGGTTTGGGGGAGGGTGTGGGGGTGTGAATGTGAAGTGAGGGAGCATGTGGGTATGTGGGCTGTGAGTGGGTATGGGGTTTGTGGGGGTGAAGGGTGGCTGGGGTGTGTGATGGGGTATGCGTCTGGGGGCCTGCATGTATGGCAGTGCAAGGGGGGGTGCAAGTGTATGGTGGGGTGTATATGTGAGACTCACTCTATGAACACACTTCCTCCCTCCCTCCCTCCCTCATTGCGCGCACACACAGCCTCTCCCTCCCTCCCTCATTGCACGTGTGCGCTCACGCACACGCGCGCACACACACACACACACACACACTGTCTCCCTTGCTCCCTCATTGCGTGTGCCCATGTGTTTGCGTGCACACACACACACACACACACACACACAGAGTCTCTCCCTCCCTCCTTGCTCTCTCTGTCTCTCTCTCTCCCCCTCCCTCCCTCCCTCATTGCAGGGGCACATGTGTGCCTGCCCACACACACATCCTTCTGCTCCTGGCCCTGGGGGACCAGCGTGGGCCCCATGCTCCCACAGTTTGGTGATGCAGCCAGGGGCCACGTGGTGCTGGAGCAGCTGGCTGGCATGCAGGGAAGTAGGGAAAGCCATGGCAGGCAGAGGCTTCTGGTGGGGGGGGTGGGAAGGGGCTGGGAGCGGGGCCAGGCTGGTCTTGCCGTTGAGTCCTGCCGGCTGCCCCTGGCTCCTGTCATCTTTGACAGGCAGCCAGGAGCAGATTAAATATAAATTTTCTGAATTTTAGGGGCCCTGTGGGCCAGATAAAATTGCCTGGCAGGCCAGATCTGGCCCATGGACTGTATTTGCCTGCCCGTGGCTTAGTACCTATTTGACTTCCAAGAGGAGGAGGTGCCTGTTGATAATCTGGGCCTATCAATGGGAAATATTAGTTTAACTCCCCCAACCCCACCCTGCCCCCCAGGCCTGTTTCATTTTCATAAGCTCATCTTGACTTCTTTCCCCTTCACTTCCTCCCATCATTTGCCATTCTGTTCAAACTTGGTTTAGAAAAAACAGAGAAGCTGTTCAAGTCTCCAACAGATTTCATTGCCCTTCAGTTTAGTGCCATCTCACTGCTTTCTTAGCATATACTGTTAAAAGAGCTAAGCAAAATACTTTGAGACACATACATCAAACATATTCCCTGTTTTGGTAATTCAGAAGTAGTGGGGAGAGGGGAGCAATTCTCCCCCTTCCCATACTGCCCCAGCATACACCCGTGCACAGTAGGCTGGGTGCAGTACTTTGGTATGTCTGTTAGAAAGTGGTGGGGGTGCGGAGGGGTGTAATCCTCCTCTGAACCATCAGGTGCAAAAGCAACCGTGAGAGGATGAATAATGGACTAACTGGAATAGCTGCCTGTTCTGTTGTGCTTCATTCTAGATCTATGTATATTTCTAAATGTGGCCTGAAATTAGCTTTAGGAGGAAGTGCTAGTGGGAATACGTGAGGGGCAGAGAGGAAACAGAATCACTTGCTCCAGAATAGTGGTAGTGGGGAGGGAAGAAAGGATAGTTTCCTCTCTCAAAACTGACTCAATGCCTGAGGGTAAATGACTTAGGCTTCCAGTGCCTGGTTACCTCCCAGGAGGCAGCCAACCTGTCATGTTTACCTCTTTAAAAACACCCAATACCCTTTACATACTGGGACTTATTTTCAACAGTGGAAGATGGAAGGTGCATTGTTGTCTGCTGGCTGTTCGCATGTTCCTGAGGGAGCCCCTGTGTCAAATGCTGAGTCATGAATAGTATTAGACATTTCTGGAGCCTTGAAACGCCCGCATCATGAGGTGATGCTTGTGCCCAGGTTGACAATGAGTGCTGGACCATGTGCCATCTGTGGCTATTGGCACTGGATGGTTGTCCTTAGCAACCAAGCTCCATCAGAATGTGATACCATGTAAAATGTGTGTGGGTTTGAAACTGTTGTCTTTTGGCTTTGTGCAGCATCATGATGCTGATTACTGCTGAATCCTTGTTAACTAATTTTGTGTAGGCAGAGGGACAGAAAGTCATCAAGCCCACCTCAGGAAAGAGTTGGCTGCACCTAAACAATAGATTTTTGATATTCATGAGGAGTTGATCAGTAGCAAGAGCCAGGGAACTATTGCAGAATTCAAGAGTTAGCCCACTAGGCTGCGTCCAGACACGTGTGGACATTTGGTTCCCCAGGGGCAACTAGCAGCGGTACACCTTTTGCCACCACTAGTTGTCCCCAGGGAATGCCTGTGCCATGCGTGCTCTGGCATGCAGCGAGTTACCCGGGGCGGGAGGTAGGGGAGGCTGGGGCCAGCACTGGGCTGGTCCCAGCAGCCTTACCTGGGGACTTCCCAGGGCTGCAGCAGTGGCGATCCTGCTGTGTGGAGCCTGGCTGGCAGCAAAGCGTGGCTCCAGCCAGCCAGGCTCCAGCTTTGGGTGGTGCATGCTGCCGCCACATTCATCACTGCTTCTTTTCCCTACAAAGGTTTCTTGACTCCTGGATATTCAGAAGTAAAAAAAACAAACAAACAAACCCCTCCACGCTGCTCCCTTGTAGCACGGAGAACAACTGAACGTGTGGTATGTAGCACCACAGACATGTCTGCAGCGCCACATATCACACGGCTGTGCTCATCTGGATGCGGCCCTAGAGCCTTAAGATCTGTTGCAGAAAATGGACGTCAGGGCTGAGTTCTTAATGTTGTTGCCTGCTGATGGCAAAGCCTTACAAGCAGCAGGCTAGAGGATGTGGTTTTGTACAGCAGGTGGTAAGACAGAAAAAAACTTGGCAGGGCCTGGGCACAGCGGGCAGCGTGGAGGGGATGGGTGAATGCTTAACTCTGTCCTGTCTTCTCCAAATGTTGGTTCCCCCATTCAGACAACTGCATGGGACAGTCTGTAATAAATGTTTTGCCATAGTCTTGGCCTAAAAAAAGAGACTTCGTAGTGATGGCGTTTAGAGTGAGCAGATTTGCACTAGGGGAAAAGCATGCCCAGAAGCCCTGCTCTGTGACACTAGCAAGTCACTTTACTGTCCAGTCTCACTTTTGCCACCAGCAAACTGGAGAATCTGATTTTGCCTGTTTCCACAGAGGTGTTTATCTGAGGTCCTAATATTTATATGGCAATGGAACAAGTATTTATACTGGCATGTTTAATTAGCCAGAGCACCAATGTCAGACCTTCCATGATAACCAGGGCACCTGAGAACTAAACCTCAGTCATCTGTGTTGTTTTTATGTATTTAACATTTCTCACAAGCTTGTTGTTAGCCACACATTGTTTTCTTGTAAAATTAACTCCTGCCTGTGTATCGTGCTTGTGGGAGGATCACAGCTGCAGTTGTCCAGTAGGCCTGGATTAGAGTTTCAATGTGCGTTTCACTTTTAGGCTGTTGCCTACTGGCTCATCATTGGGTGATGGTTAGTTACCTCTGCCTGATTGCTGACTTAAGGTTGTTTGCATAATGCAATTGCATTGGGCATGTTGCTGAAAGGAAGGATTGTTCTTGTACACTGAAAAAACGTATGCTTCAGAGATGAATTACGCTGATCAGAGGATTTCAGTGGCCCATCATGTAAGGGATGAAAACCAGTCTGAGGCAACCTTATGCTATATAGTCTTCATTGGTGAGTTGTTCTAACTGCATTTTGGACAACACAGGGAGCTTCCACCCTCCCAGTTACTTATTCCTAGGGTCACCACGCACGCCATTAGTTCCCACTGATCATACTGTTTTGAAATGTCCATGTAATATATGCAAGCACTTTGTCTTCTCTGCCACGTTTTTAGCAGCTGTCCTGTTGCTCCTCAGTACAGAGCTTAGGTTAGCTCTGGTCTGAAGCCCTAACCCTTACTGGCCTCTACTTCAGGCCTATGCCTCATCAGTTCTTCTTGCATTCAGGTGGCACCCAGGCACCAGCGGGCAGCTCGGAGAAGAGTATTTTGCAACTCTTCATGACACCACTAAACAGAACCTGTGCTCCTCTTCCCACTTATCAGGAGAACCCTGGCAAGGGGCCAGCCCAGGGCCTCAAGCTGTCTGGGATGGGCTTAATCTCTAATAAGGAAAGAAATTAAACTCCCTCCTGTCATATTTCTGGGTCTCTTGTTGGAGAAAAGGTGATGAGGCTGATGAAAGCTTGGTGGCCAGCTGCCATTCCTGTTTTCTTCCCTGTCTTCATTTCATCATAGCCATTCTATAATCCTATTATTAGCTGTATCCATGAATAAGCCCTGCCAAAACTCTGGTTGCCCTATTAATTAGTTTCCCCTCTCTCTTCTACTGTAGGACGACATGCACAGGGTCATTGACCAGCAGCTGATGGACAAACACCCGAAGGAATGGAGCCAGCCTGCCTATTCCTTCTCCACTGGCTATGGTGCAAAGCGGAGCGCAAGACCCTCCCCCGTGTTCAGGCCAGAGCAGCAGGGGGATGAGCCCGTTGGGGCAGAAGGGAACCGTCTCTTTTCCTTTTTCAAGAAAAATTAGTGTGAAAGGAGAAACCTCTTTACTTATCCTGCTTCATGATGGGAAGTAGGGGCAACTGCCCAGCTTGCTGATGGACCCAATAGGAAAAACACAAAAGGCAAAGAAATTAACCCTTGAGACTCTGCACTATCTACACTCCATGTGGTCTGATCCACTGTTTACATAAATTGGCGATGGCAATTGGACAGTGATACCAATTGAGAGCAACGGTTCCTGTTCCTCAAGTGATAAACTGCAGGGTGCATTTTAGGCACTTTGAGAGTCCCCTCAGTTTCTGCTGTGATGAATAATCCGATTGTCTTAAACTTGTTCTCTTATGCTGGAGAAGGAAGTAAGCAGCCCCAGAACAAGACCAAGTGCAGGGGATGGAAGTCTAGTATGATTCCCACTGAGGGTAAGGGAAAGAAGGGATGAATGCAAGGGAAAAGGAGGACCCTTTTTACCACATTTGGAATCCAAATCCCTGACCACTCAGTGGAGTTGTAATGCTGTGAGCTTAAGTCAAACCCCCCTCAGTCAGTTTAAAGATCTGAGGATTTGATACATAGGGGCTGATCACCCATTAGGTAAATTCTATTGAATGGGAGTTGTGGATGTTGAGTACTCTCAGGAACCTGCTTCCCCTCCTACCCCCCACCTTTCCCCCTCTGCCACACATACTCAAGGTTTGTCATGAACATTCAGCAACTCTCACAGCTAACTCCTGCTGACTGAAACTGAAGTTGAGTGGCTAACTGGAGGATCTGGTTAGAAGTGTGTAGTTTTTCCTTTGCTTATGTACTGTAGGCTTAACCACTAGTCAGTGCTAACCCTGAGTCTTCCACTACACAGGACTTGGTAGTAGGTGGCTGGATCTTCTCTATGCTCAGGACATGGGGCAGCTGGTCCTAGTCAGCCAGGAATACAGGCATGCTCTTGCTTAGTGTTCATCTGTAGCAGTGCCAGAAATCCAGCAGCAGGGATAAGTTGGTTAGTAAGGTAGGTACCTCCCCCATACACTGTAGGACTAGCTTGGTGTTCTCTTCAAAGCACTTTATGTCATAACATGAAACATTTCAGGCTAGATCCATGAGGTCTTGGTGCGATTCTCAGCGTTGCAGCACTTTATTGTCCTATCCCACTGAATCCACAGGCCCCAAAATCAGCCATCCCAGCCCCACCCTGAGAAATGCTTAAACTAGCCAATGGAAAATGCCCAAGGAGATGGAGTACAGATAAATTCCTGGAAAGGGCTGGGTTGTAGTACACTGTGACAGGATTCACAACGAGGAGCCTTTTCCAAATTACTTAAAAGCCTTCCTTCCACTAGACAGAAGGGGATGTACAAAGGAAGAAAAAGTAGCATCATCCTAACTCCCGACTTTTTTTTGTAGGGGGAAAGAGTTGGGTGTTGAGCATGTCTATAGGATCTGATCCTGCATGTGTGAAAGGCATATCTGGTTAGAACTAAACTGGCATTCATCTAAGTCTGTGTGAGGTGTTAGGGCCTCCCTCAGTGCTTACAATTGTACACATGCCCAGCACCTACAGCCATAGGTGAAGGTTTCCTGGATGCCAGCACTACCACCAACCTTTTAGCTTAAGCAATGAAGCCTGCCTTATGCATCTAGGTCAGTGGTTCTCAACTTAGAGTCAAGGCACCCCTTAGAAAAATGCCAGCTCTTAACTTTTACTCATTTTGACTGCAGAAAAGAAAGCAGTTCTGTTGCAAAAACCAGAAAGTTCATAATGGACCAGGGATGCATGGTGCTTAAACTGGGAATGCTTTTTCTTGTGAATCACATTTGTATGGCACCCTTGAAAGGAGTGTGCTGCAGAACCCCTGTTGAGAATCACTGGTCTCTCCCTTCCCTGTCATAGCCTCTAGAGAAGGCTACAGCCAGGATATGGAGGCAGTACCCTAAATAATCTTCAGTTTGGTGTTATCCTTTTACTTTACTCTTGCCATTCCCCAGGACTGCATGCCCAGCAACTGTGTGGGACTTTATAGCCATGATGTATGTACAATCCTAAGGCAGGGGCCTTGGGATATTCAATGCAGATATAGTAATAAGAAAGAAAGGTGCCTTCTGCTGCATGTTTGCTAAGAGGGGAGAGTAGAAGTTAGTCATTCAGTTGCTAAATGTAGTAGGCAGCTGAAGTACACAAACACACATTGCTTCAGTTAAAAAAAAAAAAAAAAAGGGAATCAAGTTAGTCTTACTGCAATATTTTTTCCAGTTGGAGAATGGGAAAGGAAAGCCATTCTAGTTCAGGCTGGATGATCACGTATACTGGTGCAACTAAGAAACAAACCAAGGAATAGGGAAGGAATTGTTAAAGTGGAGGTGATGGGGCTTAAATTGATCAATGAAGTGACAAGCCACAAGAAAACCTGTCCTTGTGTTGAGCTGCTACTCAACATGAAACAACTGCCTTAAAATCTTCATTTTGCTTACCACTGTCCTTTGCATTCCCAAATAGACAAAGTAATGCATGCTGTGCTTTAAGCAGCCTGAACATTTCATCCTCTTTCAAACTGTCAAAGCAAAGCACTCACCTTCACAGGCAATACAAGGCAGTAGAGATGAGACTCAGAACTGGTGCTTGTGAAATGGGATTAAGCACTCCACTCACAGCAGATGATACTTAACCACACTTGAGAAGAGCCACGTGCTCAGAAAGCAACTGTAGGTCCTCTAACATCGAGCAAGCACAGTAGCTTATAGAAAGTATCTTAGTCTAGGGTCAATAAACAAGGATATCACCTAGAAGTTGCATCTCCAACAATAGAAGTAGTAGTGTTAGTCAGAAACTAAACAATAAAAATATCAGTAATGAAATTTCACACTTTAGTTACTACACATTACAATCATCATGCAGCTATGGTGAGGGACACACATTTCACCTGGAGTTTAAGCAGTAACCATCACCCATTTGGGCCAACAAGCAATTTTTGCTAGCAGAAGGGTAGAGGAGAACTGCCCTTAAATAAAGATTAGGCCAATGTGAAGTGAGACTAACAAGTATAGTAGAGAGGACATTAATGCAGATGTATTTATATGCAAGGCATGTCATTAGCACTTTATCCTGACAAACCTGGGTCAGCAGTTACCATTGACATGAACAGTAGAGCAATTTGCAAGAAGGATGTGCAGTTTTGTGCAGCAGAGCGAGATACTTGAGTGACAGGCAGCACTGTACGCACAAGGACTACAGCATGGCCCATATAGACTAGGAGGGATGGCGAGTTCTGGACACCTCCCCCTTCCACATACTGCAACCCTTCTTGCTATGTCCACTTCAGCAGCTATAAAAGCAAGATTGTTTTAACCAAAAGCTAAGCAGTGTAAGGGACATGCCTGGGTGCTGCAGTGACAGTCCTCTTAGATTGGATGTGGAAAAAGCACACAGCAGGGACAAGCAGAAAGAATGTATCTATAGATATGTACATACCACAGTGCTGTAATTTTTGTACGTAGAAGCAATGTAAATACGTGTATGGTTTTGTTTTGTTTTTTTTATAAAGATCCACATTATATAAATCTATAAAGGCATATTTTAGTAAATACAATGCTCTACTGCTTCTTTTGTAAATAGTTCTCTTCAGAATAAAGATGAATCATTTCTATGACATGGTCTCCACTTTCAAATCACTGGTTATTCTGTGAAAGTATGAAGAAGGCTCACTTAACTAACTTCTTAGAGTCACCATAACATCCCACTGTAACAGTATCTTGCCATCTCAAGCAACCCTGTCAGATGATGATCTTCCAGAGGTGCATAGCACTGAAATAACAGCATCTTTCTAGTGCATTCATTCCTTCAGCTGCATAGAATAGATGAGAAGGATCTCATTTTAAAAAGAGACCAAGGCATTAGAGCTGGAAAAAATTAGCTGGTATGATTAAAGCTCTTAGCAGCAAGTGGTGAGGAACCTGAATAATGAATACAGAAAGAAGTTCTAGCAATAATAAGCTCCAAGTCAAACAGAGCAACAGAGGAACAATGAAATGCCTCCATCTTGCACCAGCTACTTTACTCTTATTTTAGAATGGCACAGATGGAAGCAACACTCCCTCCACATCCAGGATGAGCTTTTGTCCAACTTCTCTTACCAATTTAAAAGTCTGGCCTGTGCTGCCTCCAAAAAAGCGCCAGACTTTCCCTGCACCCAATAGGTTAGACCTAAAGAGCCTAGGAAAGCCATCAGCACTTCACCTTGTACACTACGCCTTTCCCCTCTACTTAAAAAAAAAAAAAAAAAATCCTCCTGCCAACTGAACACTGGTAAAGATTTAATATACAGTTGCACCAAGCACACCCAGAAGTCCCAGAACAGCAAGATGTTTGAAGGCAGTTATTTTACTTTACTGATGCACTCTGCAGCAAAAGCATGGTGTATAAGCAGAAAGAAGCAAGCCAGGGACAGAACCCAGCACCAGAGGTTGGAGAGCAGAGGAAACAGACCCTCAAAGGAAAAATTTGGCAGCTTGTAACCTTTATTTTTAGTTTTTTAAAATTATTTAAAAAGCATAATTAGAAACTTTCAATACAGAAATAATCCTAGCAAACCAGTTAGACATTCCATTGCTCGACATGTAGGAAACTTCACATCAGCACCACTAGAGATGTCGTCCCCACTCCTTCTCCCTTCCTGTTTAATACTTAGTGGCAACAGTAAGGAGATTACTGCTCCTTTGCAGCCATCTCTAGAAAAACATCCCACTTCAAATGAGAAAGTTGGACTGCTGGATTGGCAAAATTCATACCCATGGCCATAATCACTTGGACCAAGGAGGACCAACCTTTCCACACAAGAGAACACTCCAGATCAGGTGCACCATTTCCTCACTTTATTGCATCAGTTCCAGTAAATGCAGACATTGGGTTTCCTTTACTTTTGCCTGTATCAAGTTCTCTCTGCCTAGCCCTGCACACTGCCTTGCACAAGAGTCCTGTGAAAGTAATGCAGGATGGGCCCCTGATCTGAAAGTGGCCACTGTAGCACAAGTTAGAGAAAAATCAGAACTCCCTCCTGGCACACAGACAGCATTCCATGTTATAAGCATTGAAGGTGGATGCATGCTCTTATTTCTGCTGCCACCTCTTGAGGCAGCCATCCCATGTCTTCCAATTACCAGAAAGCTCACACTAGCAGCATTGGCCTAGCTCATACCTACTCTTGGGCAATCAATGAAAGAGGCAACCGATATGTGAAAAGAGACAGGAGAAGGCAATTGGGTAGACACTCCTGGCACTTTAATTGATTAAAAGCCTGTCACATTCATTGCTTCTGTGAAAAAAAAAAAAAAAAATTTAAAAATCTTTAGAGTGATTGATCTATCTCGTGATTGTATCATCAGGTCTTCTACCACAAACCATAAGAATTCAACCCAAGCAAAATATCGTAAGTGACTTGGATTTAATCTTGCTTGGGTGAGGGAAGGGATGATTTAAAGCTAGTGAACATCAATGGAACATGTTCAACCAAACCTACCACCACCGAGTCCAAAGGACCACACGCCTTAGAGGCAGTATCATCTCCAGAGTCCAGAAGGAAGCCTCACTCCCTACCCCTTCCTAGTCATCATTTCATGGTTGTTTAGAGAATGATTCAGCTGCTGAACTTGTACTTCAACAGCCCACACACGTGCTACCTTTTGGTCGGGCCTCTGAGTGCATCTATTCAGAAACTGATGAAGTGAGCCCTTATTTTTCCCTCAAAAGCCAGTGAGGGTCAGGAAAATGCTGTCCAGCATAGTGAGAGCAGAATACATTAAAGGTGATCCGCACACACAACCACCACCAAATAACCCAAGCAAGCAAACTTTCCATGCATCAGTGGTCCTCCTTGCTGACATAAGAGTTTTGGGAACGATTCTGCAGCAGCTCTCGGATCCAGGTGCCTGGAACATCGGGATTCTTTTCTGTGCCTGTCATCTCTTGCAAGGAAGGCTCTGCTACCAGAATTCACATTCAAGCTCATGTCTTCTTCTTGTGTACAGGACGAAGAAGTTTTTGGCAGATTCACACTGGTTTTTTCTCTAGGAGCTTGGACCCTGCCCAGAAGCCCCTGGCAGACCCAGAAGCAGAGATCACCAGGAGCCAACTTTCTTGTTTGTGGGGGGGTGGTTTAGAAAAAAAAATGTTTAAGTCCAAATAAATCCCATTTCTGCAGGATTGATTTTAAATATCTTGATACAAACTAAGGAGCATAGGTACAGCTGGGCTGCAGCATGGGGAGATGAGGAAACCCAGGGATCCTGCCATATCCTGGAATATGGCAGAACTCAAGGCCCAAGCAGCAGCACCAGCTGCTAGCCCAGGAGCTAGGAAAGTGAAACCCCAGGCTCCAGCAGCAGCTTCTGCAATCCTGGTACCTAGAGAGATGAAGCCAAAGCCCCAGGAGCAGCCCGGAACTCAGAAGAGAAGCCAAAGGCCCCAGAGGCACCAGTTGCCAGCCTGGAGCCCAAACAAAACGAAGCCCAAAGCCCCAGGGAGCAGTCACTGTCAGCCAGGGGCCTACTCGCATTAAGAACTTTGTACTATATCTTTAAAAAGATGAACTCTATAGTTCATGATTGGTTGACATTAAGAAGGCCTAAGCCAGAGCAACAAGAGGGAGGTGCAGCTGGTTAAAGCAATATACATTATGTACAAACTCTTGGGTTAAATCCGTCCACTTGGTAGGCAACGTCCTTTCTTATCTACAAGGCGCGCTGGAAGGAGCAGGGGAGGAGAGGGGGCGAGAGTCCATCAGACAACTTCTTGGCACTACAGTGGTAAGGTGCCAGCGCTTCTTGATAGAAAACATGGAGAAAAATCTTTAAATAACGGCACAAAACTGAGAAGGTCCTCCCAAAGCCTGCCCCAGTGGAATTGCCCGAGTCTAGCTGGAGGGGCTGATCTGTCTGAGAGCAGTCTCTGCAGCAGGGAAAGGGCATTAGCAGCACCGCTTCTTCCTTTTACTGTTCTTAGTTAGCTTCACAACATCATTCTGGTGCTGCTGTTGCTGCTTTGCCAAGTTTTCTTTCTTTGCTCGCAGAACCAGCTCTGTAATGCAATTAAACATCTGCAAGAGAAACAAGCAAGTTCAGGCTACCAGGAATGCAGGCCAGCTGCTGAGGAGTCATGTCTACAGAAGCAGATAAAATGACACAACCAGAATGGGGATAGCAAGTTATGGTGCTGCCGAGTCATGACCTGCTGGTCTTTGTGGGTTCCCCTCTTCGCCCACAGCTGTCTGAGGCCAAGCTAGGGTCCACAGACTCCAGCCAAATCAGAGACTTAGCACTCCCCTACCTCACTTTCACGCTAGGCTCTGATTAAAGCCAGCAAGTGCAGGGCTGGAATTTTTCCTCTTCCTAAGGCCACCAAGATGAACTAATCAGGGTTTGGTCCCTTACTCTGCCTCACCAAGACCAGAGAGCTAAGATCTAGGGTTCCCTCCCACCAAGGCAGGCACTTCTAGCAAGATGGGGGAAAAATCTAAACATACCAAGGCTTTAATAATTTCACCATCCAGCTTCAGTGTCCTCCCCACCCCCACTGCAGCTCTGCCTCTGACAGTTTCAGCTCTTCACTTACAGCTTGTAGAGTAAAAAGAGATTTTCCCTCAACTCTGCCAGCAAGAATTATTCTAACAAACTAGCTATTTTTGCCTCCAAAAGAAGAAAGGAGGGTTTGCATCTTCTTGGAATAGATGCAATATTTGGTCTCTCAGAACATTATCTCTGAAAGGTAGGTCTATACCCACTCCCATCTAGTGCATTACCTCTTCCACATTAACATTTTCTTTGGCGCTCGTCTCGAACAACTGGATCTCCATCTGCCCGGCAAATTTATAGGCATCTTCCGTCTCCACCACCTTCCGCTCTGGGTCATCATTCTTATTTCCCACTAAAATGGAAAAAACAAGTTAGTGCTGCACTCCCCAGGTTCCCAGAGCAAGAGAATGTCTCCACCAAGAAGCTTACCTAATATCCGGCAGACATCATCGCAGTTTTGGTTAATTTCATGTAACCACCGCTTGACATTCACAAAGGACTCTGCGCTGGTGACATCATAAACAACAATGACTCCATGTGTTCCTCTGTAATACCTGGGGGGGGAAGAAAGACAGATGCTAGTTCAAACTTGAGACAATGGCCTTTGGGCTGGCACTGTCCCATATAATGATGGAGAAGCCCATTAGTAGTAAGACCTGAACGAACAAGTGCCTGTTTCCTTACCCAACTGGGACTTCAATGTTTGTGCAAGTCAGTCCATGCTCCACCCAAACCCACACAGTCCCCTGTTCGCTTAGCAGGGCTGAGTGCCAATATCGTAGGAGTTGTCAGATCAATTTAAAACAGTTACATTTTCTTGTTCAGCTGCCCAGGATCCTGGGCAAGGAGGTGCTGTCTCCTAGCTGGGGAGCAGAAGAGATGCTGCAGGATGGGCTGTTCCTATTATGTCATGTGAATCTTTCTCCCTCTACAGTTAGAGCTCCCATGGGCTGAGGATGTCAAGCACAGAAAGAAAAAGAAAAAAAAAAAAAAAAAAAAAAAAAGAGAGGCTGTACAGATTCCTGCCCCTCTATTTCATTTGGTGCCCATTCCCCTTTGACAACACAGCGTGCTATTCCAGCTCCAAGCAGGCAGCTAACCAAATTAACTGATAAAGTGGTTTTGTGGAAAAGCATGCATTAGGCACTAGAGTCTGAGGTAATCATGACTGGGATCTGATCACTGCTTTGCTATTCAGCCCTAAATCAATTATCTCTCTTCAAAGCTTGTAGCATTCCTGTCTTGTTGAGTGACTGTGTACTGATGGCACCTTCCTACTCAACAGATCTACTCCGTATGTGTGCTCAAGTCACTTTCCACTACCTTTAGTGATTAATGCTTAGCTTCAAATGCATTTTGTTCTTATTAGTCTTGTATGACCAAACACAGCTAAGAAATACCAATTATTGCACAGAATGGCTCACTAGGTTCTGAATAGTTTCACCTGGACAAATCCACTCAAAACAACAGGCAGTACATGCTTCACTGAAAAATCCATATGGCCTTCAAAACATTTATTGTATAATGATTATGTGAAAAGGTCAAAAAAAAAAAAAAAAAAAAAAATCAGGCTTCACACCCACACTCTAGCCGAGTCTTCAGGACTACCAGTTAAGAGAATTCTTATTTATGAACTAAGTAGATCTGCCCAGAGACAATTAATACTATGCCTCCCAATACTTTGGAATTTATAGCATTTTCCAGCTAGAACTGTCATACAAATTATTTTACTAGTCACATTTACCTCTTTCTTCTGCCTCCTTTTTTTGTTCTTGAACAGGGTTCACATTTAAGCAAAAGAAGAAATTTAGGGTAGCCCAGTGGAAGAGTTCTCCTAAAATAAGTTTCAAGATTTCCAGAAGCAAGTCTCTTGCCATTATCGTTTCCACAAGGACATTTCTCCCTCTGCATTTTAAAGATGACAGCTGTGATGACAGCTTAGAATCCTGTTACCTCTCTGCTGAATCCTTCCTTCCCCAATCTGAAGGCACCCAAATCCACATCAGCAAATCCAACAGGGCTGCATTTCGAAGAAGTTCCAAGTTCATTACACCTCTACCACCAACTTACTGGCAGACTGAGCAGGTCACTAACATCTTTCCCTCAGTATCCTCATCTGTAAGACACTGGCACTTGACGTACACTGAAGTGAAAGGTATTACTCTCTGGTAGGCTTTTCAGCTAGGTTTTTCACTCCCAATTGTTCTGTCCCAACTTCCGTTTCACATGAAAAGATAGCTAGTGGCTCTGCAACTGGGTTGGCTTAAGATCAGTATATGTACAGAAGGTCACCATCCCAGTCTAGCTGCTTACCTGTATGCTGTCATTTCCAGTTGCTTTCTCCAAAAAAAGTCCAGGCACTTCCTGACTTTCTTGCATTGCTTCCCCAGTAACTTATGCTATAAGCTCAACTTGGTAGGAAACATTCTCCCAGGCAGTTTTCCAATCAGTCCCCATCATGATGCATCATGATACTCCTAGACATGTCCCCCCCACAATTGCAGTAAACTCAGTTTTCTTCATAAAATTTAAAATTTTTTTGACCAGTAATATCTTTATCCAGAGTGCACACACACAGGCAAAAATGTATCCTTATGACTGCAACATGCACTGCATCTATCTCCAGAAGGAAAGCACCTTGTATATGCACATTCTGTCTTGTTTTATGATCTCCCATCTTCTAAACACAGCCCAATACTGTTCCAACTTGGATTCTGGACACAAGGTTTACTTTCAAATCCTCCCACTCAGAAAGCAGGAGTGTTTCATAAAACATGTTTCAGCCTGAGCCTGACCCACTACTTCCCAGCAGCAAGCGAGCACTGCAGTCACCTGCACAAAACTGCTATTTTTGTCCTTCTCTGAAGATTCCCTCATTACGGCTTTGCAGAATTTTGAAATAAAGCATAGACCTAGATCAGCGATTCTCAGCCAGGATGCCATGCCACCCAGCCCCTGCAAGAGAAGGTAAATGTTTTCTTCCTCACTCTAGCTCCCTGCACATTCCGCAGCTACCTCAGCAGTGCCCATGGCTGCCTCCAAGGACCGTTGCTGCTACTACCATGTCCTGCCCCCAAGGCAGCCCCTATACTGGCTGCCTCCATGCTCCCAGCAATGTGCTGCAAGTGGATACATGGATGGAGCCATGCTTTGCAGCCCAAGTCGTCACCTCCACACCTCTCATGTTCCTGCAGCTAGCAGGAGAGACTGCACGGGGGGTGGGGGAGCAGGCAGCATGAAATCCTGCAGGATTAGCCTTAGTGGTAGGGGCACCCTTTCCCCCCTCAGGTACAGACTAGAGGTGGGGCAGGGACAACAGACAGTGGAAAGAGCTCCAGGACATAGCAGGACTAGGCCTAGTTCTCCCCACTCTCGCATGGCACCAGCCAGATCAGTACTTCTCCATTTTTCAGCCTCAAGGCTCCCTCCAGATCTTTTCAGAACTTAGGCTCTATCTTAGTGACTCTCAGCTGGGGTTCCACCAACTTCAGAAAAGTTATGAGAGGGCCTTGAGATTAAAGGAGGTAGAGAACCACTGCCCTAGATGAAGCTAAGCAGTCACTGTCCTTCCAAGGCTAGTCATCCTATTCTATATTACCCATTTACCTTCCTTAAGAGTTTGTATCATACACAGCAAGTTAGACCACCATCTCCACCCAGTAGAGGCCAGTACTATCAATATAGGATCGTGTCTTGAACACATGTAACTGCTTACAGAAGTTGCCTTGTAGGCTTTGGCAACTGGATAGGAGACAGATGGGGCTTTTGGCATTCAGGAAAGAGTGGGAGTTAGCTTTGTGTTTCTGGCAACCAAGAGGCAGTTTTGATATTAGGGAGGGGGATACCTTGTCTCTCTCCCAACCCCCTCCAAGCACACACATTTTGGAAAGGATAGAAGCTACTTTAAATGGGGGCATGAAGAGGGAATAAAATTCTCACTGCCCACACACACCAGCAAATACTGACAACAACTTGCTTCTCCTAGTTCAGGATCTGTGACTACATCCAATAATGTTGCACAGTCACTTGATGTTTCTGTTAAACTGAACAGCTGTAAGACAGCTGCTGGTGTTTAGCACATATTAGGCTTCAGAGTCAATACCCCACACCCCACCAAGTTGAATGGAGCTACCCCTACTGTCTCCCCTCCAGGCCTTATGTTAAAGCTGAAATCCTGGAGTGCAACGTTCAGACAAAGTCAAGGGGGAAGGAAGAACCAAAATGATGAAGTTTACACAACTGTGTAAACACAGTATGAACGCGTTCCATTTTTGCTATGAAATCTTGTGAAAAAATTTTAAGATATAGCAGTGTTATCAAATCATAACACACCAGTGTATTATGATCTTCAAAACTGAAAGAAAATGCAGCTTGCTGCTATTTGCAATTTCAGTCCAGTTTAAGTTGCTGGCTTTATAAAATTTAGTTCTTTTGCCTTTC
Source organism: Alligator mississippiensis (assembly GCF_030867095.1). Lineage (NCBI taxonomy): Eukaryota > Metazoa > Chordata > Crocodylia > Alligatoridae > Alligator > Alligator mississippiensis. Next base: position 21,340,421 of record NC_081833.1, on the reverse strand, counting down.
TTAATGTTTTCCACACATTATTTTAGCAGCAGCTTCTGGATTACTGGAACTAGAGTTTAATGATTTCCTGTTTTCAGCCATTGCACCTTTAATGAGAAATCATCGATATATCGGTCCATATCAGATTGGCACCAATAAAAGGAAAATTGACATTATTGGCAATCTACTTTTTTTGGCCACTGTAGCCAATAATGTCACTGATAAATGCCACGTGCAAGCATGTAGTTACAGCATGCACATGGCCAGAAATGTAGCCTGGCATTTTGGAGAGCAGTGCCTGGCTGGTAAGTCTGTGCGGGGGAAAGGGCCGGGGGAGGCAGATGGAATCCTGCATGGGGAGGGAGGGAGTGGGGCAGGGGCTGGGGCTGTGCAGCCAAGGCAGGGTGCAGGACAGAGCTGCCTGCAGCTTATCCAGGGGGTGGAGAGGGGGGCAGATCCCCACCACTGCGTGTACCCCAGGCAAGGGATTGGGGGGGGGGGGGGGCAGGCATGTGCCTCCCCAATTTATGCATGGGGTGATGGCAGGCTGCCCGCTGCAGACTCAAAGCCAGGGGCTGCACCAGCCTCTTCCCAGCAGGAGGGGGGTAGGCCAGGGCTATGCTCAGGGTAGGGTGGGGCAAGGCAGGGCAGGCAGCAGTGCTGGGAGAGGGAGCTACGGGGTGAGCTAGCTACAGGTTGAGCTATGGCCACCCCAAAATTTGCCACAGCCCACCCTCCCAGCACCGCCACCCATCCTTCCCCAAGCACAGCCCAGCCCAGCCCCTGCCAGGAAGAAGCCAGCACAGTCCCTGGTCCCAAGTCTGCAGCAGGCAGCCCACCCTTGCCCCATGCATAAGTCTGGGGGCACATGCCCCCCATGCCTCCCCCAGGGTGCATGCAGCAACGGGGAGCTGCTCCTCCCCACAACGAGCCCCACATGGCTCCACCCCATGCTCCGCCTTGCAGCTTCTGCCCCAGCCCTACTCCCTTCAATCACCGTGGGGGCCTTGATCTTCAACCACCACACCCCTTCTCTCCCCACAGACTTACAGGCCAGATGCTGCTCTCAAGCTGCCAGGCTGTATATTGGCTATCAGATTGGCATTGGCTGTTATGTGTGGTTAAATTGGCCATCGGGATCAGCTAAAAAAAAAAATCTTCATCAGTGCACCCCTACTGCTCATCAGTTCAGTCTGCTCTGTAGCACTTCAAATCCATTACTATTATTGCCATATATGCTCCAACTTCCAGCCTGTATGCCATACTTGGCTTATTACTGTGCAAGTGAACATTGGATCAGAATTCTGCAGCTAAAGGAAACAATAAAGGAAGGCCGTCCTCCTATAAAATTAACCTCAATCCCGCCTTTGTTGCAGCAATTTAAGCCATTCTGTTGACAGTGTATTACCACTCCACCCACTTTTTGATTAGCCAAGTCCTTTTGTAAACTCTACAGTCAGTTACTGGATCTACCATTCAGTGTTTCAGTCTATGCAGATCAACTGCTATGCTAGTTTGACAATCAAAAGCTCTAACAGTCCACAATCTTGCCATCTACTATCTGTGCAAGCAATGCATGTTCCTCCAAAGGAGGTCACCTTGTAATCTCTAGTGGCCATTGAAAGGAAAGTCAGCAGGTCACTCCAGAAGGAGCCAGAGCAAGCCACCTGGCTGGAGGGAAGATTTGCCATTATAATATAGAAGGGGCTTTGGAGCAGTTTTTTCCATGTATTCACCCAAGGTATTTGTCATCCACACAGACACAGTAAAAATGAAAGTACCCAAGCAGCTGTGTATAGAGCTAGATATCTTTATGGATCACCTATGGAAGGCTGTTTGGCCAAAGCATAACTACATTGCAAACTGTGACAGGGGATGACTGGGGGCCTGTTCCTCTCCTTGGTAATACCGCTTGCTCATCTTCAGCCTTCCCGGAAAAACCTATGCAAAACAGCAGCATTCTAAACACTAAGAAGTTAAAAACCCTCATGCAGAAAGTATCCTCCACCACCCCTGAACTGTCTCTTTTTTAAATAGCAAGTAGATGGAGTAGCAAAAGATTTACACATTGTGTTACACACAGGCAGCTCCATGGCTATTCATGTCCACAAGAGGAAGTTTCTTTTCCTGACATTCCCCACTGAAAAAACCACAGTGCCTAGTACTGAATGTAGCAGGCATCAGACTCCACAGTTTCATGAACCAACGCTCATTAACTCAGAGCCAAGTTTTGACTGTGGCCTCTCAAAACAGGAAGTCACTTTGCTGACTCAGCACTAATTCAGTGCTTTGTGACTGGCCCATATTGCACAGCTGATAAGAACTTCAGCAGTGCCTCACTGCCTCCCCCTCACCACTTCCTGTCTGAATCTGGCCGCAGCACTGAAACAAGAAGTGATGTCATACACCGGAGCCCTACGAGAACTACCCAAGTCTGTTCAAGTGAAATCCTTCTATGAAACAATGAAAGCAATCCAGCAGTAGCCATATGGGAATGCAGAGGAAAGGGGTGGAGCATGCATCAGGCTCTGTTCTCCCATTCCTAATTTCTGAAACCCACCCTGATGTCAGCCAACTGCTTCATGCTTTTATTTTGGATCAGCTACCTAGTACAATTGTCAGAAACAGGGCCTTCCTCCCTGACAGGAGCCAAAGAAAACATCAGTAATGATGACAGGCTCCTGGGTCCTCCTACATTTGCGTGTTTGTTTTTGAGAGGAAACAAAAGGCTCCTCCTTCCCCAGCACAACCCTGAGAAGCCCTAAATCGACTGCTACCAGTTAGCAAAACCAATTCATTCTTCTGCCTTCTCAATGCTGCAGCTGCGGTTTTGGGTGTGGCTTCTTCAGGAACCGGAAAAAGCTGTGCACATGCTTCAAAGGACAATTGATATAAAACTGAACTCAAACCAAGGAAAGAGAGATTGATTTTCTCTTGGCACCTGTTCCAAGAAAACACCACACAACATAGCCCACCCAGTGAAACAGTTCCAACAGAAAGGCATATGGATACTGAATGCTTAAATTCTGCATTAAATTGCAAAGACAGCGTGATACTTATTACTTTGTACTTCTGTAACATATTCCAAAGGATGCATTTTACTGAGAAGTTATATTAACTAGTTTATATAAAGATAGGGAAATGTTACCCCCAAACTTTACAGTTGGGAAACTGAAAGCAGAAGAGTTAGGCAACTTGTAAAAGGTCATTCAGAAAACTTGTAGGAGAGGCTGGAACCCAGAAGTCCCTACTCCAAAGGAGTTCTTTAACTGTAAAGCCATCCCCTCCACATGCCATACCAAAGGTAAGAAGAAAATTCCTGCAGAATGATACAGGACAGCATTATCTGAGAAACTGCTGCTTTACAATGTCCAAGCCATGTTTTTAGTAGTCTACAATAGCCATGCTTGTAGCCAACTGTCATGTCAAAAGTTCAGCTATACTCACGTTGATGTGATAGTCCGGAAACGCTCTTGTCCAGCTGTGTCCCAGATCTGTAGTTTCACCTTCTCTCCATTAATTTCAACTGTCCGGATTTTAAAATCCACTCCAATTGTGGTAATGTAGCTGCCTACAGAGAGAAAGGATGTATGCAAGTGAAAGCCTGCCCTTCCATCCTCCCAACATCAGATTCCACAATGTTTGCCATGACACGTGTATACACCATGTCTAGCAACAGCCTCAGGGGGACCCTGTTTCTCTATCTACTCTAGCTGGTCTCTTTTTAGATAGGCCTCTCAAGTCATACGTATAACCATTATTGATGGCTCAAGGCTATTTTCCACCAAAATTAAAGTCAATGGCAAGAAATCTAGCTATTCTGCAGTTGCACTATAAACACTAAAGACAATAAGCACTAAAAATCCTCAAAAGAAGGCTAACATTCACAAATATCTCACTCACAGGAATCCAGAGGTGAATATTTGTTACAAGTACCTGTGCAATTATTTTTCCATTAAATACAGTCCATTTTAATAGTCTCCTCTTATTTGTAAAGTCATTGAAAAGGTAATTGAAAATAATTTACCTAAAGTAATCAATCAATCCAAATCCCACAGGTCCAAGAGACAGTGGATACATTAAAAATTAAACTGACTTCAGGTTTCTATATTAATCCAGAGACTGGGATTTTTGCTTACAACTGGTGATCAAAATAAATGGCTCATGTGGCTGATCCAAGAGAAGTGGTGCTGAAAAGATCATGGATTTCTAGTACAGCTAGCTGTGTCAAGTGACAGAAAGACAGCTTGCATGGTTTGGATGGTCCTTGGTCACTTTGCTATTGGAAGTGAATTAAAAAACACTTACCTGAGAAAGTATTATCTGCAAAACGCAACAGCAAGCTGCTCTTGCCCACACCTGCAACAAAACCAAAAAAATTAAAATAAATAAAGTGCTGAGCTCTGTACTGGAACAGGAGTAACAGATGGTGTTATTTTGTACCTTATTCACTGTATTTTTGAATCCCATCTAATTCCTTCTTCTGACAAGTAACCTAGAACCATCAGTGCCTGACCAAAGGCCTTCAGAAACAGCTCTCGTACAAACAGAACTTTAGGCCACATCTCAAATGATTCACTGTAGGTGTCCAAACCATTGTTACATGCACCTCTACTGCTATGCACATGCTGCAACATCATTTTTCCAAATCAACTGTTGCCTGCCACCGATTCAGGTCACATACATTCTAATATGCAATGAAATTTGGACTGCTCGGACAACAAAACTAGGAATTAGTGCTGCCAAGCTGCGATTTAGTGATTAGTTTAAATGGAAGGCATCAAATGTTGGTCAATGCAGCACACATAAATTGGTACAGTTGTCACAAGGTCAGGAACCACTGTCCTATGAAGATCATCCAAAATATGCTTGCTCCATACCTAGCAAGAAGCAACATGCATTCTATACTGCAGATTTACTCTGAAGTTGAGCCCCTTGCCAAGATGTTTCAATACTTTAAAAGTATTTTAAGCAATGAAAATATGAATAAGGTGCTACGTAATCCGCTGCCACACTGCAGCTTCCCCATTTAAGCATCTTGGATTTGTTTTTTTAAAACAAAAAGGTGTGCATCATAAGAAACTGGTCCCTTCATGTGCATGTATTTGGGATTAGGGCACCCCAGATTGTCACCTCTGTGCACTAGTTTTAGAGAAGCCACTTAACTCCAGTTGGCCAACCTGGTCCTGGTGTTCCTGTTTAGAAGTTACTTTGGCAAGTCAGAGAAACCAGTTTGTTTTATTAACACACTCTGTGCACACTCCTGCAAAGGCTTTGTGCGATGCCAACAGAAAGCTCTTGTAGTTCTCAGTGGCCTTTTCAGATCCCACTAGATGACCTGCAACATCCAACCATCCCATAACCTAAACCCCCCTTGCCCAGAGCTCAAGGCTAGCTCCTTAATGTCCAAAAAAGCCATGCCTGCTTCTGAGGCCTGTAATACAAAGATGACATGAGATTTAATTGTACTGACAACCATGTTCAACCAGCCAAAGGCCAAGCACCTCAACTCCAAGAAGGTGACAGATCACAGACCAGTTAGATTCAACTGATACCCAACATCAATGCATTTTTCTATCCCATGGCTTTTCTTCAGGAATCAATAAAGGATGGAAGCAAAATGCTTCTGGAAACTGGGTTCCCTCTTGGGGTTAAAAAGCAATCACTCAAAATCAATATTTTAGCACCACGGCGAGATGTAACTGTACAAGTCCAGAACTAGACAACTCCAGTTAAACAGGCTTTAACAAAGAGCTGCACTTGATCTGTCTAAGTAACAGTGATGCAGCCCCCAGCAAAAGAAGTGTATAACTTTGGTAAGAGCAGCTTCAGCACTCACTTCACAGCAGAGAAGACAAGCAGGGACAAATATTTTTGTCAGACAGCACCAGTGTAGTAAAGAGGAAGCCAGCTGTAAGCAACACAGAAGAACTCTACGGGCTGCAAATTAACTGAACTTTGCCACGCTGATCTACTTCAGCAGTAAATAATGCCTTGATCCACAATAAGCAAAGAGCTCCTTAAGAAGAAGCCTCCTGAAGGCAGAAAGTTCTGTATGTTCCACTAACAAAGCACTACCCATGACCCACAATGCTCATGTATAGAGAAACCACACTCCCCCGACCCCCACTTCCTATGCAGTTATTTCAAGCTGTGGAGCAGGTCAGTGGAGCATCTTCCACCCATGCAAAAAAAAAAAAAAAAAAAAAAAGTAAGCAACAAGTCTTTGCTGACTGATGTTGGGATCTGCCACAGGACAGTTTCAGCACTGTAACCAGCTTTCAAAACAAACCCAGCTCTAGCTCAATTAGAAAAGTGGAAGCAGGAAAATAAGTCTAGCTATGGATTAGCCATATCAGTAATTCCCACCCCCCACCCCAAGCTTTTTCACCTCCTCCCCCAAAAAAGACTTGATGCAATTCTTGGCAACATAAAAAAAAAAGTTCTGTGGTTGGTTGGTTTGCTTAACTGGCCTGTTTAACAACCCCCAAAACTCAGATTTAAAGCTCTTCAAAATCCTCTCAACTCCACACTAGGGAAAGCTGCTGATGTTTCAACCAATCTAACATCAATGCATTTTTCTATAACTAGCCTTTTCTTTAAGGATCAATAAACAGTGCAAGCAAAACATTTCTCAAAAGAGGGACAAAGCTTTCCCTCTTGGAGTTAAGGAACAAGCACTCAAAAAGCAATACTTTAGCTCCATCCTGAGATTTAACCGTACAAACACAGAGCTGCAGGCATCTATAATACAGCTGCTCGTACTGAACAGAGCTCAGCAATTAGGGGCTTTGCTCAAGTTAAGCAGCAGCTATGAACTGCACTCCAATGTTTGAAGACAAAAACAAAGTCTTTTCTAATACAGATTATTTTCTCTTAAATTGGTCTGAAACTGACCACTAGGCAAAAGAGCCACTGCTTCTACATAAAGTAGGGGTGTCGAGGCCCTTCCCACATCTCCTAAGAAGTGGGTGCTTAAACAGGGCCTTATATGGCCCTATAGCCTTAAACAGGGCTGCTGCTTATGGGCACAGGCAGCCGTTTCTTGACATAAAGCTGCAGAGGTGACCGATCCTGCAATCATGCGATGCTTCATTCGCAGTCGAGCAGACCTGCGCCCTGCATCCACACCTCTGCGAAGAGACGCCGTGGATGTCACCTGCTCAGCCCGTGCCAGTTCCGGCTCCAGGCTGCAGGCGGCAGCGGTGGGGAACGGGGCTGACCGAAGTCCGGACGCAAGGCCAAAGGGCGCTCGCCCCAGGCCCCCGCCCCGGGGCAGCCCGCACGCCTGAGGGCCACCCCGGCCTCTTGCCTCCGGAGGCGTTTCCCGTCCCTTCACGTCGAGTCCCCCGCGCGGGCCGCCCCAAGCACAGGCCCAGGCCAGCCCGGAGCACCAGGCACGGGGCACAAACACGGCCCCGGCGGGGCAAGGCCGGGGATCAGCTCCTGCCCCGGAAGCGGGAGGCCGCCCCTCCGCCCCGGCCACGACTCCCACCCCGCTCCCTCCCTCCCGGCCCCGCCCCGCCCCGCCCCGCCCCGCCCCGGCCCCCCCGGAGCCGCCCGGCCCAGCCCAGCCCGGCCCCCCGCACCGCTGTCGCCGATGATGAGCAGCTTGAAGAGGTGGTCGTAGTCCCGGGCCATGGCCGCGGCGCGGGGCTCTGAGGCGGCGGGGCCCGATCCGCTTCCCGAAGCAGCAGCCGGAACTGACAGCGGCAGCGGCGGCGGCTGCAACACCCCGAGCGGCCGCACAGCACCGCACCGCAACGCGCCTGCGCCCGCGCCTGCGCGGCCTGATTCCGCCGCCGGACACCACCAGCCGCTCGCTGCCCCGGGCGCATGCGCGCGGCCTTACGAGCCCGCCTGCGCATGCGCGCGGGCGGGCGGCGCCCCCCTGCGCTTGCGCACTTGGCGCGCCCGCCGCCCAGCAGCCGGGGCCCGTGCTTGCACCTGGCGCTTCCCAGCGCCGGCTGCTCTGCGAGCGCGCATGCGCAGTGCGGGCGCGGGGCTCCTCGCGGGGCGTGGCGCCCTTGCCGCACCTGGCGGGGGGAGGGGTGGGCCCGGGTCGGGGCCCAGGGCAGCGGCCTCAAGGAAGAGGCTGAGCTGCAGCGTGTGGACGCGGCCCGGTCGTTGCTAAGAGCCGGTTGGAAAAACGTGTGGATGAGATGGTTGCGGCAGGGACTGCCCCAGGCCCGTCCAACCCGGTCGTCCTGTGAACGAGCCCTGCAGCTGCCCGGCTGCCTGCTAGGGCGGCATTGCTGCCCCGAGGGCAGGCCGCACCGAGCCCGGCCGGTGCCCAGACCCCAGGGGCTCCCGAGAGGGGTCACAAGCCTCCGGAGCTGGGGCTAGCGGTCATTCCCAATACCAGGATGCAGCCGCGGGCCCGGCCTCTGCACAGCGCTGCCGCCACGTCTGCACCCCCTTGCTTTCCCGTCTGTACTTGGATCCCCTCGCTGTTAAACACGAGGTCCATCGCTGTGGACGGGACAGTTTTATACATCCTAGAGCCACTGCCACCTTCGTAAGAGAAGCTCACACCTGCTGCTCCAACATTGCCCACTAGGCAGCCGAGATGCCTATGCGCACTCATTACGGGGTGTAGGTCGTAGCCGTGTCGGTCGAAGGACGGGCAGACAGGGTTCTTTGGGTGAATCCAGTTGGAAAAAAATTCCAAGCATCTAAGTTGGCCTCATAAAAGGTAAGATTCACCCAAAGAGCCTTGTAAATACGTGTGTATCGCTCGTTAGCGTTGCAAACAGACTGCACACCCTGATCAGTCTGATTGAACTAGGGCCTGCAGGATCTACTGTTAAAAAGTAGTCCAGGAAGCCTGTTTTAAATTTAGCATGTCGTTTATTTAGGTTTTTCCCCCACCAATTTTTGATTTGTAGGTACATGCTGAAAAGACACAAAAGGAGGCAAAGAAACACTTAAACAGGTGTTCTAGGTACTTGATAAAATTGCAGTCTTGCCAAGTTTTTTTGTAGTTACTTGAGCCAAAATATTGACACAATTATTTCAATAAGCTAAGCAGCTCATTTCTTAATTTAAGCATATGGTTACAATTTATCAGTTCAGGTATATTATTAATACACATTCTTTTTAAAATTGGAATAATTAGCTCTGAAAAATAACATTTACCTGCCAGATTGTTGATATCTGCAGGCTGGCAGAAGGTAGAAAACCTGGCAGACAAGTAGAGTGAAACTCAAAAAATGCTGTGACCCTTTATAATGTGTGAGATATAAAATATAGCTGAATCAGTCTTCTGCTTCACAGACACTGAAGGATTAGAATATATCAAGCTCTGAGGACCTCAGTAGAATAATTTGTCACTGGAACAGCACCTATATAAATCAGATTAATAGTCTCTTCTGTATGAATGACATGTTTATGGGAAATAGCTGTTTCCACTCCTATTTCTCCACAGGCTCACTTGGCAGGGAATAATTTCTTTTATCAAGCCTGCATATGATGGGATTAAGATCGGGAAGGCTTGGGATCTTGTTGCTTTCACAAGTAACGTCTCTTGCATCTTTAATCATCTTTGGAATTATTTCCTTCCCATTTACACAGGATAATTTATATACCAGTTAGACTGCAAAAGGCTAGTGGGGTGATATCACAGGCAGCTGTGCGCTGATGATTTTTGGCTTATAAAATGTGTAAAATATCTCTCTCACCCCACCCTCCCACATCCCCATTCAGCAGTGCGGCCAGTGTTTATGATTTTGATTGTAAGTCTTGCAATTGTTTTATGTTTTAGCCTTCAGTGGGTGCATCTACACATCCATTAATGCGCTTTAGTTAATGTGCATTATAGTGTCTCTGGGTGCCTACACATGAGCATGGAGGCTGCTCCAATGCCCGGGGAATTCCAGTACATTGGAGCAGACTCAGTTAATCAAGTCTGCTGGAGCATGGCAATTGTTGCACTCCAGCAGCCTCCTGGGCCTCACATTTCGGCATCCCCATGCTTAAAAATGGTGGTGGGGGCACTTTATCCAAAGCTCGTCAAACGAGCTTTAGTTCAAGCACCCCTGCCACCATTTTTAAGCACAGGGACACTGATGCACAAGATGCAGCAACACTAATTAGAGTGGCTCTCGGAGCTGGTCTAATTAAAGTGCCACCTCACCAACACTGGAACACATGTAAAACTGCCTTCCATTTTGAGGTACAGCAAAAGCCATGTTATCCAGCACCTTAGAAACCAGCATGCCGGTTGACACTGCAAAAGCAAAACCGGAAGTGCTCACTATGGCATTTCTGGTTTCACCAAGCCTCCATGGCCCAGGGCAAAGCAGCCTGTGCCGGGCCCCCCTCCCTGTCCTCCAGCACACTAATGCCAGGGACGGGCAGCAGCACACCGGATGCGGTGGGAGGGGTGGCAGCCCGAAAAGGCAAAGATGCTGTTTGGGCCTCTCAGGTAACCGGCATATTTGGTTATCCGGCACCCCCCATTCCCCATGGGTGCCCGATAACAGAGCTTTTGCTGTACTAGAAAAATGCACATTAGCCTAGTGTAATGCGCATCAACTAAAGAGCATGCTTTTTTACGTGATGCTTACTGTGCATTAGCCAATTTTAATAAGCATTAGTAAAAAGCAAGGTCATTTACATGATGCTTTAATATGCATTAAAATAGGCTAATGTGCATTACAGTGCATGTGTAAATGTGCCCAGTTATAGAAAAAAGATGAAGACATGACCAGTGTGCATACATCCTAAAGGTGCAAAAAAAACCCCACAAATGAGAAATAAGCCCTCCCCTTTCTTCTTAAAAATCTCATGAGACTTTCTCTCATAATTTTAAATGAATGCTTGAAATCAGTGATTTTCCTACAACATGAACACTTCACAATAGTATCAGTTTAGGAAGTAGTATCGGTTTCATAAAACAAGATTATCTTGAGATCCAAGTATTTGATATTTCCTACTTTCATCTGAATTTCCTGTCTCTTTCATTTAAATTGGATAAAGTCTTTCAAGTTTGAACATTTCTCCAACAAATTTCTTTCGGATCTACATGCAGTTCAACTGCCACTCATTGACAGTAACTTGACAATTCAAAGCTCTTAGTTTAGTCAGTGGTATAAAATGTCTTTCTTCTACTGAAAGGCTTATTTGGAAGACATATAACATGAAAAAAAATTGCTCTCTCTCAAGTTCGCACAGAAGCTACCCACTCATCAGAGTTATTATATATTAGTGTGTAAATATTTTGATAAATCAGAAACATTGACATTGAAATCACAACAGCCAAGTTTAGATTTTTGTATAGTTAAATATTGAAAATTAGCACCTTCTTTCCAAAAGGAGACCAAAACAATTTGTCATGTTAGTTTTAAAGTCAAACTGTCAACCAAATTGCTTTCAATTAGAACATGAATTTTTCACTTGATGCTATTCAAGGTGAAAACTATGTGCAAGTGTCTTTAAGCCACCGGTACTCAAACTTCCGGCCCCACAGACCCAATGTGTGGCACAGATCAGATCCAGCACTGAGTCAGTACACAGGGCCAGTCCATGGATGCAACCGCACACACCAGATGGAGTCATAGAATGAACCCATGTGTCAGCATGATCATCCAGTCCACAGGGCTCCCCGTGGGTCTGGACCATTGGGGGTGGGGGAGCAGTGGCAGTGTTAATTGCCATGGCCCTGGAAGTCATGACTGCCACTATTCCCCCACCAAATTTTTGGACCCATGGGGAACACTGCAGACAAGATGACACAACCTGTGCATGGCTGAGCACCACTGCTTTAAGCACTTAATTTATAATCTTCAGCCTAACATGAATGTTAAAATACCCATACATGATCACATACTAACAGTGGAACTTTAAAAAATGTTATTGTCTTAACACTGCTTTTTGTAAGTGGAAACTACTTTAGGATGCATAAAGAGAGAGAGCATGTGTCCACAAGACCAGTGCCTTTAATTACTGAAATGAACAACCCTTCTTAAAGAGATCTGTCACATTCTGTACCCCTTCCTACCTATCTGCTATAATAAAAGAATCATAATTTCAATATATACAGTGACATACAAAAAACTAGAACTCTTGGTTCCAAAATGATACCTTTTATTAGACCAACTGGAAAATGGCAAGAAAATTGTCCTTTTCTGCAAGCTTTCGGGATCAAAGTCCCAAGTACACCCCTGAATATATCCACTGAACATTTTGCTGCCTGTTTTACCTTTTTAACTTGTATTAACTTTGGGTACATTTGTTTCAGTGCATAAGATATTTGTATCTTTTTGGTTTTCCTTATTTAAATGTTTTATAACAAAATGCAACTCATGCATTATGGGTAAAACTACCCTAATGCATCAAACCTGTTCAAGACCATGTATTCCACTTAACGCCCCTTTTTTACCCTTTGATGACTATATTATCATCTAGTCATGGCCATGACTTGGAATATGTACTTTACTGTTTTTTGGTTTTTGTTTTTTTGCTTTTTTTTTTTTTTTTTTTACCAAAACAGAAGAAAGACTTGGCATAAAATAAATCATTATAGGTGAATCAGATCGTTACACATAGCAGCTCTATCATCCTGCTGGTCCAAAATCATATTATGGAGGTTTTAGGGAAGAGCAAGGTCCTTTCAACAGATTCTTAAAACAATAAACTTTTGACCAGAAGCTACCTTATGGGATATTTCTATTTTAACATTTATTTTTAATTTCTGGTGAACTTTTAGTGTTGATATTACTAAGATCCATCAAAACCCTTTTCCTGTTCACTTTTGTTACCATGGTAGCTACTAAATATCAGCATTTATAACCCCATTGGACAACTTGGCTCTACGTTTTATGGTCATATAAATGTATAAGACACATTTCTGTGCCTTTTGCTCCCTCCCCACCCCCCATACTTTGTGTAAACAGTATTAATGAAATGTAAACTTTGAGGTGGATTTTGCCTGATAAATAACATCCTTAGTGTTCAATGACATAACCTCTGGGCAAGGCTACATGTTAATTTGAATGGACTATCAAGTAGTTGAGGTCACAGAAAATGAAGGCGTTATGTCCAACAGACAGGCAACTGAAAAGATGCCAGTGGTCATTCACATTCCTGGAATGAGATCATATAATTCCTGAATTGGAATCCATTTTTGTCAATTTTGTTAAATGTTTAGTCTTGTCTGGCTTGCAAACCCCTAGCTTGTTTCAATACTGGAAATCTCTCTTGTTTATTACAATGCTGTCTACTCTAGAACCAGTAGAACTCTTGAGAAAAATGTATCTAAAAAGTAAATGCAATATAAGAAACCTTTTCTAATATACCTGTTTCAGGACAGCCTAATGCTCTTGACAATATGCTTTTATAGAAAGAAAAATGCTTTCACTGGTGGGATTAAATCCAAAGCCTTTATTAAATGTTTCTTCTTTAAACAGCCTGCATTTAATTCCCCCCTCTGCATTTTCAATTTCTAAGGCTATTTTAAATAATTTGTTTTACAGGGATTTTCAGCCTTCAGAACTGTCACAAGCAGCAAGGTAGCAGTACACAAAAACAATAGGTTTTAAACTTTCACAGAGGTCTATTCCCATTGCACAGAGTCTGTGGAAAAGGGAGAGCTCCATTTACTGGAGGTTTTAAGTAGACCCTGATAAAGAAAGAGATTTCACCAGAGTTTTAAGCCTGATGCCCCATCATATCTTACAATCAGCCTTAATTATTCAGTACTGATTGGTATGACTTTCTCTTACACATTCTCCATTCCAAAAAGGGGACCAAATTTTCAATATTCAGCTAATGAGTCTAATTAAGGCTATTCTGGTATATTTCTGATATTAAAATACTCTCTGGGAGTCCTTTTTGCAAGCCCCCACCAGAATTAACATATTTTCAAAAATGAAAACATTTAACATTGTTTTTTTAGTTGAAATGCTGATGCAGCGGTTGGGTTCAATGTTTTCTTTCTTCTGGATCAGAATTATCACGTTAGTATGGTGTCGTCTATCTGTTCGTCCGAGTCAGACTGGCTGGCAAGCTTCTTTAGAGATCTTCTGCAGCTTTCATTCAGCAGATCCAAACTGGCAGCATCTAGGATCTTAGAGACAGACTGTGGAAATATGAACAAGAATAACAGCAATTACAATAACTCCTTATGCTATGTCATGGCAAAAAAAGCAAGGACAAAATCAGTATAATGCAAGATCATAACAAAGAAGCACTGGATCGATGTGCACACATCTACAGCTATATCAAATAACTTCTTTATCATTCTCTCTCTCAACAAATCTAATGAATGAAATTAAATTGTGAATCAAAACACAGGGATCTTACACTTCAAATGCAAAGTGGTTTATTAAGCCTGTTACATTCAAGGTGCTCTCTCTGTACATACAATCAAACACAGATGTCAGTCTTTAATTCTTCTGTTTTTAGGGCTGGAGTTAAGACTTTTAAAATAACTTCAGTGCTGGCTGCAGGAATAGTTATAGATTCAGGTTTACAGACTGAAATTAAACCTGCTTTGGAAATCTCAACTTTGTATTAGCTTTAACTAAAATCATTTGTGGCAAACAGACTAGAACACGCCTGGATAAGTCCTTTACAATTGTTTCAGCCAAAACACACACAGAACTCCTGCATACTTTCAAGCACACCACAGCCTTTCAGCTGGTTCCACAAATTCAGACATGAGCACTCAATAAAAATAGCTGAAAGTTGGAAATGTACTTGGGCCATTGGCATGCAAAAGACTATTTCATCCCTCCTAAAACAGGATCTATAGAACAGCTATAACAAAGTGTTCATATATTAGTGACCCTAGATATAAACAGCCACAGCTTGGCAAGGATTTTAAAGCATTCTGCAGGTTATTAATTTTTAGGTACAGACCCAGCTTACTACATTTTTGGAATCCATATTACGGCTCATGTGGAGCCCTGTGATAGCTGGGCACAAAAATACTGGAGTATGATCCAGAAACAATGGCAGAGGATGAAGGATTATGTGCAGATCCAGGGACCCACCATTTGTAATAGTTAATACTGCAAGAGATTCCTGATACATTCAAATACATGATATTTGGAGGGTAATCAGCATGCAAAGCAAGATAAGGCATTTCTTCCTCATACCTGAAGCACTTCTTCACCCTCTCTCATCTTCAGGAGATTAACTATGGCTTGGTCACTGTAGGCCCTCACACTGGTGTTTTTGTCCTTTGTATTGTCCAGAAGTGCTTTGAGAATTGGTTTAATTGTCTGAGGATCCAGTGAGGGCATTTGCTTTTTATTTGCCCACCAGATCATCTTTTCTGCAACTAATCTGATGTCACTTGATGGGTTCTGGAGACACTGCAAGAGACAGAGAACCTTAATTTCCAGTACATCAAAAGACAACTTTTCAAAGTCCCAACTGATTTTTTTTGAAAGTCGAGCATCTATGAAACTAACCCACAAACGCAAGTGTTCACAGAGCTGCATTTATTTCTCATTCTCACCACAGTACACTTCTATGTTTCCATAAACTTAACCAAACTGCTACCTGAGATCAACTCAGGATTCTAACACAAGAACACCTTTCAAAAAGAAGTTTTGCAGACGATTGTCTACAGGTCACATGGTTTCCTTCAGTTAATTCAGGAAATGACAGTCACCACCAGCCCGGTGACATTTCAGTTCCAGCATTTTCAGTAAAATGCACTCACCCATTAAGAGCCTGAATCATGCTGAAACCTGGCACATAAGGGCAGTGTCTATGAGATCCTTTTACCTGTTGACAATGGATTTTGTCACCTTTTATTCTGAACTTGAATTTGACCCTTTTTCTCTTTTTAATCTTTAAAGTAAAATGGTTAACATTTTAAAGTTATTTTGTATTGTAACACTTCTATCACCACATTCATGTCTATTAAGACCACATTTCATCCCATCTTGTCAAAATGAACTGTGTCATGCAGGTTAATGTAAAGCCTACAAGTTTTCAAAGCCTGGAACTTAGATGTGCTTTCACATACCAGGTCTGCTTTATGACACTGGTGTGTGCACCAAGTCAGTTCATGACCTAATTCAAAAGGAAAAACATTACATCCTGAAAATAAAGATAAATTAAGGTAAAGGTGACAAACAAAGGAAAAAAATAGTGTGTGTGTTTTTTCCATTTTTTTATACTGCACAAAGAGATGCTGAGGTTTTTGCATTAGAAATTTAGCTGTTGTCTACTCTATATGTCATCAAAGGGTCTGTCAAAGAGACTGAAACCAAAGCAACTGAGAGGAAAAGGACTGTTTACTCAGTTGTCTTCAAACTCTGCTTTTTAGGGTTGTTTTGTTAATATCTATTTCTTTAACTTCAATGGCTCTCTTTTCTCCACAGCATTATGTTTGTCACTGCCAGCCATTTCAATAAGAAAAAGGTGAGAGCTGATCACCCAAACTATTCTGCAGCAAAACCAGGGAAAGCCAGAGTTGCCCTTCTGGATATTTCTGTTATAAAAAAGTGGAAAAAAAACAAAAGTCAGAGCCCACATCTTCATACAACCTGAAGCAGAAATTGACAAAATCTTGATTTTGTTTCTTTTTATTTAATCCTATTACAGTCACCTGCCGCTTGTAAGTTTCTGCATCCATGAAAAACAATGCTGAAATTCTACCTTTGGTCTTCCTACTGCATGGCTTAGTACAACATCAGGTATATTATGTACCTACTATCTGCAATAAGGACAGCATAACCAGGTTAGCTAGAATTTGAGCATAAAACCTTGCTCTGTTCTTCACCATGGTGTTTAGCATCTGAATGGGCACACTTATAAAAACTATAAATGTTGAAAAACATTTTGTTTGTACCTTGCTGCAGAAAAATCTAGATACTTTAGTATAAGGTTTATAGTTTCACAAAATAGTATGTCTAAAGTTACAACTTTCACTCCATGTTACAACTAGTGCTGAAATTCATTAAGAAGCCCTTGGCCCGTTGTAGCAGACCCAAACACAGGTCATGTTCCATTGCTTAAACATCCCCAAGAAAGAGTTCAGGTGGCACAAACCTGAAAAAGAGGCATTCCTAGACTCACCTTAATAAAGAAGTTGGAGAGTTTCAGGGGCAAGTTTCCTCCTTCTGCTTCTATGTGATATTTCATAAGAAAGCCCATCCCCCTGATACCACTAATGGCAATGGGAATCTGTAGTACAAAGAAATGGTACATACATTATATTTCTTACATAAGCATCTAGAGGCCCCTATGCAGGCCCTACAATATGATCCTTATGGCAACTCAAAAAAAAAGAGCTTGAAACATACCTATGATGGTCACTCAGCCACAGACCTTCCTCCTAAAATGAAAGTTTCTCAGTCCCTAGTAAACCTATCTACTGATTACCTGAGCAGTTTAATACGGTGATGCAACATTTATGTGTTCATATTAGAAGCTGATTTGTCAATTTAAACAACCTTCACTAAAAGTAATTTTTGGAGGAAAGAGGTATGAATGGTTCTGCAATGCACCTCCCAAGCATCCTCTGGATTCAGTATATAAACTGCAGAAAGAAATCTCAAATTTAGACAATCTAGACCAGTTTCAACTTCCTATACAAACACACACAAATAACTATAGGATAGCAGGAATCAGGAGACATTCAGAATATTGTACATCTCTTTGTGGCTCAGCTTTCAAAACAAGCAGAGAGACTTTGGTGCTTGTTTTGTTAGGTGCCTCATCAAGTAGCATACGGGGTTGTATTAGTAGGCATGTCACTTGTAAATCAAGGAAAGTGATTCTCCACATTACTGGCACTAGTGAGGCCTTACCTGGTGAACTGTGTCCAGTTTTGGGCCCCACACTTCAAGAATGATATGGACATTTTAGAAATAGTCCAGCATAGAGCAACAAAAATGATTAGGGGCCTAGGAGGCAAGATTTATGAGGAAAGGCTGAAATAGCTATGGTTATTTAGCCTGGAAGAGAAGACTGGGGGGAGAAGGCAGGGAATTTGATAAGTCTTCAAATACCTGATGCGTGATTACAGAGAAGATGGAGATGGGATTTTTTCCATGACCATAGGGGACAGAATTAGGAATAATGGTCTCAAACTGCAGCAGAGGAAACTTAGATTGGAGATTAGGAAGAACTTTCTGACTGGAACAGGCTACCTAGAGAAACTGTGGAATCTCCATCCCTGGACATTTTCAAGAGCAGGTTAGACAGATGTTTGGCCAGGATGGTTTAATCAGGGATGATCCTGCCTTGAGCAAAGGGCTAAACTACATGACCCGAGATCTCTTCCAGCCTTACTTCCCTATGATTTGCTCAGAAAACTTTAAACTAATTACAATAAAAGAGACAGAATACTCATGAAATAGCCAATAGTGCTTACCCTGTCTGCCGTGGCATTGCTGAAGATCATCTCCTGAACAGTGTTATAGTATTTGGGGAGACAGAGTCTGCTGGGAGCTACGTTTACAGCCACAGACAGTGCGAGACTCCGTCCATGCCTCACCATCCAGTCAATTCCAGAGACATCAGCTACAATGAGAGGAACAGAGTAGTAGTGAGGCCCCCTTCCAACCACTCTACCTGATCTAACTGAGCTCAGTCAGCTATTTCATGTCCACTTTCACAAAAGGAAATACAAAGCCCTTCAGCACTGCTGAGCACAAGAGAAATGCTAATTAAAACCTAAGAACGCTGCAAGGAGGTAAAAGCCATTTTGTAGATTTGCTAGCTTTGTGCTTCTGATGATTTCCATTTGGTATAATTATAACACATATCCACTTACATGTGTGGAGAATCTTGCCATTGGAATTTATGTCTACATTATGAAATTAAAAAGGGGGGGGAGGGGGAACTACTGGAAAGCAGCTCGTGGATCCCCATTTTAATTCCACAGAATGGAATACTATAATATGCCCCAAACCATTAACAGCTCCTAGAAAAATCAATGCTTCTACCAGGAGATGCAGACAAAGGAGGTAATGCGCCAACCACAGTCTGAAGAGAAACTGGCAGGTTTAGAAAACCAAACTGTTTTACAGAACCAAAGATTTCTATAAAACCTTAATTTCTACAGTATTTTTTAATACCTCTATCAGTTTAATATGCTAAGGCCTTAGCTGTACTACCATTCAACTCTGCATCTTTTATTTGTATCCCAACCAATTCTGGAAGCCCCTATGGGTATAGCTTGGCTGCCTCAACTCCCAAGAATAACCCTTGAGCCTCCATCTCAAGGAATATTTCCACAACCGTAATAAATCGACTTCCAAAAACACCTCATCCTTTGACAACATTGCGGAAAAGATTAACTCCCCAAAAACAATCAGATTGGACACCTCACAGCGGACAAAATTCAAACCTTGACCACTATACTGACTGCTTGAGGGAAAAAATGAACAATGAAACAATCAACACGCCAACATAGCAACCCCTCCCTCTCGGAGAAGGGCCACAGAATCTCTAAGATCCAACCACACAATAGTAATTAAACCAGCAGATAAAGGAGGAGCTGTAGTTTATCCTTAACCATGAAGACTATATTAAAGCCAACAGACAGCTCTCTGACACCACCTATTACACCTATAACTAGAGGAAACTTTTTCATCTTAAAACTCAAAACCAGCATCAAATCATTTCTATCTGAACTGCAAGAAAAACTACTAAACTTGATCCCCTTCCACTACCCAACTCAGGAACTTTTTACATGCTCCCAAAGATCCATAAACAAGGAAGCCTAGGCAGACCTATCATATCCAACCACAGAACCCTAACTGAGGAAATATCAAGTTTCATTGAGTCTGTCCTAAAACCTCTTGTCATCCAAAGACCGAGTTTTGTCCAAGAAACAACAGACTTTCTACGAAAACTTAGAAACAGAGACTACCTTCCGAGTGACATAGACATTAACCACCATGGACATTACCAGCTTATATATCAATATCCCATACCAGGATGGCAGCCAAGCTTGCCTTACATACTTACAAGAAGAACTCAGAGTACAGACCTAAAGATATTACTGAACTTATATACTTCATCCTCACACACAACAACTTCACTTTCAATAACTAACACTTCCTCCAGACCACGGGTACAGCTATGGGCACCAAAATGGCCCTACAATATGCCAACAGTTTTATGGGCCACCTGGAAGAAGAATTCCTCAAGAATTTAACCAAACCTATGCTATATTTAAGATATGTAGGTGACATCTTCACCATTTAGACCAAAAACCTGCAATCCCTGATTGATTTTCATCACAAATTCAATAATCATTACCCCTCCACCAGACTCTCTCTTGAATACTCCAGCACCAACATTTCCTTTTCCTATGATCAATATCCAGAATGGTAAAATACAAACCACCATATACAAGAAACCCACGGACCAACATACATATCTGCACAGAACCAGCAATCACCCTAAACACACCAACAAAGTGATATACAGCCAAGTCCTCTGATACCACTGAATTTGCACTGAGGAGAACACTCATGATAGTCACCTCACAAATCTCAAAAGGGCTTTCACTCAACAAGGACACTCCCTCCAGAGAGAAAGAGCCTTTTGAAACAGCTACCTGGATACCACGTGAAGAATTGCTGCAGTACAAAAAGAAATCCCCACGAACTGCACACCATTACTTATGGTATACCATTCCTCCCTGGAATCTATATGGACAATCCTCAAACAACTGCAACCCATACTAGAAGACCCAATTCTTCAAGAGATCTTCCCAGAACCATGCATCCTAGCCTTTAAACAAGCATTGAATCTTGCATGACCAGAAGCAAATTCCTATGGCCCAAAACACACCGAATGGATCCAGACCATGCCGGGCCAAGAAATGTAAAACCTGTCAACATATCTCCACCACTCCCACAATAACTGCACTCCACAATAGAACCAGCATAATTTCTGGATCTTACACCAGCACCTTCAGAAATGTGATATCTCACCCAGTACACTAAATGCCCTGATAGAAAATATGTAGGAGAAACCAAATAACAACCGCATACTAGAATGAACGCACACCAAAAATTTATCAAACACAAAAATATCCAATTACCTCTGGGTGCACACTTCTCAAGACAACCACTCTCTCTCCAGTCTCTCAGTTCTAATCCTCAAAGGGAATTTACAAAACACCTTTCGTAGACAAGCCTACAAACTTCACTTCATAAATCGACTGTATACAAAAAGTCATGGACTGAATATAGACGTTGGATTTATGGCACATTAAAACCTGCCTACCATCCGAGAACCCCAGGTACTATCTCTACATTTTACCAGCTACATTATAATCACCAGGTCAACATTCCCCTCTTCCCCCACCTCCCCACACACCTCACACTTATCTCCCATGGCCTCTGATCCTCACTGACACATTCGCATTTTCACAGACCTGCATTTTGCATATTGGCTTCTATTCCATCTAGAAGAACACAAAACAACAGCAGACTCTCCCTATGCCAGAAAAAGGGTGTTTGTGCCTGAAAGCTTGCAAAGAACAATTTTCCGGCGCAGGGTGAGAGCAGGGCCACACAGACACTGCACTGCCACCATTCGCCATGCCCCCGCTCTGTGTCTGGCTGCTCGCCAACCCCCCACCCCCGCTCCATGTCCGGCCACTCACCACTGCCCTCCCACTCCGCATCCAGCCGCTCACCACCCCCCACTTCCCCGCCCAGGGGGTACACTTACTAAAAAGCAGGCCACCGGGGGTACGCTTATTAAAAAAGATCGAAAACCCCTGCCTTAGATCAACACAGCTACAAACAACATGCCAAAAAATAATTCCAGGATCTACTGTGGGTAAGAGAGCACACAAACCATTGGGAGAATAGTGGGCAAAGATACAAGTGTGGCTCCATAGAGAGGTTCAGCTTTAGGGAAAAGAACCCAAAATACAAATCAAATTCTCTGGGGCCTGTCGCTGGGAATAACGTACAATACCAGGGACTTTTCCTTCAATTTTTAAAATTTAATTCTCCAGAAAGCTTCCTGCTTAGTTCAGGAAATGACTACACCTATCTGCTAGACCTACCCAGTAAATGTTGTTGGAGAATAGAATTGAGCTCCTCTTCTGAGAGAAATGCACACAGCTCTGCTAGACAGCCAGCAGATGCCATGCGGGTGGTATCCTGACAAGGAAGGCAAAAAAGGAATAAGGCAAAGATTAGGAGTTTGCTGTGCACAAAAAATTTCCACTGAGAAGAACAAGTGACAAAAAAGCTATGAAATGAAAACAAAACAAAATGAAAGAGAAACTTGCGAGCACCCTCCCACTCCCATCTTTCGTCTATTTTAATCAACTCCAAGTTTTCTTGTTCACTGTAAGGTAATTTAAAACCAAGCCCACAGCCAAAATACCCAGATAAGTGGAAAGCATATCAGTATAGCACCTACAAAAGCATTAAACCACTGTGTGAAAAATAAATGGTTTTCCACCTTTGTGAAGTTTTTCCATTTATGGGTGAAAAATGAAGCATTAATGCCTGCTTTCTGTCTGCAAAACCCCATTGCTATTGGCTCACGTGGTTGCTTCAGAACTTTTCACATTTACTGTTATTTTGCCACCCTAAAGGTACAAATTTGCCATTATGTCCACCCAGACCTTGACATTTATATCACAGTGGGAAGTATTTCTATCACTGAACCACACAACTGGTCTGTCCAGATGAAGAGAAATGTGAGAGTCATCACAGAAAGTAACTTTTGATCTTTTTAAAACCTCGGATTTCAGACTCAGGATGTAGATCAATATCAAATGAAACTGATAGAGAAATGGTAAAGTTGCAACCCTTATATCTGCATAATTCTGCAGCAATACAGGTGTAATAAAACAGTTGTACCTTCTACCATGTTTCATTCAGGGTCAAAGTTATAATGATCTAAGCAAATTGTATCACTAACGGATCACATACAGGTTAGATTGTATGTAGGTTAAATTGTAACAGTACCTCCTGGCCTTTTAAAAGCAATTAGAAAGAACATCTGTCCACACCAGTGATTTTTCAACCAGGGTGCTGTGGCACCTTGGGGTGCCTTGAGATCCTTTCAAGGATGCCCATGGGGGGGGCTAAACAGTATTAGCACTGTTAGGTGTGCAAACATGATTCACAAGGTCAACCCAGAGATTTCAAATAGAAATTCATAGTGTTAAAAAACATTCTAACTTGTTGTGGTATTTTTGAGCTCTTTGCAACAAAAGAACTGTGCTATTGTTTTTCTAGTTAAGACATGAGTAAAAACTAAGAGCTGGCATTTTCTGGGCGGTGTTTTGAGTGTAGGAAGGTTCAGAGCCACTGGTCCATACCCTCAATGTTATAATCTGTCTGATGCAGACCATGCTGGCTTAAACTTGGATAACTTCTTGATCAGTGAAAATGAAACCACAATGAGGTCATCTACATCTTGAGCTGCTCAGACTCCCAAGCTCATGGGCTATGTGGCTTGCAGAGTCATGTCATCCAGTCTACCAGGTGCCCCATAGGCCCATAAATTTGGCAGCGGGGGTGGAGTGGTAACGCTGTTACCCTGCTGCCCAATTTCCGGAACCATGGGGAGCCTAGCAGGTCAGACAGTGTGTGGCCCTGCTCACTAGACAGGGCATGCAGGGCTGGGCCATGGAGGCATGGGGCCAGATATGGGCACACAGGGCTTAATTCAGGTGCAGAGGGCCTGGACAGCACGAGACCCAATTGGGCGTGCAGGGCTAGGCTGAGGTGACACAAGGCCCAATCTTGCAAGCTGACCCAGTGGAGGTTCTGTCCCATGGACTGGCTCCACACCACTCATCCAGTGAATGAGGCCAGCACCACTGATCTGCACTAATTGAGAGGCTAAGATTATACATGTGCTTTTACAGTCAGATGGAACATATCCTCTCGTCTTCAATCTGATGCTAAGTCTGTAGTTTTCCGTTGCTTCAACAAACATAATAAGAAATTGGAAATCAGTCCCCACCTTGTAGAAACACAGAGTTGCTACGGAAACACTTATTTAATAGATTTTAAGTGTTATAAAAAATTGGCCAGGAAAATATCATATTCTTGACTAATGTTTGATTCTCAGCCACTGTACTGGAAGTTTGCAAAGTGATTTCAGTTCTTAGAGATTAAGTTCAGTTTAGCAAGCAAAGCATAGTTTCAGCCTTCTTTTACATAAGCTTTGCTCCACTGTATTATTTATAAACTCCTCCAGGAACCTATTTTAGGAAATAATTCTGTTGGAAGGTTCAGAGTTTAAATTAAAAACAACAACAACAACATATGCATGAGAAATCCCTACAGTTCTTCATACCTCATCATGTCCCAGCATTCCTAGAAGCACTGTGCTAATGTTCTTCCTAATTGCTGCATCCACTTTTGCACCAGCTCCTTGAGTTACAAATCGCAGAGCTTGCAGCATTGTGTCTCTGCAAATGAACAACCACAAGTTACAGTCAGAGGCTGCCATTTTTCCCTAGAGAAGAAACCAGGTGTCAGATGCCTACAGAGGATCCACACAAAACAATTATTGTATGCACATGCTTAAACTTGAGAATTTCAGTTTCCCTCTGTAACAGAGAGTTCACCAGTACTGAAGGGAACTGGTATTCTGTTCTTACTGCTGGAAAGTTGTTGACCATTTACAAAGATGGATAATTCTCTCCAGCTTATTTCTGGGGAGCTGTGCATTTCACTGACAGATATTCTTGGAACCAAGAGAAAAGACCCACCAGGTCTATGCAGATTAAAAACAAAGATTAAGAAAGAGATAAAAGGATGGAGGTCCTTCAGAGAATTCACGCACCTACCTTCTTCTCTATATTCAATTAATCTATCATGTTATGACTCATGTTATGATCTAATTGGGGATGGTCCTGCTTCAAGCAGAGGGTTGAACTAGATAATGTCCTAAGGTCCCTTCCAACTCCAATTTTCTATGATTCTATGACTGTTTTAAAAATATTTCATTTTTAAGGACCTTTATTCCACTAGTGCTAAGTAATTTATTTTATAAAGTTACTGCTAAAGTAACTTTATTCCACTACTGCTAAGTAACTGCCCACCTTTTAAAACTTACCTGATACCAGAGTCCTCACTGGAACGGATTCCATTCAATAGCTCAGTAAAGAGAGGATCAACTTTAACATGGATGACAATCAATTTACCAAGAGCATCTGCAGCCTTAAGGCGGACAGTACGGTTTGAATCTTGTAGTGCTTTGATGAAGGTAGTTTGCAGCTGAGGCAGGAATGGTTTCAGGGCAATTCCAACCTGTATGGATTAGATATTGGGTGTAAGGAGGGGAAATCACTTATATTCAGGTTTGAAACAAAAACCAAGTGAAGTGTGGCCTCTTCTAATAGCTCTCAGGTATACATGATAAAATCAGCACTAGTTCAAATCTCCATCACAAACAACTAGAGGATAGAAAACAGTGAAAAGATTGACTACAATTGTCAGAAAACAGAAAACTAAGCATTTAGGTCTGTACTGGGTTTACTTTCATGCCTTCCCCAATTATTTTAATTTTCTGTAGAATTAGATTCAACAAAACAATTTTTTTTTTAACAAAAGCACAATAATTAAAAGCTGGGGTACTTGGAAAATGTTAACTCTGGACCAAGTTTATATTTGACCCAAAGGGAAAACAAAGCAGCACATTTACTTCCAAATATCTGGAAGAGGAGTCAGTTTTAATGAGACTCCTAAAAGGTTTGGTGACAGAAGTACTGCCTTTTATGTAGGCTGGAGGATGCTGGAAGAAAACAAGTCATTTGAAGCGCAGTTCCTAAGCACTGAGTCCAAACCACAACATGTTCCTGGAATTATTTATTTATGTAGGTAACTGGCAGTTCTGAATTCAAAGCAATGCTATGAAGACAACGTTGGAAAAAGCTCACGAACTCCAAGGTCTGTCAGTGGTTTTTAATCTTACCTTTGCTAAGAGAAGGCTTAATGTTTCAAGCAAAGCCACCTTGACATTCCAGCTGAATCGATCTCCCAAGATCCGGATGAGCGGTCCAGTAATGCTCACCACAGAGGGCTTCAGGGCTTCTGCAGAGGTTAGTTTAATTACTAGTCCTAAGGCTTTAGCAGCTTCCTCCTTCTGGTCAGGGTTCCCAGTCAGAACCCCCTCCCGCAGCACTGGAAGAATGGATGTCACACCCTGTTGGGGAATTAAACAATTCAGAAGCAAAAAACATACAAAGCGCCTAACTTTACTCTTCCTTCCACCATTCACTGGAGCTACACACTTGATTTTCTCAGTGTTCCACAGACCTCCTATGTGCGTCATTTCTAGCAGAAGTATTTTTACTCAGTTTGATTTCAAGCACTTACACCTCACTTCAAACCACTTGCTGCTTAAGCTGTTTTCAGCCTAAGGGACGTGGCAAAAAGTCCCATGTCATGCTTCCATGAGAAAAGGCAATTCATGACTAACATGCATTAGAATTGTCCAAGTTTTACTTATGACTACATAGGGTATTAAGCACATGCAACAACACATTGATAATCTCTACACCTGTCAGTCTGGAATGTCCTACTATCTAATATTCAATAAAAAAGGCAGCAATTAGTTTTTTGGAAATACAAGGTGGTATCACTGTGATAAATCTCAGCTGCAAAACCACATACTCATCTTATGTCATTTACCTTCTTTGGAATACAGAATCCTGGCACGTGTTCTCCTTTGGCCTCGTTTCCTACAACCCGAATATCCCTGTGTAGATCTTCAATGAGGGCAAGCTGGTTCCCAGCATCTAATTTCTGTAGGAATAATACAAAAGATAAAGACTGGATAGCAGCTTGATTATATAGTTCTGGTTGCACTTCCCAAGAGATAAACTGCTGCCACCTTTATGCCTGTTTCTTCTCAGTATCTGGCTATTCGCTCATACGGATTCAATCTAGTGCAATCCTTAAAACAGTGAATCTCAACCTAAGTGCCATGGCACCCTAAGGTGCCTTGAGATCCCTTCAAGGGTGCTGTGGGGTGCTGTATGTTAGCACTGTTAGGTTTGCAAACGAGCTGCTTGCAGACATTTAAAAAAACAAAATAAATAGTGCCTTACTTTTAACTCTGCACACTCCCACACCAAACCCAGCCATGCCCAGAAGAGGCATTGTGTTTGTTGGACCCAGCTCGCCTGACATCTGGATAGATTGGGCACTTTGGTGGGCCTTTTTTGGTGCTTTTATCTAACAGGTGATTAGCTGATTGCTTAAATTAAAACACCGTTTGTTACGGGTTTTTTTAACATCTGCAAGCAGCCTAAGAACTGGAATTTTTGGAGGGGTGTCTCGAGTCTATTGAGGGGTACTAAGTCTATCCACAGGTGCCTCAAGTCTAAAAAGGTTGAGAGCTACTGCCTTAAAAATACTTTCATCTTTATAATAATGGCCTGACCTCCAACTAAACAGTAGGCTTACTTTTAGCAGTGTTTTATCAACCTATTCCAGGGGCAGGCAATTATTTTGGGCAGAGGGCCGCTTACTGTGTTTTGGCAAGCCATCGAGGGCTGCATGACCGGCAGCCCAAGGCAGATTAATTTTCTAAATTTTTTAGGGGCTCCGCAGGCTGGACAGAATGGCCTGGCGGGCTACATCCGGCCCCCAGGCTGCATTTTGCCCAACCCTGATCTATTCCTTTCTAGCCTTTATCACTGCAACAACCTCAAACCATAGCTCACCTTGGTAATGGAACTGAGAGCATCCCAGCTTTCGTTCAGAACCACAGGGTTGACATCATTAAAAAGTCTGAGCAAGCCTGAGACCAGGTTCCTGAGATGACCAGTATAGTCTGCTTTTGTCTTGGAACAGTAGATGTTTAGAATAACCGCTGCTGCCTGCCTCATTCCCACCTCAGGGCTGCGAGTGGCTTCTAACAGATCCTCGATGATAATCCTCTGTCCAGCATCGTCTTCTACAGACAGAATTACAACCTGGCAATTAGCCATCTCCTTTAAAAAAAAAATAATAAAAAAATCAGAATGAACTTTATATTAACTTTCAACCAAAGAAAATACACACTTGTCTCGCAATGTTTTGCTCCCTGTTGAATCCCCTGGGTAAATTGCATATTAGCAACCTACTAATTCCTGTGCATGGAAATTAGTCAAAGGCCCCTATTATCATAGTTTTACTGGCATCAGAATCAATGTCTTATTGTGATGGTATTTCAGAAAGTACCAGCAATTTTAATATAAAACCATTTTGTGTGTAACAATCATTTACTGGACCCTATCACTTCTCTACATAGTCATAAATGATGGGTGCCATCAACAATGCTGCCATCAGCATTCCCTGTTGCTCTGCAGCTTTCCGCTCATTGCACACAAACTTATTTCAAAATTGCTATTAGTTTCTGAAACACTCTCACAGTAACCCATTTTTAGTGTGGCTGGTCTTTAGTAAATGACAAAGCTAATTTAGACACCATGGATGAAACACAATTTTTGAGGAGAGAGAATTGTGTCACAGATGAAAGTCTCTAAACCCAACAACTGCCCAACTGAGAAAGGCCATATTAGCTCTCCAGGTGCTAAAGCTATATATTTTATATACAATATAGGTGACTGCATTCTGCCGCATCTTCAGCATAGCTTCATCCCTCAGAGACCACATGGCCAGGTATGCATTGCTTCATCTTGACCCAAACAGTTCAGTGGTCTGTGTCACCATACTTAAAGTCAGGTCAGCTGTGGGCATTGCTGGAGAGCCATATGGCAATCTCTGGGTTGGGAGACAGAGATCAGCTAACAGACATGTAAGGGCAGACGATGAATGGGATTATCCATAACTTTCATTTCCAGTTTCACCAATCCATACAGTAAAAAAGAATAAATAAATCATAGCCCTCAGGCCTAGAAACACTCTAGAGACTAACTATGAGATATTTTTGAAGTCACAAGAAGTAGAAGCGGTCATAATTGAGAGACGAGAAGTACTTTTATATTCCCTCATATAATGCGCTCATTTTGTAATATTATGGTCAAATCCAGTTGACTGGACACATAGCTGGTCCTCCAGAATCAAAATACATACAAAAACTTGTATTGCAGTAGGCCAAACCTATATTTATTTGAAACATTAAGGTTTGGGTAGTAAATACTTCCCAACCACAACATACTGCCAGTCAAAAGAGCAAAGGGCGGAGGGCTTAATGGACTGAAATAAAGTGTACAGTAACAGAAACACCATGTTTATAAATGAACTTAAAATATTGCCCTAAGCTGGCCCCTCAAAAAAAAAAAAAGGGTGAGAGGGGAGGAACTACACTACTTACCAGTTGCTCATCGCTGGTCCCCAGCTTCTCTTTCAGTGCAGACATCATAGCAGGTAGGATTACAGTCAGGTGCCGGGTCAGTGCATCACCCGCTACAGATGAGAGGAAGGCTAGCACTCGTGTGTTCACAGGACGAGCAATTAGCTAAGGGAAACAAGTCAAACAATAATAATTTACTCCAATGAGATTTTGTCAAAGGATTCTCACTTAATACAAAAATCACAACAATTCTTAACCACAGACACATCAGAAACCAGTGATAATTAATGCTTCTAGAAAGTAACTGGTAAAGAATTTCAAGATTTTGTTCCCCATCTTTGAACATTAATACAGAGAATGTTTGAGGGAAGAAGAAAAGCCATCACCCTGCAAAACTTTAGATGTGTTCCTCAACATACCTTTGGCACCAAGTAAGGCAACACTACACGGCTCTTAACAGCCATAACTTGCTTAAGACCATCCAGAGCAAATTCAGATGTCTCTTCAACATCCTAAAGAGAGAGTACAGGAAGTTAACCAGCTTGTTAACCAGGATCATTTTGTTCAAAGCAAACTAGACTTTGTTTCAAGTGACAATTGACGTGATTAACATACAACCATCACTGATTAGAGTCCCTCCATCTGAGGCTCTCAAAGAATTTTACAAATCATGAAGCAAGCCCTCCAAACAGGTCAGGACACATCTTCATAATAAGGGATAAAAAATAAGCATATCACCAAAGTGACAGTGGAAAGCTGATGCAGAACCAGCCATATACTTTTATGTTTTAATTTAATTCTGTTCTTTAGCCATAAAACCATTCCTCCCCCTCCTGCAGAAAGGATGAGTCCAAAGAGGAAATGAAATAATTAGACCTATCATTCACCTAAGCCCTAGCAGGACAAATCAATTCCTCCTTCAGTCTCTACTGAGAATTTCCAAACCCTGTCCCACAGTAAGATTTCTAACAATTCTGTTTTCTAATGTTTGAATCACACTTACCAGCTGTTTCAACAAAAATGGCAAGATGTCTTCAAGTGCCTGGTGTCCAATAGTTGAGTGTAACTGTTCAAATGTTTTGGCTGCAGCTTCTCTGACTTCTTCAAGAGGGTCACAAAGAGCTTTCCTCACTGTAGGGACCAGAGACACTGAGAAAAACAGCACCTAGAAGATAACAGACACAATTACAGGACATTTAACCATGACAGCCGAAGCACAGCTGCACCTCAATAGAGCAGCATAGAACTAGCATAATTAAAAATAAATTGCTATTTAGTTTTAGAAAACTAGGATTCATTTGTATGTAAAAATCTGTACTATTCCTTGGAAATAAAGGAGTTTTCAACTACTGTACCTTATAATTTGAAGACAGACTATGCCATTTTAGGATTGTAATAGATGCTTTTTTTTTTTTTTTTTTACCACACACACACTTTTCACCTAGACAGTAACTCCATGAATCCAGGTAGTAAGAGAGGTTTGCTACTATATCTTCATGCCCTGACTGCAAGGTATGCATTTTAGAGTATCACAGTGGCTAAGTAATTTCCCCTTTGGAGTTTAACTTACTGCATCCCTGCTTGTGGATTTCATGATCTCACTCAAACCAATGCAGACACCTTCCCTCTCATCGCTCTTCTCTGATCGCAAGCCCTCTTCCAGGATAGGGATAATTTCTGGGAGGATTTTTTCTCCCAGCTTTCGGACAAGATCTCCCAGAGTTCGTGCTGCAATCTGCAAAAAATAATGCATCAGTCACTTTGAACAGTTAGAACAAACCAACTCACTGGAACTGTCTATTCTATGAAGAGTAATAGTCCAAGAGAGCTATGACTCTGTACTCCAATCCACCAGGGTACTTCAGATACAGTCACCATAGTTAGACACATTTTATGTGCTACGTATACCATCCATATTGCTGCTCTGTACAAAATAACCACGTGCAGATTGTCACTTCATTTTTAAGAGCAAAAACATTCAAAATCCACAATTTCTGTTTTCTGCCTCATGAAGCTTAACAAATTAATTCATTTGGGTAAAAAAAGCAGCATTATTTGCTGGATACCAATATGTTATATTTAAGCCATAAGCAAGTGATCACTCAGAGTCAGAAAAACAAAAATGGTAATGCTGCTCTGGTAAGAGAACTTATTCAAGAACAGCTGCCTTGAATAAAAAGGGAATAAGGAAGGGTGACATACTTCTGTTAAAACATGTTAAGTTACTGACAGCTCTGGGGCAGCTAATAGAAGTGTTAGCCATAGTCTTCAAACCCTGGCTATAAACAGAGTAACCTGAAGCTGCAGAAAGTAACGCATGTAAAACACTTACTGATCTCTTGTCTGCACAAGTGCTGGCCAAGAACCCTAGCAAAAGACCAAAGAGAGTTGGTAAAATTTCACGAAGCGTACGAGGTGTGTTTGAGACCACAATCTTCCAGACATGCAAGGATGCCTGACGAACTACCAGCTGGGTATCAGATCGGCCCATGTAGAGCCCTGCTAGAACTCTGTTTCGTCGTTCCACACCAAGGGCATTAATAATAGCCTGAAATAAATAAAAGAAAGCCAGTGAAGCCAACACTGACATTTACGAGGCACTGCCTATCCAACAAGTCACTCCAACAGGCTTTCTCTACAGATGGAAAGCAGCAGGCAACAGCAGCACTTTACCTTGTTTGACTGGGCTGTTCCAAAGTTGTCATCCTCTGAGGCGGTTTCTGTTGTCATTTTTCCTGTGACACCTGAGATATGGAATAGAAGATCCCCAAGGAGCTGAACTGAGCTAAACCTGATAAAAGGGAGAACAGTGTTACATGAAGAAGAAAGAAGTCACCTGTCCAAACTGCCTGCTACTGCAGACATCACTGTGGGTGAAAATGTTAATGTGAACAACTATGTGGGGTGGCATGAAAGATCATTATGTCAGTCTGACTGAGAAGCAGCATTGGCAAGAAGAAGGGAGGGAGGAAATTCCAAATCAAAAACAAAATTATAGAGTTCTCAGATTGAGGCAGCACATCAGAGATTACAGTTTAGCCTGACAAGAAGCAAAATACAGCCACTAGGTACAAACATTTGAACATTGTTAATGTCTATAACAACACAAAGATCTACAAAGATACACCTGGGATGCTACATGACTGCACTTTGAATACTAGCCATTTTGTACAACTGCTGCACTGGACATCACTTATTAGCTCTGATCAGGGTTCATTTACTTTCAGTTTCCATAACCAGTGGAATGTTTGCTCATACAGCAACTGAAAAATTAAAAGCTGTATGTCAGTGTTGGGTATTACCACAGAAACTGCTACGGAAATGCATTTTAAAATAGCCATCTGGTTAAGTGATCAAGTAGGAGTACACTATACTATCAATCTGGAAGAAACAGGTTCTATATTCTAGCACAGGTTCTTGCTTTTTAAGCTGGGAGTCCTACCCAGGCTTCAAACTTGGCCCACAAAGGGACAGAGTCCCTGTGTTTTAAAGTAGCTCCTATGCTCTCTTAAGAAGTATCATGGAGATGCTTCAAATCTATCCTGTCTTTCCACTGATGGAAGGATGATGGCTGCATGATTAAAAACATATCTCCTACCTTATTCTCCAAAGGTCATCAAAAAGGCCTTGCTCCAGCTGAGGCAGAAGAAGTGCAATGGCAGTTTCTGCATACTTGCTTATGATTCTCTGTCCAGCACGAAGGGCAGTGTCCCGCACAAACTCATTCTCATCTGCCAGAGCCTAGACACAGAGAGATGACAAAGTTGGTATTTTCTATGTAGAAGACAAAAAAAATGGCATTTAGGAAACGTTCTACTGTGCGGAGGCTATTTCTCAGCCACTTTCAATAAGCTACAGCACACAGAATCCCCTAGGGAGACCTGAATACAGTTCCCACATCACTGAAGTAAAAAGATTATTTAAGCAACATTAGCAGAATTAGCTGTGGACAATGCTATACAAATCTGATCTCAGCTACCTACCTTAAGGATGCATGGTATGATTGGCCCAACGTAGG
This sequence comes from Alligator mississippiensis, assembly GCF_030867095.1. Classification (NCBI taxonomy): domain Eukaryota; kingdom Metazoa; phylum Chordata; order Crocodylia; family Alligatoridae; genus Alligator; species Alligator mississippiensis. The sequence continues at coordinate 21,307,213 of NC_081833.1, read as the reverse complement.
GAGTGAATTTGTTTCCAAATGTAATGGGTAAATAGTTGAACATCATGATATAGCCGTCCCGGACATGGGGTGCAATGTCCACTTTGCTGGCAGTAGCTACAATTTCTGGCATAAGTTTCTCCAACTTTTCTACCCCCAAACCAGCCATGACTTCAGCCAGACCTAAAACACAACATTGTATTACAGAACTAGTCAACATGCAAGTGGCTAGTTAGGCCTAACTGATGTAATGCCAGAAATTCCAACACCATTGCTCAGGCACTTGGTTGCCCGCACCTTGAGCAGCACCAGATCGATCCACTGAACTTTGCTCATATGTCAATGTCTCCATCAGCCAGGGCAGCAAGTCCTCAAAGCATGACTCTCCCATGCCCTTCACCATGGCTCCTAGTGCCTTTGCAGATACGGTACGTACCTAATGGGTAAGACAGAAGTGCAGAATTTCAACGTACCCAGTCATAAGCAAACTCATCAGAACAGACACAGAGGTTAACTCCTCCAAATCACCCTCTTCACAGCTGCTCTCACAGTTCTAACTAGACTACTGAGTGGAAGATTAGCATTTATCCTAATTCATCATGCTGAAAGATGAGTCACACTAAACTAGAATGGTAACTATACCAAAACTCACCTCAGGTACAGGGTCCAACAGGGAGGCTTTCAGTCCAGGGGTCACACTGGGCAGGTAAGGAGCCAGATCCTGAAACAAAATGCCCAGTGAGTAAATGCAGGATTCAAAGAGAAAACTAAGCCACAATCTCATCTTCACCTGGTACAGCAGTAAGATACAGTTCTACTATGAGAGCATGACACACTGCCTACACAGCCAAGGAAGTAAATAAACTGATTCTAGTTTCCCACCTTGCCTTACCAAGTATTATCACACCACCCAGTCCTATGCTCACTCTTAACTTAACTTTTTGTTAACTTCCTCTCTTATGGAAGAGAGGGCAACCAGCAATGAATGAATCAAATAATCTTCAATCCTCACTTAACTCTGCGAACAAACTGAAAATCCCCTAACAGATTTCTGGAGCAATTCTCATTCAGTATAATTGTTTACCAAGTCTTCTCCAAGACCTTTCTGGGATATACACCTAGCACCAGGATTCAATGGTAGATCAAAGTAGAGAGTTTAAATGTTTATAGCCTCAACCACTCTAGAATTTTTCTTTTTTTTTTTTTATCTCTACAGACATCATTTGCTCACTTAATTCTCACGTTTAGTTCAATGAAGAATCTGAACGGTTCCTCTAATTCCTACTCAAAGACCCAAAGACAATAAACTATTTTCAGTGTTCTGCTCTGCTAGCCCACTTTCGCTTTAAGTAAAATACAGATGAGGATTGGGGAGCTTTCCCCAGCACAATACCTTCTGATCAGTCAGGGAGTACATATTCCCAATAATCTGTGCAGCCATTTTCCTGGTGTCTGTGGAACGATCTTGAAAGGCTCTCTGAACAATGGGCATGATGAGGGCCAGAGATGGTGCATCAATGAAATGGACAAATTTGGTATCCAGCAGGGTCTGCAGGCACTTCTGGGTCTTTCTGGATGGATCAGTGAGTGCATCCAAGAGAACCGGGGCAATTGCTACATATTTAGAAAAGGGGTAGAAAAATGCTTCGTTTGTAATACACGGTCAGCTCTGGCCACAGATGGTATCCTCACACCAACCCAAAATCCTAAAGGATGAAGGAGAGAAGCACCACAGGAACAATGGGAACCCTACTGAGGCCAGCTGACAAAACTGAGAGGAATATTCAGAAAGCCTTTAAAAGGAGAGAGTTGCCTTGGAGTTTTCAAGTTAAACCTTTTTAAAAATGGATTTTTTTAGTCAAGTCTCTCTCTAAATTTGGGAGCACTGATTCAATGTAAACTGAAAGAGTCTGAGAATGAAATGCATCACGGTGTTAAATCAGTCATAGATGACCCGATTCTGGGTCAGGGTTTCATATGTAGCACAGCAGCTACCTGGATACAATCAATTCTCTGTTTAAATACAGGAGCAGTGGTTTAATGTGAATGCAAACTGAAGGAGCCTGGGAATCAAACATATCATTATGAATTAAGGTCACATCAGGATAGTGGCTGAACATTTGAAACACAGAAATGCATACACAAACATCAGGTTCTTACCCAAGATTTCTGGATTCCTGATAACAGACCCAATCTGTCTAAGTGCCTGCTGTCCTGCTTTCTGTACTTTCACATGGGAATCCGTGAGCACCTCAGTCAGTTTTGGCACAATATTTGGCAAACAGGAAGAGAGCTGTTTTGGGGCACAGTAAGCCATAGCTCCTAGCAATTCCACTGATCCTAAATACAAAGTGAAAGAAAATTCATTTAGTGGAAAAGAGACTGGCAAGGAGCTAGTCCAAGACACCAGAAATCACAGATGTTGGCTGAAGTTTTCTTTTTGTTTGTTTATTTTTTAAAGCCACTGAACACATTCAAACATGCTTGCTCTTCCTGCTCTTAGGCCACCTCTTGGAAAAACAGAACATTCTGCTTATGTGAGGTTTGTGGACAACAGGTAAATAAAGTATTTATTCAGAATCTGCATGGTCAGCAGAAGTCCAATGAAAGAACAAGGTAGCATATCATTTGCTGGAATGAAGAAAGAAGCCAGACAAGTCAGCATTTCAGCAACCTTTGAGTTCCTGTGAGTTATATCGGTCAGACACTAGCCCATACCAGCTTTGGTTCTCCAAGACTCCTCCTCCAATGCTGCAAGCAGCGATGGTAGAACCAGCTTCACGCCATGAGCGCTTAAGTTGCTCATTACTGCCTTGGCACAGTCATCTGCAGCCTCAAAGAAGGAAAGAAAACATTTATAACCTACTTCACTGCACATTTTCTCCTACTCTTTTGAAAATCCAATGGGAACATAGCCCTGATGCAGAACAATGTCTATGTCTATATTTATGTTGGTAGTCAAGAGAGCCACCCCTAACCGGAAGGTAATGCCCAACAGAGGAAGATGCTATGGGTTAGGAAGGAAATCAAGTTCTTCTAGCCTGTAGTTCACATAAGAGTTTGCTGCTGTTTGGTTTAAACAGTCACAAAGGAGATAGATCTTTCATACTACTCCTGCCCGTGTTCCTCTTACTCACCTCTCGTACGTACTGGTTCCCATCTCCAAAACAAAGCAGTAAATGTGGCAACACATGAACCACATAGGGCTCAAAGAGCTTCCCAAGCATGCTGCAGAGCATTTCAAAGGCAAACAGGGCCCCTAAAGAGACAAAGCATAATCAGGAAATAATCCAGGACTTGGAGGGGGGTGGTAAGCAAAGTTCAGGTTGGTATATGATCTAATGACTCCTAACGTTTTGTGGGAAACTCTGGCCTGAAAACATGGTGCCTTTTATTTTCTTTCCTTGATCCCAACAGAAGTGCTGGCTATGAGACTCAATTTCCAGAAAATGCACAGAGCCTGACAGCATTGAACATGTGGTTACACTCAGTGTGAGGGAAGGAGACATAAAGATAGCAAACATCCAGAAATAGATGCAACCGAGAGGCCTTATAAACCCACTGCCCCTTTGGATTAGATAATGTCCTATCCTGCCTGGCAGGAAGCAAGAGCCTCCCTCTCAATGCACCCTTCTGGAATAGGAGTGGGGAGAGCTAGCACACGTTCCAGGCACCAGAACTCCTCTATCTACTGCACTGAGATTGGGAGGAGGGTTTAAAACACCATACAAGTGAAATCAAAAGCTAACTGATTCTCCACTCTAACAGTATCAGCAGAGAAAGAGAGAGAAAGAGAAAGATATCTGGGTGCAGGAATTCCTTTGCAACTCAATCAGTTCTTAAGGAACTGGCTGAAAGACAGAAATGAGCGTGTCAGGTATCAGTCACTAGACCACAGAGACACCTTCAAAGTTTGGAGAGTAGAGCACCTGCCCCTCACCCTCTCGCCGGCGGAAATTCTTCTTATCCTGGATGGCATCAGTCAGAGTGGTCATCATCTCCTGCTGCTTAAGAGAGAGGATGCCAAGGCCTTTCACCAGGCCTGCCAACCCATAAGCAGCACCTCTGCGCTCAGCATACTTATCAGATTCTAGGAGCAGTTGCATTAGCTTCTGTATCATTCCACTTGCATCCTCTTTAATTGCAGGCACAAGGGGTGGTAAACAGCTTGCCACAGACTCCTGGACCTGTGGAATAACCCACCAGTCAGCAGTTTACCAGGCAGATCACAAGACGTATGTCACTAGCAGAATTACATACTCCCCAATTCATATGACTAATCCACCAGGCTTCACCCCAAATAACAGTCTTCTACTTCTTGTATCTGAAACTGAACACACATTTGATCTCAAATTTTATGTGCTTAAAGAATACACATTCCCTTTAATTGCACAGTACTCTGCTGTGCCTCTAACAGTGGTCATGCTAGGCTGAATCCTTATTTCCAAGCACAGTGATAACAGTGAATGATGACTGCACCTACAGTGTCAGTTAACCTGCTTCTACTTGGCTCCTGAAATTCTGAAAGGCAGTACCTGTTGAGATGGAGTAGACAAAGCTGTTATCAGCTTGGCAACGATAGGTTTCACTTTAGGGTCACTCTTATCCAAATGTTTTGCCAGCGAGCCCATCAGAATGACCACGCTCTGTCTGACAGCATCATAACTGGCATCATTTGGAGCATTTTTCAGGAACTCTTCAAATACTGGCAAGAGAGAGTTAACATTTTCCTAAAAAACAAAAAAAGTAGAATTTGTCACTAGAGTCCAGAATGAGGCCTTCTGTGCTATGCCTCTTCTCAGAGGCAGACTTTCTAATCTATATAATTATGAGAGACTGCATTTAGTATTTAAGACTATATGCTACTCTACAGCAAGAGTAGGCAGCCTATGGCCTACTGGCCAGATTCAGCCTGTGGATTTGGGAGGGCCTTAGTAGCACCATGCAGCAGCAGAAGACTTTGATGGTGGGGGCTTTGACTGCACTGCAGCCAGGTGGCAGGACGGAGTGGCAACAGCAGTGGCAGTGACAGCAAAATCCAGGTACTAGCACCAGTTCCCCTTGAACTCAAGCTGAGTCATTCTGGCCTGCTACCACAGAATGGTTGCCAACTGTTGCCGTACAAGCTACAGATATTTCCTGCTAGTCTGCTAACTACAGTGTGCACTACTAAGTGGGAATGCTAGTTTGAATGGCAACACTTATGCTCTTTTGCCCTAAATTCACATGAGCTGGGAGTAGAAAAAGGAAAAATGCATCTTAAATTTCTCCTCTGCAAATTAAGAAACAGCACCAAATAGTGGTAAAAGGCTTGCAACTCAAGTTCCAAGCATCCCCCCGCTGTGAAGCTGGGCTTTGAATTTGGTAGCCCATTTTTTCCTGACAGATCTCAGTGCAAAAATACCAGAATTTTTATTTTTACCATTCAACATAGACCTATAATGTGCCATAGATTAAGATGCTGGCATTGTGAGACTCAAGAAATGCAAGTTATCCACGTGTGATACTTTGTCAGATACAGGCAGTTTCAAATGTTTCTCAATGCCTCACATTAATGGCACTTACACCAAGCTACAGGTAAAAGATTTTTATGGGCTGATTCTGGTTTTATTATACCAATTTTACATAATTTTGTCTCGTTACTTAAATAGAATGACTCCCCATTCACACTGGTATAAGTGATTCTTGGTCAGGTACTAGTCACTCTTAGAACAATTCTGAAGATACACTAGAGAAAGAAATTCCCCTTAGGTGAAGACTTCCAGCAATCACTTTGCACCAATGACCTTTATAAATGCATATTCTTCAAAACAACATCTGGGCCCTCCTATGTAATTATTCTCATTTGGAAAGAAATGAGACCTCAGATTTACCTTGCCATGGGTATTGAGTGTAGAAAGAGCTGCATCTAACATGCATTTCCGGACGTCAGGGCTGCGATCATTAAGGGCATCTGGCACGAAGAACAGAAACAGGGGCTTCACCTGCGAACTATCCAGGTGCTGCGAGAGTTTGTTCAGAGCCAAGGCTATACCACACCTGTACAAAAAGTGCATTGTGTGTGAACTGGGCTTCCAGGCCTCACATCAGTGAAACCTGTAAGAATGTATTTTGTGTAGCTACCATACCTTCAGTGCAATATATTTCAATTTTTGAGAGAAAACACTAAGTAACTTGAACATTTCAGATCATCACAACTCCTGTACTACCTACATGGAGGGCTGATCTCAGAGAAGAAACAGCCATTTTCTTGCTGAACATGCGACCACAGGTACCCAAACAGACAAATCTGCTATTTATGCAGAAGCTTTTATCCTGAATGATGAAGTGTTTTACACATTTAACCAGCACATAAACCCCAACACAAGAACTACTTCATCTACCACTAAAATACAGCAGCTATATAGTAGTGCTCATAAGCCCTAAAGCACAGATTAGTTTAAGGCAGGCAGTGAACAATATGTTGTCCAATTAAAACTGCATAGGGTGTCTAAGTAGGCAGAATGTAATTATCCAAGTTGGAATTTGTCCAGTTCATTAAGCCCTGCACTGCTATTCTTGAAACAATTGACTGAGCAGAACAGAGACTGGGAATCTAGTGATACAAGCCATAATGAATCCTTTTGATAGGGAAAGATTCTGTTCTTGTCAAAAGGACAGGGATGACATTCTGACGTCCAATTGTCTGGTGAATTTGACAACATTCCAGAATTGAACACACAAGACTGTACTGCTCTGTCCAGTCTGTTCAGAGAAGCACAAATGTCCCCAAACAGGGGAAACCATGCAGTCAGCAGTTGGTAAAACTGTCCACATTTTACTTCTCAAACACTTCCCTAAACCAAATGCTGCCCTCTGACCTACAACAACATTCGAGGGAAAAGTCTGAAGGATCTCATCCAGGCAATGTTGGAAATGAAGGCTTGAACCTGAAGGACAGTACCTTGCTTCCCACTGGTCAGGTGGCGATTCAGATATCACACGTCCCAAGGCATCCAAAACTGGAGGTGGCCTCTATGGGAGGGGAGGAGAAGGGAGAAATAGAGCTGGTCAGTCAAAATGCCTTCCCAACAGATATACCAGCACATGAAAGGAAAAAAAATTAAGTTTTATAGCAGACATTTATTACCAGCTTGCCCAGTTCCCTCTCCTTGGCCTACAAACACATAGATTCACGATGCCTCCATTTTATGTCACAACTTAAAGAAACACCAGACATCTAACAACAACAGCAGATGCAGCAGGGGAGTTCTGCACTTATGATGCTAATCTAGGAGTTAGGAGACCCAGTTCTAAGTCTCTGTCCTGTTACAAACTTCCCACATGAACACAGGCAAGTCACTCAGCCTCTCTATGCCTCAGTCCAGTGAATGGGGATAACAACACTCCCCTCATATAAAACATTCTCAAGCGCTCAGACAGAACTGCAATGGGTACCATGTAAATAGCTGAGCAGACAATGAAGAGACAGACTGGAAAAAAAAAAAAGGCGTAGGCGTGTCTCATGCAACACACTGTAACCCCACACAACAGCCACTTACAAAGAGTTTTTCCTCGTAAATCTCTGTCAGTTTATTCATGACATCTGCTGCTTGGTCTCGATATTGAGCTACAGCTTTAGAAAGAGCCTCAGCACCAGCTTGGCGCACTGCCTCTTCATAGTAGATAACATCTTTGATCAGCAAGGAACAGAGATCAGGCTGCAGCTCCAGACCCATGGACTCCCACAACCTGTAGGTAACACAAGCAGATGACAGATTATTCTCCTCCACACACAATATCAGACAGATGGAAAGTTGCCCTCCATTCAGGAGCAAGACCTATACATGTCTGAATAAGAACTCCACATGGAAAGCAAAAGAGAAATCACTGTTACAGTACTGAACTGAGAACAGCTCCCACCTCTCTGCTAGTTTTCGAATTTCATCTTCCACATCAAACTTGACCACCCAGAGCCGGCGCAGCAGATTTAGTCCATTTTTTTCATCACTGTCTGGGGTTGGTAACACCATCTGCATCTCCATCAGTCCCTAGGTAAAATGATAGGTCAATCAGGACAAGTACTTGGTCTCAGCAATGAAGTTTTCTGAGATGACCTTATGTCATAATCATAGAAAACCTCCTGCATAAAAGGAAGAGGAGGTTTCATTCAATTATTTCTTTTGAAGAATATCACAAAGCTAATTCCATTTTGCCAAAGGATGTTTAAATTATACAAAATGGGTGCCTGGGGTTGGGCAATGGGAAGCTGTTTCAGCTTCTCCACATGCATCCCATCTCAGAGCCAAGCAGGAGGTAAGCACTTAAAGAACTAGCTCAGCAACTCAGCAAACAAAAAACACTAAAAAGGACTGTAGGGTTGGGAAGCCAATCCCTGTACTACAACAAAAAGCAATGTATTCTCCAAAGCAAGCTGATGCTGGGGATTTGAAGAAAAGAAACTTAAGACAAAGAGATCATTCTTCCTTTGCTTTTGATGTCTTCAGATAGATAGTAAAATTCTAAGATAAGATACAGCAAACAAAAAGCTATATAAAAAAAAGTTACAGGCGCAAAGTCAAGAACACAAAAGTTAGGAAATGCCAGAATCATTGTTTGCCTGGGCAGCCTGACATACAAATGCTGACCGTGGGCTCCACAATTACTTGCTGAGGGCAGAGACACTGACATTCAGAAGCACTAAATTACTGTCCAGGTTCTGAAAGGGAATGTATCCCTAGTGCCTGCAGACCCTTCTGCCAATCATCTTCAAACCTCTTCTTCTGCTCCTATTCTGTGTCCTGCCCTCGTGCCAAGTCCTAGGTTCCCTCACTCATCCAGAGCCCCAAACTTGCCTGGTTTCAGGATCCCAATTCCCTCGCTACAAGTCCCACCCACCTCATGACTCCCAGTTCTCTTCTTCCATCCCTTGATGGACCAGTCCCAGTCTTCTGCCCCACCTCTTTCACCCCTCGTCCCAATCCATTCTCTCTACATCCCACCCCAGCTCATCTTTCTGCATTTGAGTCAGGAAGCCTCTTCCTGCCTGCTGCATGCGCACCTGCAGAGGTGAATAGAGAGCAGTCTGACTTTCTGTGTCTCACGTCAATGGCCCACAACAGGCAGAAACAGCAATTGCAGACGCAATACTGCTTGGGGCCTACGGCCCTGGGATGGAACATGCCTGGTACAGACAAAACCTACAGAGATTATAGCTTCCGAACACTACTGAGCATGTGCAAAGGGGATGTCTCAAAGGCCAATACTTGGGCCAAATTTGGGCAGTTTTTCACTAGCATAGTGAGCGGCACATCCCTGATGCCAGAAAGACTCCTCCCTCTCAAACTACAAGGCCCTGCACAAATACTTGGGTTTCTCAGCAAGGGGAAGTGTTCATGTGGAGAGGCAGGTCTCTTCCAAGGCAGAAGGAAGAGTAGAGGGTGAGAACTACCCCATGTTTGTAGATGTTTATTGTGGATTTTTTTATATATTCTGCTGAGCTCTGTGGTACAGATTAACCCAGGACATTATCACCTATGTTGCAGAATCCAGAGAAAGACTGTGTTGTTGGGACCAGATTAAAGGGCTCAAGGACCGATTTGAGCCAGGTTCAGCTGGACTAGCTGGCCACCTGCTACAAGGCAAAACAACATGGGTTTCTCGTTTCTCAGTAACTGCAAAACCATTTCCGCTGTAGACTTCCCACATCATTCTCCTGGAGACAGACCTGGAAAATTTCAGCCCCAAAGGTGAAAGTCTGGCAAAGTTATGAACAACTGAAACTATGATTTTTGGAATTAAAAAGTTGAGCAATTTTATATATAGGCGCCACTACCAGCTCTAGCATTATAAAAATGTTAAAGCTTTACATAGGGGTATATGGAAGGAACCCAGGATAAGCCAGATGGTCGCTGAGGGGGCCTGTAGATATGAGGGAAACCTGTTCCAATGCTCTGTAATTACAGCGTGTCAGAGAAGACTCAGTTAATTAGTCTGCTGGATCATGCTAATTAGCATGCTCCAGCAACCTCAGCATCCTCACACATCAAAATGGTGGTAGGGCACTTCAACTAAAGCACCCTTGCTGCCATTTTGAAGCACAGGACACTGAACACACAAGACTCTGCAGGCGCTTTAATTACAGTGGTTCCCAAGAGCCACTCTAATTAAAAGCACCACCCTTTCACCCCTGGAGCATGTGTAAAGATGCATCTAGTGCAGCGCCTTTCCTGAAGTTACCTGTGTTTTAACTGTTCATGATGGTAACACTCAGCAGCTACCATCTCTTCCTAAAGGGAGCCTGACAACTGATGCAACACATCTCAATCATGGTGCTGGAAGAGAAGATCCATCCCCCAACCTGCAAGGGATTAAAGAACCCCAAGTCCAAACAGAGAGATAGAATGAGTGAGTCACACCTACCCTGAGAGCAGCATCACGCACGTTCATGCATGGAGATTGCAGGGCCTGAAGTAACACATCAATTTCTTCTTGTTCTGCGTAGGCACAGCCATCCTCCCCGCTGCTGCTCGTGCACAGAGCTGTTAGTGCATTTGAAGCAAGAACCTGGAACAGTCACAAGGCACAAGAGATTCTCCTGTTGACTCTGTCCCACTGCACATGTCAGGCACCAAGTGCAGATGGTGTCCCTACTGCTTTACTACAAAGAAAGGAAACCTGTCAAAGCACAACATGCTGCCTGGTGAAGAGCCAGATTTGACAACCTCAGGTAATTATTTTGCTTTCTGGATGAGGGAAAATTTGTCTGCCTCTCCCTACCACTGTCCTGGCCAACAGAATGATCAGTATAGTTGGTCTACTAAGGGAGCTCTACCTAGACTTCTTTGCTGGAGACACAATGACCACTACAAAGGGCCTGAGAGGAAGTAAATAGAATACAGGTTTCCTTCGCTTTATGCTGTCCATGCATTCCTGGAAAATGGTGCATAACTCCAATTCGCATAAAGGGGACCCACTTTACAATATAACAAATAGGGATACTTCCAAGACCTCGACTGTACTGACCCCCAGACCCATTTCTATTACTTTTGCAAGACAATTTTGATACTCACCAACAGCAGGCAGTACACACAAGCACAGGGCACTATCATAATGGGGATGGCAACTACAGAAACAAGTGTCACAGACAACAAGCAAGGAGCACAGATCCACACAGGAGAGTATATTTTGGTGTGCATCACTCCCACAATGCACCACACAAAGCAGCTGATTGCAGGCTTTCACCACACCGATTGCATAAGACTGAATTTACTTCACATATAATTAATTTTTGGTATAAAAAGAGTCATCGCATAAGATCCAATTCGCACATACAGAACCCACATAAAGTCAGGGAAACCTGTAAACCTGGAGGAAATTGGGGAAGATTAAGCTGGTCCAACTGAGCCCTTGGGAAGAATAAAGCTTTTTATCACCAGAAAAGTACTGGCAGTGTATAAAAACAAGTGTGTGAACAGGAGTGAACTACTGTCTAGAACTGATGGGTGCAGCTGAGACCAGGACCTTACTACCAGACCAAGTGGGCATGTAGCTCACCTGTAACCGTGGAGAACCTGTTCCAATCACCCGGGTCAGCAGCAGCAGCATGTCTGTGCGAGGCAGTAACTCAGGGCCATTCTAGGAAGAAAAGGACAAAAACTTCAAATACACTGTCACTTCAAAACAGACTTCTATAAACATAACCCCCATACTCTAAAAGGTAACACAATTAAAATCCAGTGCTGGTTAGTTGTTTGGGAAGGAAGGTTACTCACTCCAGCTCCAGCTGCTCTGCTGTACCAGTGAGAGAGCAGAATCATTTAAATGCAAACCAGGGCAGGAATGTGTATGGTTTTTTTCACTCATTAACATTCCCAAGGATTAACTGAAGCAAATTCATATGCAAAATAGCCAATTGATCAAGCTTGGGATAGTGACCTTAGGTAGGCAGCTTGAAATCAGGATATTTCAAATGATAGGGAAAGAGGTACCTTAAAAATACTTAACTTACAGGTTAGTGAAGGTCTCCTGAAGGGTAAGTAGGATTTGATTTAGTTATTTCTGAACATTAACAGGGACAATGTGGTGGCTCTGCAAAAAACTCTCTCCACAGGTTTGCTGCCTAAGAGTGGAAATTTTAGTGACCCCCCATAAATACTGACCTCATCCACTAGCAAAGTCTGGCCATTTGCTAATGATGATCTCATCTGAGCATGGACCATGAGGATCTGAAGAATCCTGACCATGAGTTCTTCCTTCTCTTCACTATCATTGGGTGTCTCAGTCAGGACTGTCTTTAGAAGAGGAAAGACTAAGGAAAATGCTGGAGCGGATAATGCACCTGCAATGCAAAGAGAGAAAATATTCGATGAGAACAGCAGATACCCCTGGGTCTTCACATATAGATATTTACTGGATTAATATTGATATTGCAGCAGCACATAAAAGCCACAACCAGGCTGGGAGTTATTTGTGACAAGCACTGTACCAACAGGCATAATTAAAAATCCAGAGAACCTATGATCTTGAAAAGACAAAACACAGAAAATGTGCCAGGAAGACAGGAAAGAAATATGGTCAGATTTACCATCTACTGGCAATTCTTAGCCCTTCACAATTAGTTATCACAACCTATCACCTGCCAGTTATCATCAGGTTGCAATTTCATGTCAACCTCTGTAGCACTCTAGGACTCTCTGAAATGCCAAGGGAAGTGTTGCTGCATTTTGGACTAGTGGGTTGGCTTACAACAAAGTCATATTAGGAGTTTCCAGCACTTGGATAGTGCAGAAAACAAAAACAACAAGACAAATAACTGACATTCAGGAAATTAAATGGAAAAATAAATTAGATGCTGAGACCTTGTGTACGTGAGGGCACTCAGGAAAATTTATTTCAATGAACTAAAGACATGAAATGAGGGCAGTGACAGACATGGGGTTGGGGAGGGAGGAAGAGGGGGAAAGGGAATCAAAAGATATGAATTTACCATAAGCAGCAACACATTAGTTCACCCTGGCTCTGCAGTGCCTGTATAGATTGGGCGCTTCAGAAGGGCTTTTTTTGCACTTTTATTTAAAGCTGATTCAATCAGCTATTAGATAAAAATGCCAAAAAAGCCCAACTAAAGTGCCCAACCTATACAGACACTGGGAAATCTGTGTGCAACTAATGCACTGTCTCTTCTGGGCATGTGCTGGGCTTAGCGCAGGGGAACGTGGAGTTTAAATTAAAGCATTGTTTGTTTGTTTTTCCCCCCAACATCCGCAAGCAGACTTGAAGTTGATTTGTTAAACCAACTTAAAGCCATGGTTAGACACAGTGGATACGTCCACATGTGCACTTTAATGTACAGTAGCCTATACTATTGCGCATTAAAGCACAGCATAAAAAAACAGTGCTATTACACTTATGCGCAGTAAAATAGGCTACTGAGCATTAAGTATCACACAAAAAGTGTGCACTTGTGCTACTGCGCATTAGGACAGCCTAATTTGCATTAATTTAGTCCCTTACATTGGCAGTACTAAATTTAATGCACGTGTAGATGTGCCCACTCATTCACAATTAAGGTGAATTAAGCTAAACCAATTGAGGCTGCTAATTCTGAGTAAAAGTATCTACGCTGGGATTTAATACAATTTAACTAATCTACTTTAAAAATTAATTTGTTCCAAAATAGACAGCTCAGAGTTCACATTCAGAGTTATACTTCATTTATGCTGTACCCACTATGCTAGTCAGTCCATTCCCTCATGATTTCCAAGCAGATTTTAGAGGGCAAAGATTCAGTTAACTGTAGTGCAAGACTGGAAAAAAGACAAAGTTTCCAGTCACTTCTTCCCACAGTGAATCAGCACTAGGACAGCATTAAACAAATGCTTCTCTCGGCCAGTCTGAAACTTAAGAGGGCTAAGAAATGAAGAGCAGTATTCCCCTGCTGCAGCCTTTTACCATAAACTATTATTTATGATGGAATGATATAAGAATAGTCACTGGTTAAGTATGAAATGGTTTTATGAGAATCCCCCTATGGGTTTATAGTTACAGGCTTCTTCCAAATACTGTTAAAACCAAATATCAATTCAACAAAGAATATGTATACACATAGAACACACTTGCTTTCCATCTCCTTTCTGCTTTACCAGTGAATGCCAGATCTTAAGATTCAAAGATAAAGATGAAAAACTCTGCAGATATAGCCCTGCAGTATCAGAGCCAGGTTAAGGAGAACATATGTACTGACAAAGCACATCAATTTCCTCATTCCTTTAAGAAAGTGCTTATTATGTAACACCAACAAATAAAATATTTGGACAAAGAAGCTAACAGGGGAGGAAGTCTCTCCCTTTAGCCCAGATGAGGGCCAAAATCTGCTGGTCTTCAGAACAGATGTTGTTAGTGGTCATTTGTGGAGTTAAGCGAGGTAGGTTCTGTGCGGTACTGCACTTGGAGGGAAGGGATTTTATCAGGGAGGAGATTTATTTTGTTATTCATTGCAGGAAAGACTAATTACTGTGCTTAAGTGTGTGGAATCTGCCCAGATGCTTTGGTAACGGATGATTAAATCACATTTTAAAGACATAGTTTCAAGGTAAACCAAGAAATTAAGCTCTATTTAAAACATTAAAAATAGTGGGGTAATAAGAGGCATTAACCACTGCAGCATTTAAGGATCTTCAATTTAAACAGGAAGAGGAGTTGACTATTTTCAAACAGAAAAGTTAGGGAGCCATCTGTGAACATAATGCGACATGCACAGCATAATATTATGGCATCTACTCCCCTTCCCACACAGGGGGAAAGCAAGCAAGTTCTCAGACATGCATCCAAATAAATGCTGAGGGAACTCCTAGAGAGGGAGGGAAAACACTGAAAAGGAATCAAAATATTCATGAGCGAGCAGCTTCCTTGGAAATAAATAACATACTGGGGTCCTGCATTATCAGTGAGATGTTTACAACATACTGAAGGGAAGACTATCACAGTCAATTGCTTAATACTCTACTATGAAGTGTGCCCGAATCAAATTCAAGTAGCTTCTCTTGGCAACAAAAAGGGGAATGAAGGACCACATTGTTGGGGCAAGGGATCTTTAAAACATGAATTCAGCTGAATCCTGGATTTCCTCTAGAGAAGTGGAAGGATTATGTACCCAACGATGAGTCTGATCAACATAGAACAGGGGCAAGTTAAGCTAAATGCTGAACAACTGGAAGGCCAGAACAAGCCAGAGCCCAGACAGCCAGCAGGCTGGGGCGACTGAAGCACTTATTATGGATTGCTTGATAATGCACATTTATTTTTTCTCCTTTCAGATGGTCTTTGATATTTAAACCTGTTAGGCAACATTTTGGTTAAGCACTGCCAAATACTACAAATTACTCTCTTTGCACCCACTTATGATCCAAGCTTACAGAACCCTTTGTACCAACTGGGCTTTTGAGTTTGTCGTAGAATTATTTCATAAGATTTTTAAAACTAAAAAGAATACAGTAATAATTTGATGTCTGCTTTTAATGAACCTATGGCATTGTGTATTGTTGCTAGTGCTGCTACAAGGGAAATCGTAAGGCGTGGGAGGGGCTGGAGGAATATTCCTAAATACAGAAAATGTCTTACCAGTTTTAAGAAAATAAATATGAAGCTCTAGGTTGCCAAAGTTTGCATAAAGATCTAAAGCTGAAGAAAGGTATTAATTATCTTGAAGTGCCTCCTAGTGGTTCTCACCTGGCTCCCCCTTGCCAGTCTTGCTGGGGATAGTGTGGGCATGCAACAAGGTAACAGCTCTGTTAATGGCGGTTGGCAACTCTTCCTGGCACCAGGATTCATCTAATTCACATTCTGGTTTCATCAGGCGTAAGGTCACATGACTCACTAAAATACCTGCATGCAAGAGAATGGAAAGTCTCTGAATAAACTGAACAAACACAGAAAATGGAGAAAGCATGTTTCTGATGCAAAGAA
This sequence comes from Alligator mississippiensis, assembly GCF_030867095.1. Taxonomy (NCBI): domain Eukaryota; kingdom Metazoa; phylum Chordata; order Crocodylia; family Alligatoridae; genus Alligator; species Alligator mississippiensis. Next base: position 21,291,289 of record NC_081833.1, on the reverse strand, counting down.
AGTGCTACCGCAAAGCTATGGGCCACTTTTAAACGTGCTTAGGGGGGTGGCACTTTAAATAGAACGGCTCTCGGAGTCGCTCTAATTAAAGCGCCACCTCATCTCCTGTATCAGCATTCCTGCGCTTCAGAATGGCAGTGAAGGTACTTGAACTAAAGCTCGTTTGACGAGCTTTAGCTTAAGCACCCCCACTGCCATTTTTAAGCATGAGGACACTGATGCACGTGACACAGGAGGCTACTGGAGTGCAGCAATTGCCATGCTCCAGCAGACTCGATTAATCGAGTTCTGACATGCTGGTAGTCCAGCACATCACAGCAGCCTCCAGGCTCGTGTACAGGCCCCCACTGACTCTCGTGCAAGCTGAAGAAAGGATGAGAGAAAGGAGTACAGCTTTTTTGTTTAATAAGATGTGTTTGTCCACGTACAGTTCAATCCTGGCTAAGCCAAGAAGGTTTTGTTTAATAAATCCTTACAATTTCTGCACCACAACCACATCTTTGTTTGGTATGTAGACAAATCCTCCGAGTTCTCACATAATTGCTGATGACTGACACTGACAACTATCCAACAGTTGGGCATGATCTGATTTCTAACCAGTACAACCTTCACATAAACGTGCTTCCAATTTACTTTAGCAGACAGCTGTCATGGCAAGCTTAATAAGGAGCAAAAAAACAGAATAATGAATAGGCATGGACAGTGAACCCCTGCCCCTACACCACAGATATTCCCATTCTAGGCCAGGACAGAAATAAATCTGTGTTCTGAAGAAGAGACAGCAGTGCTTAGAGCTAGCTAACTTTTTCACATTTGCTTTATATATTCTCAGGCTCAAGGTAAAACACTGACAGCAGGGTACAGTGCAGATACTAACCAAAAGTTCTCAAGCGAGCAGGCATGACACAGTAAGCTAAGGAAAGAAAAGGGATCTTAATTCTTGGAGCAGCCAGTGGAGATTTAAACAATGGCAAGAAAGAGCCAACAAGACTTGGGATGTACTGGGTCAGGCCAGGAGGATTTCTCTTCATCACAGTATTCAGAAGTCCTAATGCTGTTTCCAGTTCACTATCAAGCTGAAAGAGAAATGATTACAATGGTTACCAGTAAAACCCAGTAAAAAAAGGAAGAAGTTTAAGTCTCTGGTGTCTAATGAACGCAACTGTGTTGGTTTCTCTCACATTTTCATGAAGTTTCATGTTAATCGAGGTAATTTATTCATGTCAGCTCTAGCTGTGGCAAAACGATACTGAAAAAACCTACCTCCTGCTGTCCCCAGCCCAGAAGTACATGGGACCTAAATTTAAACCAAAGTCAGTAACTTGCCTCCTTCAGTCGCTTTCTGATCTGAGACTCTTTCTCGAGCTGTGCATGCACCATCTCCTTCTGTTTGCTCGTCAGCTGCACCTCATCCTTTATTCCTTTCTTCTTCTTTATCTCCTGCAGAAGAGAGTCCCTGACATTCTTATTTGGGAATTATTAGCATGACCCTTTTCCACTTGCATTTAGACGTAGGAAAGAGACAATGGGCTCAACTCACAAACAGCTACTGATTCAGACAAGACCAAATTCTTTCAAAGACACATAACTCCTACTCCAAGATGCCAGTGAAAACGTTCACAATACAGAAGAGAGTTCTATCAGAAGCAAGACATTGGTTTTGCTCAACCTTTGATTTGCTACATATTACAGTGCTTTGGTGAGCGCCTCTGTCTCTTGGACTTCCATTGACTTAAAATGGTAGTTGACAGTCCTCAAAATAAATTTATGGAATTTTTCTTCAGGCAAATAATGCTTTTGCCCTTGAATATGGCTACCCACCTTAACAGGATTTACAACTTGTCCCACATATTACCAGGAATTATTCTCTCATACAGACAAATAAATAATGTATTAAATGGCTGCTGAGGTTTTAGTTTGGTGGTGCTCACCCTCTGGCCCATAAGGATATGTCATCTGGGCTGAGGGTCTCCCTGCAGGACCAAAAATTTGGCAGCAGGGGAGTGATGGCAGTGTGAATTGCCATTACCCTGATGCCAAATTTCCAGACCAGTGGAGAGCCCTGCATATGACAAGATTCTGTGTCAACATGTGGTTGGGCCAGCATAAAGTCACTCTGAAGCTGCATCTGGCGCACAGGGTCAAGCCAACATGGTGCCACGCTGACATGCATGGACAGATCCAGTGCGCAGGGCCAGACTGGCATGCCAGATCACCCCCAAAGACCATTCTCACGCTGGATCAGGCCCATGGACCAACCCTGCCACCATTCATCTAGCCCACAAGGCTAGAAGGTTAAGCACCATTATTTATCCCATTTAACTCCAATGACAAATGTTTCACATTGCTGAGGGTAAATTCACTCACACTATTTGTTTTTGAGCTGGTCCCATTCTGACCTTGGCCAAAGAGGTCCAACTACCCTCCCTTACTTTAGCGCTTCCCCTATGTACAAGCAGCATTGTTCATTGACTTCTGCAGGATCCAGAAGTGTACTGACTAGGTCTTTGCCATTTAATTCGTTGGCAAGGACCCAGCATTATTATTTGGGTCCTTGTTATTCCCTCACATATTATTTGCATTAAAGTAGGATCTAAATGCACCAGCTGAGCTTAGACAGAGATGGAACAGAACCCAGGTCATTCAGGTGTCAGACTGGTGTCCATCCACTGGAATATGTTGTCCTCCTAGTTTCTACTGAAGTACTGACAGGGGATGTTGCCAGAGAGTTGTGCTGCTGTCTTTTGTATGAGATATCCTGGAAGACACCTTGACATTTTCATAAGCACAAAGAAAATCAACCATGATATATTGGACAAAATTCAGTTCAGATGGCTGTATTTTACCTATCCAAATTCCTTTTGAAATTTTTATGACAAACACAATATTCTTAACTTCCAGCATTATACAGTTCAATTGTGCAATATGCCATTGGATGTTATAAAAGCTAAAATATTTCAATCCAGACGTAGCTAAAGTGACGCTCTGTACAGTATGTAAGCTGGTCAAATTTATAAACTTTTTGGAAAGGAGGGGTGCTCTAGCTAGGGTACTGAAATCCAATAGCTGGACAGATCAGATACTCATCCTGTTCCCATAGTGAACAGGTAGGCCACGGCTTTCCACATATCAAATAAAAGTCAACCCTTGTAAAAAACAACAAAAAACAATCCCCTCAAAAACCTTTTGAAAACCATAAAACATATTCTATACCAGGGCTGTCCAACTGGCAGTTTGCAGGTCACATGCAGCCTACCAGGGGTTAATAAGCAACCCCTGGGCTCCCACCCAGATGTCACCTAAGCTATTGCTCCAGCTGCAGCAGAAGCCGGGGTCTTGGGGCTCCCCCTTTCCAGCTTCTGCTGCATGTCCCTGTCCCAGGGAGCAGGACCGAGTAGGGTGTAGCAGCATAGCACAGCCCACAGTGCCAGAGACACCATGGTCCCTGCAGCATGTGGTCCCCGATCATGTAGAAATAAGACAGCTCTATTCTATATAGTCAGAACGGATCTGCAAGTTGCTACCAAGATGCAAGCTTCTTGTGTGATAACGTCTACTGAGAACCTATTAATAGACTGTTATATAATATGCATCAACTAAGAGGCGGGGAGGGAAAAGACCCTTCCACAGACAACACGTACTGGTTCCAATGCAAACACGCTCATGTCATTACAAGGGTACACAGTATGTTGCCACTTGTAGCAAGCGTAATAACAGTTGGTATTTAGATATTCAAAAATTTTACAGAATTTTTGCTACAACATGCATGTGAGCACACATGCATGTGAGCATGCACACACTACATGGATGCAATAAAACAGATGAGCTAGCCTGCCCCTTAAAGCCTTCAGCACTGAGTTTTCCTGCAGCCATTATCTCACCTCTTTCAGCTCCAGCTCAATGATTTGCTCCTTGAAGGAATAAGCCTTATTTTCCCTCTTCATATTGGCCTTTTTCATACTATCCTGTTGAGCACTGAGAAAGGAAGGCATGCAGAGGAATTAGCACACTGAAATGGACAAAGAAGTTGCTTGCTCACAAATTCAGGACACCCCACAGCTACTAAGCAGCTGTCAAACCTCCTTACTACAATTTTGAAAGTCACTGAAAACCAGCTTCTGAGTTCCCATTCACATATGACATCAAGAGCCCTACTTACTTACCTCTGGATAATAGATTTGTCATACAGTTCCCCCTCTGGTGTCTTCATGATGGCATATTCTTCTCGAGTCACATGGTGCAGAGCTGGGTTCTCCATAGTTGCTGAGATGGTGCTGATCAGCTGAGGGAGCACTCTGCCAGGTGAAAGCAGAGAGAGAGATCCCACTGCATTCATGGACGACTACCAAGGAAAAACAACCATGGTCAGTATTCATTGAAATGGTCTCAAAAATATCTGCCCTGCTGGACTGACCCAAATGATCCTTTCCTCCGGGCTACCCTTTTTAGAGACAGGACTCCTTGGCTGGGGGTTCTGACACCTCACACCCAGACTTGGAACTCAGTCTCTGCTTTCACAGAATCTGCTTTCTACAGGAGGAGTTTACCCATCCCTACACATCTTCCCTCTCACCCAGGCCACTGCAGAGACTACTCGGTCTCTTTCTTTCCCTCGTCTCTGCCCCAAGATCTCTTCAGGGATAGTTCAAGAAAAGCAAAGGCCAATCACCTGGTTCATGGGAGTCTGGGTAGTGATCCTAGGTAGGATTTCATCCAGGTGTTTGGTTATGAAGTCTTTGGGGTCTATCTTCATCCTGATCAGGAGGGCTGGCCAAAGCCCAGACTGCACCACCACTAAACAGAGGATTATGGGAAGAACACACAGGTATAAATGCAAAGCTGACTGCTAAGCAAACTAACCAAACTCCATGGACCACAAGAAGCTCTTACTTGAAGGCCACTGCAGGCATCTTGTCCCTTCACTCACCTAAGGAGGGATGATGGCTCACTAGCAGCATCTCCAGTGCCAGTTTTTCTGTCTCAGTAGGATCCACCTCCAACCCTGCCACACTTGAGATCACACACAGTGTTTCATGAAGGACTCGGGGGGGAACGTATGCTTTCCCCAGCTCAGAAAGTTCTCCAGACTCCATCACCAGAGCCTCAATGGGCAGCACCTGAGCAGACAGCATTTGCAATTAGGCTGGCAAAGTAAATAAGTCTTCCAGGGCCTCGCTACTCACAATTTTCCCCTAGTACAAATAGTCATACTGGAACCACAGGTAATAAACTACCTTAGAGAACTTTGAGAATCAACAGATTAAAGGAAAAGAAGGGATAAATGACCATGCTGTGATCAGAGCCCAGAACTGACAGTGAAGTAAAGGAAAGGGAAACAGACTGAGAAAATGAAGGTTATTTTGGATTTTACGAGCAGGAAAAAGAAGGATAAAAAAGTCCCCTTCCTAGGGGATGATTCTGGAGAAAGTCACAATAGCAAATAATCTAATTTGTAACTTAAGCCAACATCTTTCAAAAAACAAAACAAAAACAAAACACCAAAACTACGCAACTTAGTTGCATCTTTGACTTGTGGAGGGGGTGATTAAAGGACTTAGGAGTCCAAGTCCCCTGACAGTAAGAGGCACTTTTGCAATTTCCACAAGTAGTATTTAGATCTGCAATTCAATCTATTTTCTAAATATGGTGCCAGTCTAGCAATATTTCCCATTGTGCCATTTTGTTTTTTTCTTTTCCTTTATCCTTTTCCTTCTCTGTACAATATGCATATTTCATAATATATACAGACAATCTGAGCAGGACATTGGAACTGATAGCTATGGTCTGCTACTAGCCAGAAAACTAAGAAACAGAATGTTGACTCTCCAGCAGAGACTGAAAAAAGAGCAGGTAACTACCAAGATGAAAGGACATAAGCACATAGGAGGCTGTAGTCTTCATCTCTGCAATGAACCACAGGACAGAAAGTGAATGATCTGAGAGCTTGCAGCTACTGATACAGTCAGCTCTGATAGTGTAGTACAAGAGGCATTATGGGGAAATCATTAATATGCAATCATTGAAAAAGTTAGAGTTCTACTTTTCACATCACACCATGTTATCAACACTAACAGCCAGGTGCTTTATCAGCAGAAGTTCAGCATACCAAATGAAAGGGACTATATATTCATAATCATTCACCTTATGGGACCTGAGAACTGCTTTCAGCTCCTCCAACAGCCCATACGCCAGCTTGAACCCTCCAAGAGAGGACAAGAGCTTCCTAACAGCCTGCTGGGCATGTTTTCGAACATGCCAAGTTCGACTCAGAAGTACTGCAACAAGGGCCCGATAATACAGTCTGCGAACAGAAAGAAACAGGTTTGGCAAGACCAGTCAGGCAGTGACCTCAGACATATAGATACAAAAAGTCCCACCTCCCGTGCAAAGTCCCAGCCCCCCCCAGCATATGTTAAGACTTCAGGAAATTAACTGTAGGTTGGACTGAACAGATGAGTTCTACGTACTGAACTTTATTTTCAGAGAGTCGCTGTGCATGATCCAAGAGAAGGCGCTCTGTCAGCTGTAAGACTGTATGCATGGCTGAAGAGAGAGATGAGACAATTAACAGAAACAGCACGAGGGCTCGTGGAGAGTACACATGAGAACAGCTTATCTAGGAAGAACACCAATCCGTCCTTACCTGTTGGGACCCAACTTCTGTGGTTCCCTTGTAAAAGATGACAATACGAAAAGCAAGTGTGACCAAATAGGGTTCCTGATCTGTGTGAGCAGAGCTATTTTCATTTAATAACTGGGTACAGAACTGAAAAGATCTCATATGGACTGCTGCACTGCCCCTAGCATTGGTAGTTGTCTGATACAGCTTCAAGCAAATTCAAAAACACAGGTTTTAAATGGAATTCAAACTGAGACTACATAATGCTCTCCATACAGTAGCCCAGGCTATCTAACTTAGTCTAATTTAGACTGTCTTCAGGTTCTCTGCTATCACTAAGCCTTTGTTTCTGTATTACCATATTTACTCAAATAGAAGACAACTACCCATTAATTAGATTCTATATATGGAAACTTTATAAATTTGTTATAATTTTCCAGGTATAGAATCTAATTATTGGAGGTTTGCTTTGAATTCATCCCCTTACTACTGCTACAGCAGGCAAAATAAATCTGGGGGGTCAGGTAGCCCCTTTGCTCTCTGCTTCCGCCCAACTTTTTCCCCTGGCAGCCCTTTCCTTACTGTGAGACCCTGCCCTCCCTGAGCACGTGGAGGTTAGGAGCAAGTTTCATAGAATCAGAGAAGTAGGGTCGGAAGGGACCTTGTAGATCTTCAAGTCCGACCCCCTGCCTGGGCAGGAGGAAAACTAGGCTCAAATGACCCCAGCCAGGTAGGCATCAAGCCACTTCTTAAAGACCCCCAGGGTAGGAGCCAGCACCACTTCCCTTGGAAGTTGGTTCCAGATCCTAGCCGCCCTAACTGTGAAGTAGTTCTTATGGATGTCTAATCTAAACCTACTCTCCAACAACTTGTGGCCATTATTCCTTGTTAACCCAGGGGGCACTAGGGGAAACAAGGTCTCCCCCAAACCCTTCTGGCCCCACCTAGTGAGTTTATAGATGGTCACCAGGTCCCCCCTCAGCCTTCTCTTGTGAAGGCTGAACAGGTTCAGGTCCCATAGCCTCTCATTGTAGGGTATGCCCTGCTGATCATGCGGGTGGCCCTCCTCTGGACCCTCTCAATGTTGTCCACATCCCTCTTGAAGTGGGGTGCCCAGAACTGGACAAAGTACTCCAGCTGTGGCCTGACCAGTGTCACCTAGAGGGGGAGGATCACCTCCTTGGCCCTACTTGAGATGCACCTGTGGATGCACGATAGGGTCTGGTTAGCCCTGTTGACCATGACCTCACATTGTCGGCCCATGTTCATCTTGGAGTCAATGATGACTCCAAGATCCCTTTCTGCCTCCCTGCTCTCAAGAAGGGAGTTTCCCATCTTATAAGTGTGCTGCTGGTTACTATTGCCCAAGTGAAGCACCCTGTACTTGTCCGTATTGAAACGCATCCTGTTTTTGTTAGCCCACCCTTGCAACCTATCCAGGTCTTGCTGCAGTCTTTCCCTCCCTACTAGCGTGCCCACCTCACCCCAAATCTTAGTATCATCAGCAAATTTGAACAGGTTGCTTTTCACCCCGTCATCCAAATCGCTGATACAGAAATTGAACAGTGCGAGCCCAAGGACCAAGCCCTAGGGGACTCCGCTGCCCGCTCCCCCCCAGGTCGAATATGACCCGTCCACCACCACCCTCTGAGTACGACCCTTCAGCCAATTAGCAATCCATCTGACCATGTAGGCATCGATGCCACAGTTGCCTAGTTTTTTAATGAGGATGGGGTGGGAGACAATAACCTTGAAATTAGTCACAGCTATAGCAATTTGTATATAGTACCCATATACTTAATTCAGCCAAAATTAATACATGCTATTTTTTGAAGCCGCTGCAAGTTCTACCACAGATAGTCCATAAACACACTTTTGAGCAGCACTTTTGTACCTGCTTAGACACAATACAATCTTGTTTAAGGCCAAATCAGTTCCAAATTCAATTGGACAAAGCCCAACAGTCAAGTTTCAAAATTAGACTGAGCAGAACTCAATCGTCAAGCTTACGTGGCTCTACCACCAAGCAAGTATCCTCCCTCCCAGACCCAGTGGGCTGGGGCCTGGGATACTCCCAAAATCCAGGCAAGTATCCTGTGTGCAAGTCCTAGGCCCAGGTATTTAGATGTGATCTGAAGAGAAACTTTCTTAATTAAATTTGTATCCAAGACCAAATTAGCCAAAAATAATTCCAAATTCAAGAGTCCAGAACCATAAGCGACCCTACTACCGGGAAACATCCTCCACCTATACCTGGGGCTTCAGATGTTTCCAAATCCGTTGGTGGGCACCCTACTTGCAAGCCCAAGCCCTGGGGCTTGGTGTTTGGATGCCCCCAAGTTTTGCTTGCACTTAGCCATAAGGCCCTTGGAGCAAGCACGTGTCACTTCTGCTGCCCAGTCTCACGTAACCTTATCCAAAGCCATGATTTACTGTATAGTTCATTGGGCTTGGCTCCACCAAAGTCAACAGCATTTCAAGCCATGGTGACCCTATAGTTCAGCACTGCTCACTGTGTGTGTGCACTCCAGATACCCCCACAAAGGATCCATGGGCTAATTAGCCCCCACTCATGACTGGAACCAGGTATTCTTGTCACAAGTCCTGGGGTGCTCCAAAAACTTATGTGCAGGTAAGACACAAGACAACCTTTGCTTCATCTCATGCAGGGCAGGGCCACTCTAATCATATGCACTAAGCTGAGAGAAGAGGCACCAGAGGGATTCTGGGTGAACTCTTTGGAGCTCCATTTTGTTATGTTTGTCAGGCATTTAAGGCTGGTGAAGAAACAAGAATCACTGGAAATGGGAAAAAAGGCACAGCTCAGAAGTGGGAGTGAAGAAGTACTTAAACATAATAGCTCACAATGACTGTAAAGAGTAGGTACTGAGGGGAACTATGTTTAATGGGCACTACCACTACCATGTTTTATTCAGATAGGTTACACTAACCTATTCCTCGGGGAAGGTGAGCAGCAGCAGCTGGAGGAGGAGTGGACACTGGAGGAAGTTGAGAAAGACCTCTGGGGTTTCAAGACTGGTAAGACTCCTGGGCCGGGTAGCCTACCCAAGGAGTTTTGCATGGTCTTTTAGGACGGGGGGCCCCCAACTTGCTGGAGCTTTCCACAGTGCGTACAGGAGGGCCAGCTGGTGGCAGGGATGGATCAGGGCCTTGTGACCCTCTTGCACAAGAAAGGTCCGAGGGAAGGGCATGGCACTCACGAAGGTGGTGTTGCTACCAGTGCTTCTGTACACTGCACTGGTCTTCCCCAGTCCAAAATGTATCACCCACAGAATCCAGAGAGCCACGTCAATTTTCCTCTAGGGATCCAGAATTGAGAACGTAGCATGGAAGACTCTATACAAGAAAAAACAGACCAGGGGCAGGGGGATGCCAGACATCCACCTGTTCCTGCAGGCATGGTACATGAGCCAGATCTGCAAGCTAGTGATTGGGCCAGATTCCAAAACATCCTGTCTAATAAAGTTCTTTGCAGGTCACCTCCTGAGACAGTGGGGGTGTTCACACCAACCAGCTGGAAACCATGGATCATGGAACACCCCTGGTCCTCCAGAGTCCTGAATGAGTTCTGGAGCGAGTAGAGTACGGCTACAGAAGGAAAGCCCGGTGACTATGACCAACCACGGGAAGATACAGAAAGCAGTCAGAGACAGACATAGTATCAACCATAGAGATGCTCCCCAAAGATGACTGCCAAGCCATCTGGAACCAGATCTTCCACAAGGACCTACAAAAGGACCACAGAGACTTGAGCTGGCTAATACTGCACCATGCTCTCCCAGTGACAGTGTGGAGACACAAAGAGGCGAGGGACTTGACCCAACTGCCCCAGGGAAACTTGCCAAGATGACAGAGAGACCATCAACCACTTCCTATGGCTCTGTCCCTATGCCAAGGGAGCATGGAAAAAGATAAGCTGGGTCCTGGAAGGGGTGACAGGAGTCAAGCTGATGACAAGGGAGGCGACACTGTACGGACATCTAACTAAATAGTAGGGGTCCCTAACAGCTCACTTTGACCAGTTTGTGCCCTGCGTCAGTCAAGCGCACCCTGCGGCAATGCAGGAACCTACTGGTGTGCAGACGCAAGGAGCTCAAGGAAACAGACTATGGAAATGTTTCTGAGTGAACTCCAGTCCTACTACTGGAAAGCGGTGGGAGAGGACGGAGAAGATGCGGCCAACTCCACTTGGCAAAGGGGCTCTTGGCAAAGGCTGTTCAAAGACACCCTGGGAGGGGAAGTGGACAGGGAGAACAAAGAGGACAGTAACACAACTGGACCTAGAGACAGCAAGAAGGACTACAACAGGATCAGCAGCAGTGTAAGTGACAGCAACATTGACAGTGAATGAACTGAGAATGTAAACCCCAAATTGGGGCTTGGGTTAGGGTTAGGAACTGTGATTCATAGATTCACAGATTGTTAAGGGCTGGAAGGGGCCTTGTAGATCATCGGGTCCAGCCCCCCTGCTCTAGGCAGGAAAAGACAACTGGGGTCAAGTGACCCCAGCGAGGTGACTGTCCAGCCTCCTTTTAAAGATTTCCAGGGTAGGTGACTGCACCACCACTGGAGGGAGTTTAATCCACAGTCTGGACACCCTGACTGTGAAGGAGTTTTTCCTGGAAAAAATATTTTTTTCTTTTAAGAAAAAAAAAATCAAATTACAGACCCCACCCATTTAGCTCTTAATGGTTTCATACCCTCTTGAACTCTCTCTCTCTTCAAAGATCTTTTCAACTTTTCCTTACGGTACTTGTTGACTATTGGTCTTGCGCCGGTATTTAGCCTTAGATGGAGTTTACCACCCGCTTTGGGCTGCATTCCCAAGCAACCCGACTCCAAGAAGACCCAGTCTTGGTGTGCCAGGGGCCACTACCAGCCTCACACAGTCCATGGGCTGTGCCTCAATCAGAAGGACTTGGACCCCACCCCGAGAGCGGCACTGGTGAGTGGGTCTTCTGTACACCACGTTTCCCGTGCCCCACTGTGGGACGGGGATTCGGCACTGGGCTCATCTCTGTTCACTCACCGTTACTGAAGGAATCCTAGTTAGTTTCTTTTCCTCCACTGACTAATATGCTTAAATTCAGCGGGTCGCCACGTCTGATCTGAGGTTGCAGTCGGACTGGGTTAGGAAAGGGCAGTGGGTGGGGGCGCAGGTGCATTTATTGTAATGAATGCACAGGTTTCTTAATGCGGTTAAAGGTATGTGATGGAAAGATTATGAGACAGGATATATAACTATATATATCTATAGCTCTATATCTATAGAGATGTATCTCTATACCTATAGATCGATTGATCAATAGATGTTCCCTGCCCCCCCAAAAATATTATGGGTGACAGGGAAGCAGATGCGTGGGAAAGTGGGTGCGTGCTGTGAGGTTTTGTAATAGGGATGAGGATGGTGTAACTGTAAAAGTTTGTTTTGGACTGTCAGGTGAACCACAGCAATCACAAGCCAGGTTGGTAGAAGTATATTTTGGGAGGGTGGGGAGGATTTGCCAAAAAATATAAGTGGTAGGCTCCCATTAGCCTGTCGGCCTTTTGGTTAAGATCAAGCATTTTTGACACCAAGGGGAGGGTGTTAGGGCTGGCTCTGGCCCTCCTGGCGCCAGCCTGGTATTGCAGTACACCTCTGGCCCAACGCCGGTTTGTTTTTTTTTAAGGGTCAAAATTGATTCCCATCAGTATTTTTGGCACCAGGGGAGAGTGTTGGAGCTTGCTCCAGGCTCAATGAGTGCCAGCCTGGTATTGCAGTACCCTCTAGGCCCAGTACTCATTCCCTCCTGGGGAAGCCTCTGCCCCCACACTTTTTTGTTTTGTTTTGTTTTTTAAAGGGCCACACACAACCAAAAAGAAAAAGCTCCCATCAGCATGTTTGACCAATGTGGGCCATGTGTTTTATAGTCATGATCAGTGTTGGCTGCATTTAATCAACATCACAGTTCGTTTCCACTGCTGATCATGTGCTGCTTTTGGCCGCAGTTTCATTTAGCCCGCCCCTGGTCTAATATACAGCCCACGGCCCGGATTTGGCCCACAAGGCCATTCTATCCTGCCTGCAGGGCCCCTAAAAAATTTAGAAAATTAATATTTATCTGCTCCTGGCTGCCTGTCAAAGGTGACAGGAGCCAAGGGCAGTAGGAACCAGGGGGAGTCAGCAGCAGGACCCAGCAGCAAGGCCCACCCAGCCCCGCTCCCCCCCTCCAGCCCTTCCCTGCACCTGCCCCCCCCACAAACCAGAAGCCAGAGGCTTCTGGCCTGGGACCCTGGGGCTGTTCCCGCTTCCCTCTGCCAGAGAGGGAAATTCAGATAAAAGCGTGGGAGAGAGAGACAGGGGAGGATTGCGGGCAATCGCCTCAGTCCTTGGGGCCGGCTCCTGCTGAGTCCTGCAGTCACAGCCATGCAGCCGGGAACCAGGTGGTGCCAGAGTGACTGGCAGGTGGGCAGGAAAGTGGTAAAAGCAGGGGGGGGAAGGGAGGGAGTGGCAGCAAGCAGGCGCACAGAAGCATAGCAACAGCTGGGCGGGAGTGCGGGGCCTATACCAGTGCCCTGGGGCCAGGGCTGGTGGCCAGGGTGGGGCGGCAGGAGCACAGGGCCTGGGCTAGCAGGGGCTCTATGAAGCCAGACTGGGCTGTGCCAGCAGTGACAGCAGGGAGCCAGCCTGGCTCCACAGAGCCCCTGCCAGCCCAGCCTTGTGCTCCTGTCGCCCTGCCCTGGACCCCCGCCATTGCTGACCCTGGTACACTGCAGGCCCTGCACTCCCCCATGCCTGCCTCTGCTTTTACCACTTCCCTGCCTGCCTGCCGCCCGCTCCGGCATCACATGGCTCCTGGCTGCACAGGCCTCTAGCTCCCGGACCGCAGGAGCATGGGGCCTGTGCTGGTATCCCAGGGCCAGGAGCAGGGGGGAGTGAGTGTGTGTCCGTGCAATTAGGAAGGGAGGGAGTAAGGGAAAGAGAGAGAGAGGGAGTGTGTGCGCACAATGAGGGAGGGACAGAGAGAGAGAGTGAGTGACTGAGTGTGTATGTGTGTGCGCGGGTGTGTGTGTGTGTGCAATGAGGGAGGGAGGGACAGAGAGAGTGGGTGTGTATAATGAGGGAGGGAGGGACAGAGAGTATGTGTGTATGCGTGTGTGTGCGTGTTTGTAGGGCGAGTCCCACACCAACCCTCCACCATACACATGGACCCACACCCCCCCTTGCACTGCCATACACGTACAACCCCCACAGCTCAGCCACCCTCCCCCACACAGCCCCGCACAAACTCCATACCCACAACCACATGCTCCCTCACCCCCACACCTATCCATCCACCCACAAACCCCAGACAAACACACCCACACCTTCCCCCACACCCATAGCCCCTCACAAACCTATACCCACCCCCCTCTGCCTGCCACCCCCTCCACAATATACAAGAGTAAGACTTCATTTTAAGCTATTGTGCAATCACCTCTATGTACACCACACAAATATGCACGTAAATCAGGACAACATTTTTTAAGATCAAATTAATGAATGTTGTAGATGTTTGATTTTTAGAACATAATTTGGTATTCTTCTGGTTCCAAAATGGTAAAACCCCTTGCTGAAAAAGGAGTACTTCTGGGGGCAAGGGGAGGGACTGGCACCTGAGAACCATGTGGCCATGGTTGGTGGTTGGCAGGGGTTAGGGGGTGGGAATTCTGATCACAAGATGGCGACCAGGGGGGCAGGGCACCCATCAAGAGGCGGGGCTCAGTAAGCAGCCCTCCAGCCAAAATAATTTCCCACCCCCGTGTTAGACAATGTATTTAGTGATTATACGGCGAGAGGCTTTTTCCTGCATGCCAATGGCGCTGATGGGGAGGGTGGCTCATCTTATATTCAAGCAAATAGAGTAATACAGAGCTTTATATGACAGAAGATGGGAGGGGAAGCTAGAGGTCTTGGCACTTGGGCATGGCACAAGTAGGATTTCTGGTACTCAGGAAAACACAAACATGGTTTGCAACTGAAACTGGTTAGCTGAAGGTTTCAGCTTACATGATTAGTAATGGGATGTTTAACAACTTTCTCATTTAGACTCAGAGAAACAACTCTAGCCCCACTTAGGCACAGGCATGTTCAAACAGCAGCCATATGTATGCTCAGGTCTGCTGCCAACGTGGACAAGGTCAGAAATACAGCACTTCTCCATAGTGCTACTGGAAAAAGTGTCAGGGAAAGAATGCTGAATCCTCAACTTCGATAGTAGTAAGGGAAATATGTTTTACATTTAGAATCTTTACATCTTCATAGCCCTACACAAAGATAAACACATTCACCTCTGCAGACTAATAAATCAGTTCATTTTCAACTACTTCACTTTAAAGGTAGTTGGTAATTTTTATCTAAGCACACGTTCTATTAACGATTTTTAAAGCTTTTCAATTAAACTTTGAACATGAAAAGGCAAAACAAAGATAGCACACGTTATAAGTTAGCATCCAACTGATGTTCTGTTTTCCCTGGTACTCCTCCTCCACACATCTTGCAAATCCTTCCACCTTCTTTCTTCCTCAACCTTCTATCACTTCACCCTATTTCTTTCGCCAGGCCTCCTCTTCTGGGCTTGTCTACACTGAGGTTTGCAGTAACATGCTAACTGATATAGATTATCCACAATCATCTTTTGTCTATATCCACTTTTTAAAATGTGTTTGATAACTCAAGGTAACTGTCAATCAATTCATTCATGTTAAAAATGAACAATTAATTTAGATACTGACAGAGAACAGTCTGTTCTCTTTAATCTGATTTTGTAACAGGATTAAACAGATATTGGTTATGAAATAAGCTCCAATCACATTTTACAACTCACCTTCCTCTGTTGCAGACTGCAAGAACTTCTCAGAAGTGAAAATCTGCTTTTTCTCATCTAGTATCAGCTGCCAGAAGCCACTCAGTTTGGCGTCTAATAGGAAGGGAAGATTTCTGCGTCAAGGACATTTTGAAATAAACAAACTAGGCTTTACAATACATGAAACAGTTTAAATCTGTCTCTTCTCACTAACTGGGATTCTTTCTAGCTTCTGTGTTTTTAAATTATAAACTAACACACCTCCTAATTATCCCAACTCCACGATAATATCACGTCCAACCTGCTACAACATTTTCTGTTTCTGACATTAACTTTTCAGACAAGAGATCACAAAAATTAAAATGCCCCTTTGCAACAGGCATCTCAGTGTCAACTCTGAAGGGGAAGAGAGAACTTGTCATGTTTTGTAAGGAGGGAATATGAGGCACAGAGCTTTATATACTCTGAGCTCAGACAGTTCCCTGAAAGGCAGTTTTTGTATGTGGCAAGTTAACTGGTACCCTTCAATTAGAAAAGAGGATCTCGCTGCTCTTGCAGATGGCATGGTCTCCAGCCATTTCTACAAAGGATCATTTCTCAATCTTAAAATCCCACTACTTTTCATTAAGAGAGGGAAAAAAGTCAACAAGGAACTACAAAAAGTAAGAAGCAAGGATTCTTCTTATTCAAAGCCTCTGCAAAACTACAGGAATTTAAGACCTAAGTGACAAAACAAGCAGTTAAAGAACCATGTTGCACTGAACAAGGCAAAGGAGGTGCAGGAATTTCAGAATTATGATGATGTAACATTTCTGTAACAACATCAGCTATAGGAGATCTGCCTTCAATAGCTCTACAGGGGATAAATCTAATCAGGTTTTATACTTTCAGTAATTTGCAGAAGGGCAATGATTTTCTATGAGTAAGCCACAGATAAACTATAGACAGTATCATATCAAAGATGTGAAAAAAAAAAACCCTTAAAAATTCACTTTGGTAATCGTTTCCAGGCTCTTACCAATTTGTGCCTCAACTACAGACATCTTACAGATGAGTAAAGATGCAGCAACTCCTTCTGTTACTAGAGAAACTTGTGTACTTTGGGATGCTGCCTTTTCCACTGTCTGGATGAGCATTGGCAGTAGGTCCATTCCCTGTAACAACGTGTCACCTGAGGAAAGAGGAAGAGACAAGCTGCACAAGGTGGAAACCAGCTGCAAGAAGAGGTGGTCTGATGTGCCTATGGCTCCTCTGTTCTCATAGATCCAGATACGGACCAGGTCTAAATCAAGGGTTTCCAAAGCACAGCCCAAAGCCCCTCTGATGCAGCCCACCCCCAGGACCACCATTCTAAAATGGCCAATGAGGGACAAATCTTTGGGAACCCCCCAATTTAAATCTCCAGAAGAGACAATCCAGCACCAAAAAAGCATTACTGGAATGATACTTTAAGCCAGAGAGAGACTAGGACCACATCTGAATTCTTCCTTCCCAAATAAAATCCTGCCTTCTCAGTCTGAACTTTTCTTCGCAAGATGTCAGAAAGGATTCCAGTCCAATCACACACACTGACTCAAGCAGCCTAAAACCCAGTGAATATCCTCACATATAACAGAGAACATTTCCCAAACAAAGAACCAGGGGCCAAAGCAGAATTCCTTGAGAGCCCTGTCAGCACCTCTCTCTCACCTCAAATAATCAAAGGACAAGGACTTTCATGTACCCTTTGATTTTCCATTCTAAGGATATCAAAGAACAGTTTTTTCCTTAAATATTCAAAAGCAAAAAGTGTTTCCTTTTTTGAATCATACAGTTCCGTGACAGTGGTAGATCTACTTGAATGCATATTATATATCATACTGTATTTAGGCTTCTGAAACTGATGCTCTCTAAACAGAAGAGTAACATTTTGTGTCTACAGTAGTGAGAGGCATTGGAAGCAATTCTCAAAGGATCACCAAAAATACGTTGCTGTTGAAGACCTTTGCCCAGGAACAAAGGTTTTTATTATTGTTATTTACATTGCTCCTAAGAGCTCCTATTATGGACCTAGCCCCTACTGTATCAGGCCCCATACAAACTGGGTGAATCTATACATGAAATTAATTCAAAGCAATAAACTCCAGAGCAGTTTTGAGCCAGAGTAAACTACTCTTCGGTGCAGCATCTACACACACGCACAGGACAGCAGCAATTTGAGCTGAGGCGGAGAAGTTTACGCCAGGGCCATGGTGAGCTGGGGTCAGCCCTGGGCTCCAGGTGGCAACATCAGCGGCAGAGGGGCTGGCTGGGGTACAAGAACACAGAAAGTGTAGAGCTGGGTGGCTAGGTGGCAAGTAGGAGTCTGGCCACTTGCTGGCTGGGCAGACTAATAATAGTCTATACCCTGCAGTTCACCATGTGTTGACACAACCACTAAGAACAAAAAGCGGTCCTTGTTGTAGAGCCGAGTATAACATAATACCAGAGAATGTGAGATGTGGACTGACCAAGAGGAGCATAAAGAAACAATGAGACATTACTGGTCATCTCACTAGGGAGTGACCTTAATTACATCAATGGCCTAACCATTGTCAAGATCTTCATAGGCATGACTGCAAAGGAGAGTTTTTAAAGGAGAGATCTGAAGGGTACAATGAGATACACCTTTGTACACAAACTTTCCTGATACCTGCCATGATTGGCTTACATCAGGAAGTGTATCTCTGATTGTCCTTCTCTTACTCTGTATACTAAGAGTTCTATATGTTCAATGAAGTTTACCTTTGAAAGAGGCCAGCATGCACTGCAGGTAAGCCTGTCTCACAGGTGAAGTAGAGGTTTTGAGGCTGACAGCTTTCTTTAACCACTCCACCAGGTTCCTGGGAACTTCAGTAGTGAACCGATTACACCAAAGAGCAAGAACAGAGACGGCATGGACCAAGGTGCCTTCATGTACTGTGAAAAAATGCAATACACCAAGTCAGAACAGCTAACTCAAACCTAGGTATGCACTGAATGAAGGCACGGCAGACCAGAAAGAAGAGGGTGAAGGGAAAGAAAAGAATCCACAGTCTGTTTACATAGAATTGATATATTGTTTCTACAAGGCTGCATATCAAGATATAACAAGAATCTACCCAAAGGTTCATCTAATTCAACACCTGTGCATCAGAGTTGGTCTTCTGCTAAATAATGCACTGAGCCAAAGAGCTAATTTAGTTTAGATGAAATTGAGACGATCCAGACTAAAGGTGACAGTGCCCTCACCTTCTTGCTGCAGGAAAGGGATGAAAAGTTCAGCCATGGTTCCACTAAGGGCTTGACTTGAGGGTCCAGAAACTGCATGATGACTAAGACTGCCAATACCTGGAATAACAGAACACTCATAAGTTAGGACTCAACAACTGTAGTCACCACAAAACCTGGACAATGCTGAGAGCCACTGACAGTGTATCCCAACCCCTTCAAGTCTGTCTGCCCCAATTTCTCTCCATTTCCTATCCTGGATTCCACCATCTGGCAGGTTCTTTAGTTGCAGGACCTGTCTAAATATCAATCATTGCTGCTTCCACCTAACCTCCTTTTTTTTGGTGAGACATGTTTAAACCTTCCTCAGTTTCTGTTGGTCTCAACTAGCCTCCAGCCGGCACCAACCTGAACAGCAGGTCATTAATATGCAGGCCACAATGAACAACAGCACCTGGCACCTTCTACCGCTAATTCAGGATTAGAAGCCTGGCATCTCTCAGCTGTCCAGACACTGGAAACTCAAGCAGCTAATATACTTTACCACAAAAAAGCTTCAAAATCCTTACCTGAAAGGACACTCATCTTTTGAGCCACCACTGTCAGCTTCCCCTCTGAACCTGCCCACAGAAAGCAAGATGGTGAAAAACTTGGTTGCAAGCAACCCAACTGGGGCAATTATTAGATTAATGACCAACATGTTGTATTTTTCTTTTTAAACAGAATCCTGATCAGCTTTCCATCTGATCCAGACCTTGGTAGCTCTATTCAGCCTATGGCTAATTTATAATATGGAAGACCCCTTAAATCAAACAACCTTAGCCAACTCACCCCCTAGAATAGCAAATAGGTGTCTCCCCAGTGACTCCACAGCTGATGGGTCACTGCACTGCCGAGCGAGGTTCTTTAATGCCACCACTGCCTCATCCATTAGCTGAGGACTGTTGGATTTCAGATGACCTAACAATGGAATGCACAAGCTAAGAGTTACTCAAGACTAAACATCTCCCCACAACAAAGCATGGAATCAGCTTTAGGCAAGACACACAGCCTGTCTTAACTTCTGTCCAAGTGAGGACTTTCTCCCTTTTACTTTGAAAGGGCATAAAACCAATGCTAATAATAAGTCCGCAGTTCTGCGGCACCTTAAAAAGTATTTAAAAGTGTACAGTCCTGTCCCCTGCAATATTGGAAGAATGATACTTCCCTTTTACAGATGGAGAAAATTAGCAGAGGGCACTTCTACGTGTGCTCTGGAGGAGGGGGGGGCAGTGCTTTAAAGCGCCGCCACCCCTCCTGAATCAGCATCCCTGCACTTCAAAATGGCGGTGGGGGCACTTGAACTAAGGCTCATTCAATGAGCTTTAGTTCAAACACCCCTGCTGCCATTTTGAAGCATGGGGACGCTGATATGAGACACAGGAAGCTGCTAGAGCGCTGCAATCGACACACTCCAGCAGATTCAATCAACTGAGTCTGCTCCCTGGTGTTGGAATTCCAGAGCATCACAGCAGCCTCGGCACTCATGTATAGGCACCCAGAGAGATTAAGGGTCTTGTCTACAAGCACAGAGCAAGTCTATAACAGGGAAGGAAAAAAAAATCTGTCCACTGACTCCAGACTCCAAGCTTTACTCCAAAGACTCCTCGCATCCTAAACAAAGCCGCTGCATGAAGTAGTGGTTCCTAAAACAAGTCTCTTGAGAAGTTTCACATGCAGTTTTTCAATTCCAAATCACAATATTCTCCTTCCAACCCCAGAGATAGGACCTTTCCAGGATCAGCAAGATGGCACTTAATAGCAAAGCAGTCATGAAGGCACCTGTAGGGAGTCCTGCTCTGAATGGGGTATACTATCCAAAAAGTCATGGTACTTACTGGCCAGTCCTTTCACAATGTCCACAGCATACTGGCTGAGATCAAGTTTCACAGATACCAGCAAACAGGAGATTGCTGAAGACAGAAAAGTTATGGTGATATGGATTTTGTTAAACAACTGGCTTTAAGCCTTCCAGTATCCTTTTCTCTGGATCTAGGTTGTCAGAGCCCATTAGAAAGGAATTGTTCCAACATGAGAAGTGAAAAGAAAACCACAGAAACAGCGTATGTAAGAAAATTATCCTTACGATTATTCTTAGCACTCAGAAGCAAAACAACAGATACCAGGATCCAGATCCCTAGAATCACACAGTGAACCCCACCTCTACACTCTGCAAAGCCAAATCATCCCTCCACCTAGCTCTGCTCAAAGCAAGTAACCTGCCTGAACACAGTCCAGAGGGACCCAACGCTTCTGTTATCCTTCTGTTTGTGGGCTGGACCCAATTATCTCATGAGGTGCCTTCCAGCCCTAATGTCTATGAAATTCCCACCAACCCCAGGAACAGCTCTTCATGCCCTTCCCATTGTTACTTTACAGGACAGTGTTTCTCAACCTGTAAGTTATGACCCAAAAGTGCATTGTGAGAATATATGAAAGGGTCTTGAACAAGCTTTAAAAAATGGATCAACAAAGTTTAAAAATCGATTCTCCTTTTAAAGGAAAAAAACCGTGGGAAACTGGCTTTTCCCTTGCAGGCTGTCAAAGTTCTAGCTTTCAAGGGGCTGCTTGGGGCCCCCCTATGCCCCACACAACTCCCCCCACTCCCCCCATCCCACAAACTCACCGCTGCCCCAGACACTGGGTGGTTGGGGCCTAGGGGCAGGGGTCAGGAATGAGGGTCACTGGGTCAGGACTGGCCATCCATGTTTACAAATGGGCCCTGGTACAAAAAAGGTTGAGAACCACTGTTATAGGAGACTTACTTTCAATCACATTCTCAGGGCTCCGCAGCAGGGATTTCTGAAGAGTTGGTAAGACCAGGTCCTTGAATTCAGTGTGAGACATGTAACGAAGAAGGGGAGAACAGTTTTCCTGCAAAGACAACACAATCAGGCACCAGCCCAGCAAGGAACATCACACATGGGACAAAAGTGCATGCAGTTCTGTCAAAGTGCGTCTTACCAGAAGATGTTTCTGAGGTTTTGTCTTACTCATAAGGATGGTCTTGACATAGAAATCCAGAAGGGCACTCTGAATAAACAGAACATCAATTACAGCCATGTCATAACCTGCTCGCACTCCCTAAATGCCATCTAATGCTGCGGGTCCTGCTCTACCTTGTTTTCCACCCTCTAAAACACAGCTTCACTGAATAGGCTATAATCCGAACCCCACTGTCACCCCAGAGATCCAATATGAAGAACAGTTCCTTCCTCCACTTGCTCAATCCTCCCAAATGCTCAAAAGCCACAAAGTCAGGTGCTCATTTCTACTTCTGAAATGGGCAGAGAGGGAAGGAGTCATGGCAATGTCCTTAATGCATAGGCCAAGTTAGATGACCAAACAGTTTTCCTAATCATAGCTCAAATCAGCATGCAGGAGCTTTATAAGCAGTGCAGCCTCACTTAACTATCAGAGTGACAGATGCTGAGACCAGAGGCAGATGTAATGCGTCAGCCTAGCTGTAACCATCCTCCCCACTTCCTCATGGAAAGACACTGTCAGGGAGGAAAGGAAGCCATTGTTCCACGCTCACCTTGTGTCTGTTAACAACATCCATCTCCTTCTGAATGGTGCAGAACTGTACCAGAAGCCCCAGCATCGCAGCATAACTCTGGTTTGGTTCTAGACCAAGAATGACAGAAAGGTATTGATCCACCAGTCCCAGGTTCTGTGGGGAGGAACCATTAGACATATTAACTCAAATGAACTTAGAAAAGTCAATAAAAAGGTCACATGCTGTTTATTATACATCACCTCCTTCCACAGCCTCTTCAGTTTCTTCACAGCTCCATCCACTGCATGCTTGTGAGAACCACCCAGGACTTCTAATAAAAGCAAGCATTGAACTTCCACCTGCCAAGAGAGATAAGCAAACAAAGAAACATTCAGATTGGCTTACTGTTTGAGAAAAAAAATGGTGGTGTCCACTGTATCTTTGTGTGAAACCTTTATGATCTTTGTTAGTAGCTTCTTCACTAGATTACATTATTATGGAAAGCCTTGTGAGCTGAATGACAGAAGACTTTAGCAGATGTTCATGAGGGCTGATATTAAAGGAAAGTGGAGAACGGACTGTAAGCAGAAATCATTAAAGTTTTTTATCAGTGCACTGTTTAGAGAACAGCACTCTGTATCAGGTAATCTGGCAATTTTGAATGTTCCAAGACAGCAGAAATTAAGTGCACAGGACAGGTCATCCAAACAACATTAAAGAGGAAGGCTTCAACACCAGCCCATAATACAGCAGAACTGGCAGCTTCCCTAGGATAAGCCTGGGATGAGACTGGTGTGGTATATTGTGGGTTGGGATTCCTGGGCACCACTAGCAGATCTGGGTGGAGGTGAGAAGGTCCAAGACTCGAACAACAATTCTGCTGCAGTCCTGTAAGGAAATGTGCAAAACAAGTTTGTCTCTAGTCAGAGTTGTTAATCCCATACACCCATGTATGTCTCTTGTCCCCCTTACCAAAACAAGGGAAGACGAAAAAGGCCAAGTGGAAGTGTAGAAATGTATACAATAAACAGTAAGAGAAAGGTCCTATGAACATTTTAATGTAATATAATGCAAGACATATTTTAACATAACAAAACACAGATTGTTTCAATTGCCACTCCTGAGATCAGAGTCACGTTACAGAATTGATCATGTTACCCTGTTAACCCTGAAGAGACTTCAACATCTTAAATCATCTTCCTTATCCCTGAAGAACAAGAGACCTTTACAAAGCACCTACCAGCTTCTTCCATATTTCCCCTTGTCTTTTGTCCCACGTTGGGAAGACTACACGTGCAAGCAGGCAAGTCCAGGAGAGAGCCAGCGCAGCTGCAGATCCACTGCTCTTGCTGTTAGAAAAATGGGAAAAGGGGAGTGAATCTACATCTTGAAAGGTATTGTTCAGACTCACAGGAATAGACCCAAAGTGAAAAGCACTGCGTGGTTAATGAGCAAATTCATAGTAAGAAAAACAGGTGAAATCTCATGTTTTAAATCAAGTCTCAGTCCAAATAAGTCATGCTGTTAGCAGCAGAATAGTCTGAACCACACACCAAG
Source organism: Alligator mississippiensis (assembly GCF_030867095.1). Lineage (NCBI taxonomy): Eukaryota > Metazoa > Chordata > Crocodylia > Alligatoridae > Alligator > Alligator mississippiensis. The sequence goes on along the minus strand of NC_081833.1, from coordinate 21,267,501 downwards.
GACCAACCCTTCACCTCGTGAGGATCTCATACCACCAAGAAAAAGATCATCTATACAGTTTTTCCCTTATGGCGCTTCACAGAGGATACCAAGACAGGAGAGTGGCAAATATTTTACCAGCTGGGCCCCTGTGCTGCAAGTGGCCCTGAAACCTCATTTGCTGCTCTCATTTACAGTCTGAGTGACACTGTCTCAGACTGCTGAATCACTGTGCACCTGTTACTCATCACCAGCTTACATTTCATTTTGGCACAACATGATACAGTAAAAGCTTTGTTATCCGGCACCCATGGGGAATGGGGGGGTGCCAGATAACAAAATATGCCGGTTAATTGAGAGGTCCGAACAGGTGTCTTTGCCTGTTCAGGCCGCCGCTTCTCCTGCCACGTCCATGGCATCGCCAACCCTCCCGTGGGCCTTGAATGAGAGGGAGGCAAGCCCTGTGTGTGTTGCTTTGCCCCAGGCCGTGGGGGCTTGGCAAAACCAGAAGTGCCATGGTGGGCACTTCTGGTTTCACTTTACCTTACAAGCCGGCATACCGGTTAATAGAACATGTTGGCTTGTAAGGTGCCAGTTAACGGAGCTTTTACTGTATTCTGATTTGTGCCATATCTATTTCAACCACTTCTATAATCCCCACCTCAGGCTCCACTCAGAGAAGATGGATGTTTCGTATATTTGTCACAACTCTAAGGATCATGCAAGTCTTTTGACTTCTCTTTCTCTTTCAAGGTACAATACTGTAGCCAACCTCCTTCCAGAAAAGGAGAGTACTAGAATCCCTTAAGATCCAGGTGCTGTCACACAATACCACAAGACTAAGTACTATATCACTTGGAGTCCATAAATCAAGACTAGATATTTTTCTTAGAGTTGTCCTCAACCTCAGTCATTCTTAGCCTGACTTATGTAAAAGGTTTGTTTACATCACACTGATCATTTCTGGACCTGTACCCTAACTGGGGTCTCTGTGAGCTATTGTAATACAACATGCTTTAGAAACAAACCTCAAGAATAAGTGACAGAATCAAACCAAAAGATATATTAGGAACCATATTGCCTTTAGGCCAATAAGAAGGTTTTGAATGCAAACAACTGGACACTGGATGGGCTAACAGATAAACATCCTTCTCCTGATCATTTCAGAGATCATTTCTTGATCAAGCAGCTGATATCCATTCACTTGTACTTGAAGGTTAATGGAAGAAAACAGTAACCCAGCCCCATCTCACTAAACATAAGAACATAAGAATTGACATTTACTGGGTCAGATCATAGGTCCATCTGGCCCTGAATCCTGTGCGTCACAGTGGCAGAGTGTGGATGCTGAAAGGGAGAGTGAACTGGGTCCAAGCAGGGTTTTTTCCACTGTTCCTCTCTCACTTGCAGTCTCCAACATTTAAGGTCCAGGAAGTTCTAATTCAGAGGCTGTATCCCTAACTGCCATGCTCAATGGCTAATGATGCCCCTTTCCTCCAAGAATTTGTCCAATACCCTTTTTAATCTGGCTAAACTGTCAGCTTCCACAACATCTGGTGGTAACAAGTTCCATGCTTAATTTGCCTGCTTTGTGAAAAAAAACTTCCTTTTGTTGTTTCCAACTTACTACCTACTAGTTTCATTTTGTGACCACTAGTTCTGTATTGAGATAGTAAATAATAAATTCATGTTTATTTTCTCTTCACCATTTAATCTTTGTAAAGATTACACAGGCTATAATAAACGAACCCTGCTAAACAAATGTCTTGTATTCCAAAAGAATTTGCCTCTCCCCTTCCTTATGGGTACTTGATGTCCTGTGTCTAGACAAAGAAGTACTAATGGCTGTACTCTCATCTGAGAGTCACAACAGGCTTCAGCAGAGGTTTCTGAGTTACCCTTGTAGGAACAATCATGCTTCTAGGGAAGATGGTGGGAGTGGTAAATGAGAATACAATATGAATAACTTTCCCTAACTGTGCCTGGAAGAGTAAGATTTAACAGCCTACCTAGGAGTAGGTTATTTGAGTCCATCTGGAGCACAAAAGACTGATGCCAGCATTTTAGAATAAGGCTCCACACAAAGCAAAAGGAGTATCATTCAGCTCCCCCTCACCTGGGAACTCCAGCCTTGCCACTGATCCCTGAAGACTGCAGGGATTGCAGAAGGTTCTTTGCTGTTGCTTCTGGCTGGGATTCAGCAAGCTGTTGGAGAGCCAATTGCAAAGCTCTACGAGACGCTGCATCTCTGAAAAGGAACAAAAACCACCTTCTGCAAATGTTACAAATCCTGACTGAGCTGCATGAACTAAGTTTTGGAGGCTGCACAGAGTAGTCCACTTCATCTTCTCATCAGTTCAGCCTTACTATTTCAACTGGTAGAAAAACTACCATCTCATCTAGATTCATGGCAAGACCCATTCCCTAGCTCAGCAGGAAGCCTGGCCCAACCAGCAGGAACACTACAAGAATGTCCATACTACAAAACAGGATGAGAAAGGCATTCTAGCAGCCCCAGGAGGCAGCACTGGGCTTCTAACCACTTTTTCACTACAGACCATAGTTTATATCCAACCCCAGAAAATTCAGGTATTCCTTCCCCCCCCAATCTCAAAACTCTGTAAGGGCATGGAGATTTACTCATATAAAATGGATCATGGCATTCAGCTCTTAATTTGGTTTTAAACTGAAAACTTGTGGGAGTCTAATAGTATGTTATCCCCAAGTGGCACTAAACTGCATTACTACCACCATTTATTGATGTAAGATACTACAGAATGGTTTAACTAGCAAATGTACAGCCTTGCCAGGCTTTTGTACTCACCGGTATCGATGCAGAGTGAGGCAGAAGAGTTTACACAGGGCTTTAACTGCCCCCTCTGGCAGATCTGAAATAAATTGCATTCCAAAGTATTAATCTGTGAATCAACACTAGGCTGCAATCCCGCACACATGCTTGTGCTTTTATTTCCTGCCCCCTCACCCCCAATTTCCATGAAAATGTTCATGGCAGAAAACTGACGTAGGCGCTTATGTGTTGGTGCCTAAAGCAGTGCGTTTCAACCTCAATGGGCTTGAGGCACCCCTCATTGGATTCGAGGTCCCAAAACTGTTGTGAACTAAGTGGCACACAATTTCAAGAACTAATGTACATATTTCAGTGCTTGCTTCTTGCACAGGGGCTGGGGAGTGGGGACGGATAATCCGTCAAGCAGGGACAAGCCTGAGCCTGCACTTATCTGCTTATCTCCTCACACCTGGCTCAGCAGCACCCGGGTTGAGAATCACTAGCCTAAAGCCTTGATGGACTGTCATGAATAAAAAAGGAGATGACTCAGTATTCTGTGCTCTAAGATGCAGGAAAAGTCATTGTGCCCAGCACTTTTAAATTAATTGTTATGGAAAATTCTGAGAAGTTGAATAAACAAATCTCTCTTATTTATTCATTTTGAGTCATCTAATAAATGTTACTGAGGTCATTTAAAATCAATACATCCCACTCCTCTGGAACATCTCAAGTCTACTTTGCATTTATAATGATTCAGAGAAGAATCTTGTTCAGAAACTGACTGGTTAAGACGACAAACAACAAAATTTTTATGTTTTCTCATATCCTTTTTAGTAACAGATTTCATAATGTAAGTATGACATTTTCATTAAGATTAGATCCAAAAGGGCAGAGTTATGAATTCTTAGAAGGAAGATTTGTATGTATAATCACTTATAGAAAGTTGCTTACTCCTTACATCAGGAGCGTGGTAAGTCACTCGCCTCTCAGGAAGAGACTATGGACAGCATAATACTATCTTCATATTTATAAGGTACCTTTCACCCTGAAGCAGGCAATTAACTTCACACAGAAGGAAACAATTCACTTACCACTGGAAAAAAACAACATCTAGGGTGCTGTGAAACTGCTATACAACAATGCCCAACAACACTAGACAACGTGTTAAAACACACACTAGGAAAACCATGAATTTAAATTATTCTTCCAATTTCATCTAGACAGAATGTAACTAATTTCTTAAGAATCAGGCAGGACACCCATACAATATTATAAATATTACCCATGGGAATATTTAACAGCTAGGACTGTTTCTTTATATCTCATCCTAAACACATATCAGTTAAGAACTGCTAAGGACAGAGAAGATTTAGTAGATCATAAAGAGGTGAAAGGCAGGACAGGAAAGAGTATACTAATAAAAGAGATAAGCAAAATCTGCAACACTAGAAACACCAAGCTCCAGGCATGGCCTAGAGAAAGCACAAAGCACAGTAATGACATACATTGTTTTTACACATGCATCTTACTGTTAGAATTGAGGGCAATGAGAAAGCACATACTCCGGTGCCAACAGTCCCAGTGCCTTAGAAATACAGCCTATGTATTCCAAAGGTCTTTTTAAATACAATACTTCAGCATATACAGGACCCCATTCTGCACTCTTTGCAAAAGCAACAGCATCAAAATGCTTTCACAATGAAACACAAATACCTTTCCCAGTGACACATCTTCCCAGTTCGTTGAGGATCTCTCTTCGCTCCTTCACGCTGGCTGTGGTGACTTTTACCGCAAATCGCTTCAGTGTATCAGAAACCTAAAACACACACACACACACAGAGGATAATTCATCAGACATGCTTGTTTCATAGTTGCTAGGGTCGGAAGGGACCTGAGCAGATCAAGTCCGACCCCCTGCCATGGGCAGGAAAGAATGCTGGGGTCAGATGACCCCGGCCTCCTTTTGAAGACCTCCAGGGTAGGAGCAAGGACCACTTCCCTTGTAAGTTGGTTCCAGGTCCTAGCCGCCCTGACTGTGAAGTAGTGCCTCCCGATATCTAGCCTGAATCTACTCTCAGTCATCTTATGGCCGTTATTCCTTGTTACCCCGGTAGTGCTCAGGGGAACAGGGACTCTCCCATTGCCTGTTGGTCCCCCTTAGCCAGTTTACAGACAGCCACCAGATCACCTTTCAGCCTTCTCTTGTGGAGGCTGAACAGGTTCAGGTCCTGTAGTCTCTCCTCGTAGGGCCTGCCCTGTTGACCCCTGATGGGGACAAACAGACACCCAGAAATGGGAGAAAATAAGAGGAGTGCTGGTCAAAGGTGGCACAAACTGGAGATTCAAACTATCATGGTTTTGATTACTCAAACTCTGCACTGTGTACCCATAGTGCAAAACACTTGTCTGCCACAGTGTAAGGTGAAGGGATTCAACCTGGACTCAATAGCACAAAATCCTTTTCACGTATGCAACATGATGAGTGCTCCCTTGTTGCTGACCCACCTACATGGCAGAGCAGACGGTCAGTGACAGGTTGACACTAAACTGCAGTTATCTTTTTATACAGAAGACAGAGTATATATTCACAAAGCAATGTGTCTCATTTGGGCATCCAGGGAACAAACAAAATCAGTTGCCTAGAATGTGACCTTTCAAGGCTGAAAAAATTGCACTACAAGAGAATGCAGAATTCCTACCTTTCAATAGCATCTTGTCCACAAAATCACGCTCATTTACTGAAAAGGGATGTTCTGACTGGCTATAGTATTTAGTTCAGGTTTAATTGCATAGCTTAAGGGTTTCAGTCATGATTTTATACTACCAGTAAACTGAAAGGCTTATCTTTATTTCTTCTTGGACATGACCCCCATGCTTCATGAACTGTGTAAGAGTCAGAGGCTTCAATTTGGAAGGACTGTGTCAAATTAAGGGAGCATCACATCTCCTATAGAAAATTACTGAAACAGAACTTGAGAATCTAATTTAGTTTCTACCCTTAATGTTTCTTCAGCCATGGAACTAGTCAATTCTATATAATGACTGTGCATCAGCGGGGTCATTTTCCAGCTTCCACGCATTAGCACAATACTGGGGTGCTTAGGTTGAAAAGGCTGTCAGAATCTAATCATCTTTCTGCAATAAGCTCATTTCACTGATACTTCAAATAAAATATTTTTAAAGTTATGTTTTGTAAAAAGCATCTGAAGAAAATTTGGTCTGGGCCCAGACCAGGGCAGCGCAACTCAGGTGGGAACAACTGACATAGGGGCCAGTGCTCTGCATCTAGAGACCACCTGCAACAGCAGATGTGTGGGAACAGCCTAAAGCTTAAGGCTCAGCCCTGAAACTGCCCCATGTTCAGCATTCCCACTTCAGAACTGCAATACTCTCCATACAGCATGTACTTCGAAAACACAGGGGGAGGTGACTTGAACCAGCACCCAAAGTGCATGCTAGATGGGAGTACGTAACAACTGAACCATATTCCTGGGCAGATAGAGTACATACCTCCCTTATATGGACTTTACAAGTACTATTCTATTCCCTAAAAACAGAGCTCCATCAGCCTGACCACAATGGCCACATCCATATAAGCATGGATGTTTGTTTCCCCAGGGAGAAGCAGCAGCAGCACACCTTGTGCTGCTGTTACCTGTCCCTGGTGCATGCTGCCCCCACATGCGCTGCTTCACTATTTTTTGCGTGGGTTTTTTAACTTTGGGATCTCCCAGGGTCAACCTCCCCACCCCCCGCCCCATGCTGCTACCTTGCAGTGCACAGAACAGCTGGATCTGTGTGTCTGTGGCACCATACCGCACAGCTGTGCCCATCTAGACACAGCCAACAAGTACAGACATGGAGGGGATAGAAGGCCTAGCTGAATCTCCAGAAGCATAAACTGCCTCCCCTCACCTTAATCCAGAGTTATTGATAAAGTTTTTTTCTGTTTGTGTGCATACTTCATTCTTAAAAAAAGCTATCTGGACCATCCAGGAGATGCTGGCTTTTCTCCGACCCAAGCATCCTAAATCCTGGGACCTCTCCAAGAACTGAAAGCAAGAAAAGTCTTCTGGGCAGCATGACCCAGAGGATGATTTAGCAGTGAAATAGGAGCAATAACTGCCAACAGCTCTTTGGCCTGCCAGTTAAAGTACGAACACCAGAGATTTTTCTGTTACAAAAACCTGTTGCCATTAGAGGCAAAACTGGAATACCTGGCAGGTCCTCACGGTGATTGACCATTTACTGGATGAGACTTATGTAAAATGAAACATGCTTCAGTTTTCAGGCTGCCAGAACCATTATAAGCGTGCTTTATATTCCAGCAGTGCCCACAATGCTGCTGGTATAAGCAACTCCTCCCCTATGAAGGAGATGAGGAGGAGTCGTTATACTTGGCCTTGTACGCCACCAGCTGTTCTCTTTATCAACATTTATATGTAGACAGGGGCAGATATATTATGCATGGAAACAGCTGTGGTAAGCTGTAAACAAACGCATATAAACGCATCAAGCCAGAGGCAGGGAGGGCCTGAGGCAGCCTGCTCAGAACACAGCTATGAGAAGACCTCGCAGAGGCCAAACCAGGCAGGACCTTCACGGCCGACTCTTCTGCAGCTCCCACTGCCTTAGAAATCAGCAGTGATGCAGGATCACCCTGATCCCGAAGTAAAACCACGGGGAAGGCAGGATAACCGGGACCTTCCTAGAGCCGAGCAGCACCAGGGTTTGGGTTCAGCTGTGTGGCTCTGACTCCACCCAGGAGGCAGCTAAAGCAGGGACCCCGGCAAGGCGCACACACGACACGCGCCGCCCGGAGCCGCCGCGGCAGGAACACGGCTCTCCACGGCTAAACGCTGCGTTTCGGGTCACTTTTACCTGGAACCAACCCCCGCCCGGATCGCGACCGTGCCGGAGGCAGCTCCGCGCACGGAGCCCCGGCCGCTCCCGCAGCTTCCAAGGGGGAGGGAGGAGGCCGCGGCAAACGCCTCCCTCCCGGTGGCTGGAGCGGGCGCCGCGTGGGACAGCCAAGACTAGGCGGGGGCCGCCCCGCCGGCACCGGGCGAAGGAGCCGGCCCAGGAGGCAGCCTGTGCCCCACGAACAGCTACCCGGGGCGAGGGGGCGCGGCGTGGCGCCGCAGTCGGGCCGGGCCCAGACCCCGAGCTCACCTGCGTGTCAGCCGCCATCGCGCCGGCTACGACCCGGAAGCACTAGCGGCTTCGCGTCCGGGTCATGAGCTGACAGCCCGGCAGGGGCGTGGCTTGCCCCTTAGAAACGGGAGGGCGGGGCACCCCCAGCGCGACTGGCAGCGACCGCGCAGCCGCAGAACGCTCAGGGGCGGGACCCAGCTGGCTTTGCCGAGCCAGGACTGAACCGCCGCCCCCGCCCCCCACCGGCTCGGCTAGTCTCCAGCCTCCGCGGAGCTCCGCCAAGGACCCGGCTGCAGCAGCGCAGCGGGATCGTGTCCTCCTCCGCTCTCCCCTGCACGGGCCACGGGGCCCGGATCCACCCTAAGCTTTGACCTTTTGAAAAACCCGTGTTCTGCCCCCAGGGCTGCAGAGACCAAAACCAGCAAGAGGTGGAAATCAGCACTTTATTTCTGTACTTAAACGAGTGGGTGGCAAAGCCAGTGCTGGCAGGACTCAGTCAAACAGACCAAATCCCATGTCCTCATCAGACTCCTCTGATTCCTCCTTCACTTCTTCTTTGGCTGGAGCAGCAGCAGGAGCAGCCACTTCAGCTGCCACAGGGGCAGCAGCCACAAAGGCAGAGGGGTCAGCCAGGAAGGCCTTCACCTGAAAGAGAATCAAGCACATTGCTTCAGGAAGCGAATCGATTAAATTGTGACCAACCAGCCTCAATTCCTGGAGCTTGGCAGTACCTACCTACCAGCAGGACTACCTAGAAAGGACACAGGTTGAGGTTCCAGGGGGATTAAAGTCAGGATAGCCCACACTGCACCCCGAGGCTACTAGCACTGCCAGGACCTCACAAGATGCACTTCGTTTAGAGAGCTGTCTTATTAGTGAACTTAAGACAAAAGGCCATGATGGTGACTTAGCAGGATGTGAAGAAAGGAGGACAAGCATCAGAGCAGCTATTTGGAAGCACATTCCCTGTCCTCCTTGTGAGAAAGCCATGCCTAGAGTTGTGGGGTCGAGCGGCAGGAAATTCCCAGCCCACCAGACAGACTTCCCCTAGGGCAATGCAGATCTCACACCGTGCACCCCACCAGTCACGTGGTCGTTCCATTAATATAAATTCTATGGTGTTAGCAGTTGTCTTATTCAGCGCAGATCTATCATACAGCTTTGTCTTTCTACGCCTCACAGCTCTCAGACCACCTCTCTTCAAGACCATTTTGTGTTTGTGCCTTAAAAGCAAGTTTTTGGCCAGCAAGACAGTCTGAGACTTTACCTTTTCAGCCAGTGGGAAGGTGTAGTCAGTCTCCACAGCCACAGCTAGGACCCGCTTGTACCCATTGATGATAGAATGGGGCACAGAAGCAATGGTTGGGTAGCCAATTTGCAGACAAACGCTTGCAACGTTACGAACACCCTGAGGAAGGGGAAAAGAAGAACTTGTGTTTCTAAGCATTCAAAAAAAGTAGTCAGAACCCCAAACCCATTTCCAAGTGTGTGTTCTCCGTTTCCTCTGAATTTTACATGTAGCACAAGGAGAGCAAATAGGGTCAGAACACAGCATCCCTCTGGGAAGAAACTCATCTCAACTCCTATCATCTTTTCTAGGTGATTCTGTTGCAGACTCCAAGGAGAAGCAAGAATAGGGTCTCAATGAGACTGCCCTGGTTATTCAGGACTGGGAGGTGTTCACTTTTGGATGATACTTGTTCCAATAGGAAAAGATAAGCCTGCCCAGTCCAGCTTTAGACGAGATATCCTAGTGGCTACTCCTGTGCTCTCTGTGGTCTAGACCAAGCATGGCATGCAGCACAGGCAAGCAGCTCTTACTTCCAGGAAGCGGTTGTGCAGAGTTTCCTCAGTGATGTCCAGCACTTCTGGATTGTAAATGCTGCCATTGTCAAACACCTGCTGGATAACCAGCCCAAAGGAGAATGGGGAGATGTTCAACATGTTCAGCAAGGTGGCTTCACTGGCACCCACTTTGTCTCCAGTCTTGATCAGCTGCACGTCGCTCTGAGGAACAAGGAAAAGTAAGCAACCAGCTGCAGGGAAAACCAGACACAGAGGTAGTAGTTCAAGTACACAGTACTGAAGGCTACAAGTGGGACTGAAAGACTTGCACCAAGAATGCTGAAAGAAAACAAGCTCAGTGCTCGGCTGTGATCTATAAATACAGCAGCAGCCTGTGCAGCAAACGGCGCGTTTTTAAAACAACATCTAGTACCAGCCTGGCAAACCAGGTGTGTACACCAGAGCATTTCACACAGGAAGCACATCTGTGCTGTGCAAGACCCTCACACCTCACCACAGGAAAGCTAGACCCTGTTTGCTAGCAGCTACTAAACACTGCTTTGCACTCACCAGGATTTCAATGGTACCCCTGGAGATCTTTGTGGTGATGCCCAGAGCCTGGAAGAAGGAGGTCTTCTCAGGACCCAGACCAGTGTTCTGAGCTGGCACAGTGACATCACAGGGGGCAATGGCACCGGCACGAGCTGCCGCTGGCACCTAGAACCAGGTAACAGGGACAAAAAGCAAAATAATGCTTATCTCAGAAAGAAATGCAGGGTATTAACTCCTCACACAGCTCCTGAGAGACCGACATTGCCCAATTATATACAAGACAAACGGAGACAAAAATACATAAAACTAGAGTCAGTTATCTAGCAACAACACCAGAAGCAGACCCCAAAAGGCAACGAGTCTGCGCCCCTTCCGGCTTTCTAAACTAAGATTCATCATGAACATCCCATACTGAGCTCAGGTCAGACCCTAGACCTCCAGGACTAGGGGTGCTACAAAGGGGGTTGCTACAACACCCTCCACCTTTACCTTGTTAGCCAACAGCATGTCTCGGATCTCAGTCAGATCCTCCTTGGTGAACACAAAGCCCACGTTTCCACGGATGTGAGGCAGCAACCTGAAGGAGATACAAAAAAACACTGTTTGGTTTCACTCTTTCCAACAAACTCCTCCCTGCCTGGGAAACAGAAGCCAGGTGTGGAACAGGACAGTTTTACTCACTTTTCCAGAGCAGGATTGTTCTCCAGGTGACCCCGGATAGCTTTGCGCATCATGGTGTTCTTCCCCATCAGCACAACAGCCTTCCCACGCAGGGACATGCGGATCTGCTGCATCTGTTTGGATCCAACGTTGTCTGCTCCCACAATGAAGCATTTTGGATAATCATCCAGTAGTTGCTACAGAGAGAACAGAAGCAAATTAGGCAAAGAAATCCAGACCAAGCTGCTGAACAATGGCATGGCCCAGATAAAGCACACGTGAAGTTTGTGCTTGCGGCTGTATGTTGGTGAAACCCGTTTTAACTCCATGAGGGACCGACACCTGGATGACGCTACCCTTGCTAGACGTGTGGCTCTAGCGAGGAGCTGCAGTTGCCATTACAGTCACATATTTCAGAGCACGCCGCATCGCACAACCAAACTGCACTCAGCTGGAAAGCAGGTGGCGTGGACAGGGCTCCTGTGCAGCATTTTTCTTGCACGCAAGCTGGACTTTCCCCCTCAACACAAGCGCTTTCTTTCCAGGGACCCCACACAGCCTCTTACAGCCGTGTAGCTTGACCTCAGTAGCTGCTCCGCACAGCAGCATCAGCCAAGTCCCCCAGGAGACCGACTGCCGTGTGTACCCAGCTGGCACGGAGCAGCTTTATGAGACGGGGGTCAGATCCACGTCGGCTGGAGCAGCGCCTGCAGCGCTGCTGCCCGGCCACACGCAGCAGGGCCTCAGCGCCCAGCCCCGCGCACAACCAGTAGCTGCCGGGCACTTACGATGATTTTCAGGAAATAGTTGGACTTCCACGTGGCTCGGTCTTCCCTGGGCATCGTGCCGGTGCCAAGGATTGCCGCGGACGGTTTAAAGACGAGGCGAGGCCTGCGGGAGGAAGCAGCAGCGCACACTCAGTGCTCGCTCCGGGCACACGAGCACCGCCGGGCCCGCGCCCAACACAGCCCACGCCGCCGGCATCGGCGGAGAAAGAAAATAATGGGGGGGCGGGGTGACCGCGGGCGCATGCGCGCACCCCCTCCCTGCCGCAGTAAAGTCTGCGAGGGAAAGGACTGGGGGAGGGGCAAGAGCCGTGCGGGGGATCGGAGGCCTCCCCGCCCCTGGGGCCCGGAGCGGAGCCAGCCTCGGCCGGAGCCCCCGGGGCTCCCAGGCCCACCCCACCAGGCCAGACCCTACACAGCCGGCATGTGGGGGCGGCCCCAGCCTTCCGCCGCCCATGCCCAGAGCCCGCGGGTGTGGCCGCCACCGCCCGGCCCCGGCCGCTCCACGCTCCCACCTCCACGCGAGCTACGGAAAGAAAGAGCGGGCGGTGGTCCCTCCTCCTCCTTTTGTATGCCGAGTCTCAGCCAATCGGCGACGGCCAGCGAAGGACGGGGCGCCTTGCCGCCCATTGGCCACGACGGGTGTCGATAACGGGGACGAGTCGGGCTCGCCCCTGCTATTGGGCAGAAGGCTTGTCGCTCGTGAGGAAAGCACAGGCTTTTAAAGGAGCCGCAACAGCGGACGGGCCGCTGCCTACAGCTAGGGCGCCCCCTGCTGGAGGGGACTCTCCGAGGCGCCAGAGCACTGTCACTGCCTCGAGGTCCGTGTCACACCCGACCCCGGGGCCGAGGCCCACCGGGGAGTCACCCTGTAGCAGCCCTGATGCAGCAGGGAACACACAAGGCGCCCCAGTGGGACGAGGGCACCATGCCCGTAGGCTCCCCTTGAACGGGGACCAGCAGGTGGGAGCAGCACAGGCCCCTGCCTGAGTCCACCAAGGGCAGATCCACGGGGTTTGGCTGGAGGGCTCAGCACTTGCGCACACGCCAGCTCCTGTTGCCAGGAACCGCCTGTGGTCTGAGAGGAAGAAATGATTCTTTCGAGAGAAATAAGGCGATGTGCATGGAAATGGGCAGAGCGGTGAGAGACCCAGCTGCGATGGCTGGACGACCACCACCCAGCAGGAACCTGAGTGGCTGGTGCTGTTTTTCCTCTAGGAACATGACCAGAATTGTTTGTGATCAGACCATTTTAAGACCAAGACTGTTCTTCCAATGATGAGGCTCAGCATAGCTGCAAAATGACTTACGTTCTGACAAACAACGTAGATCCCAGTTATTGCACACAGCGTGCCTGCCAGGGAGAATCCCAATGTTTATTCCTGTGTGTACATCACCATACCAGAAATGTATGTAGTGCTTTGATTTTCCAATGGAGTCTGATCCCAATCTCTCTTCACACTAGCATAATTTAGGAGATGCTCTATGCCATGCAGTGAATAGAGTTAATGTTGGCATAAGCCTAGTGTGAGACCAGAATTAGGCCCATGGTTGTGACCACGTAACGAATAAACTTGTTCAAGGCTAAACCACAAGTCAGGGGCAAAGCCAGGAACTGAGCTCACACACCCAAGGATCCAAGGCTTGCAGCAGGACAGTAACTTTCCAGGTGCTTCTGGCTCTCCACTGTCCAGCCTCCTACACTGAAACCAAATATTTGAGGAATGCACTAGAACAGAGGGTCCCAATCTGTGGTACAGGTACCACCAGTGGTATGCAGGCAACCTGTCAGTGGTATGAGTTAACATTCATTATAATTCCTTTATATGACAAAAATCTGCTGGTGGTACTTAAAGCTGAACTGAAAAATTTACTGGCGGTATTTAAGTTTGTATCATTTTAAACTGGTGTGCAATCTGTCAGAGTTTGGGAACCACTGCACTAGAACCTACCCACAGGATAAAACGCCCCTGCTGCAACACACATGTTAAGGCAGAGAAGACATTTATGATTTGTAGGATGTAGATGTAGGGAGGCAAAGACATCCTGCATAGCAGGAGGATGGTGATCCTTCCTCAGTGCTCTGTTGTTGTTACTCTATTAAACCCAGCAACTGAGGCAGATCTAAGTATTTGATCAGATGGATGTTGGTTCAGTAGAGGAACTGCTCGTGGTACAGTACTCTCTCTGGTTTGTTGCAGAAAATAAACCCATTATATGCTTCAACAAGAGAGCAGCTCAGCCAGGAATGCAGAGTGTTTATTTGCTGTTTCTCTTCGAGGGGGTGTTCCTGGTGGTTCCAATCAGCCTCCCAAAGCTGGACCGAGATTTCATTTGGTCATAAGCACCAGGCAATAGAGCCGATTTTACAGGGAGTCCTTGCCGTTTCCCATTCTGAAAGGGCTCATTTGCACCAGAGAGTTGTGTAAGTTTAACTAGAGATAGCATCTTTAACCCTGTGCCAAAGGCTGACTGGCTGCTCAGGTTTAGCTTCAGATCAATAAGGAAGGGATTTAATCCAAACCCAAATATGCTGCTCTTAACCCCAAGAAGCGTAAGGGCAGGGGAATGTACTGATTTTAAAAACTCATTTACAATGCACTATTTTCCATGTAGACAAGGCCAAAGGCTTCTTTCAGCCCAGATGATTCCATAGTACTTCAGTGTAATAAAGACATGGCATCACTGTAAGCAGTGAGTTCCTTGTAGGGAGAAAGAGGGAAGGGCATATATCTTGGCCAAAACAATTGGAACAAATCATAAATCTTACAACAAAGTCAAAGTTCTTACATGTCTGCACAGGAGATGGCTCATCACTTCCTAATGGTCCCTGCAGAAGGCACACAGTGAGCCATGCATATTCATCTCACCACTCCCACAAGATGAAGGGTTAGCTGAAGGGCTGTGGTTCCAGCAGCTAAAATATGTTTCAAGCCTGAAGCCCAGTCTCAGAAATCAGACCCTGTGACTCCAAAAATGCTTTTTATAGGATTTATATGATAGTTACACAAGTCTCCCCTTTGCCAAACATGTGCCTCTTTCTGAACCCTGTGTGAGAATCAAAGTGAGGATTATGCCACATGAAACCCAGCCCAGTGAGGGGTTAGTAGCTCCAAGGGGAAGAGGAGATGCTTCACACCCTTCTAATGCTTCCATCCAATTTAGCAGTTCTGTCAATGGGCTCTAGAGGGAGTGATGAGACCAGGCTTTCCCCAAAGCTCCAGGCTCCCTCCCCTCCTCCCCACTTATCACAAGGAAAGGGGGCACTGGGCTTGCAATCCTCGGTGTGGCAGGTGAGAGCCATCACCCGGACAGGATGTGGGTGAAAGGACGTTCACCACACACTCACTACAAATCTGAGGGTGTTCTCTGGGACCCATGTTCACTGACCTCCATAGAATCATACAAAAGTTGTGCTTCTAGTGGCTTCAAAAGGACATCCTTCACCACTCCCTACTCGAGGAAAGGTCATTCATTCCCATCTGAACCATCCCACAAAAAAACATCTGTTTAACCTGCACCAATGACAGAGGTTCTCCCTGGGCCACTTGCTCCATCCAGGGCTCAAGCAGTGTCAGTTAGAAAGTTCTTCCTTTATCGCCTCTGTTGCAATTTAAGCAGATTTGTGCTCAACAGTTCTTTTCATATTTGAAATCCCTCCTCAATCTTCTCCGAACTAAATAATCCCAATTCTTCCAAGCTTTCCTTATGCTACGTTTTCTAGACCTCTAATCTTTTCTGTTGTTCTCCTCTGAACTCTGTCCAATTTGTCCATCTCTTTCTTAAAATGTGATGCCCAAAACTGGACACAGTACTTGACAAGTGAGGCCTCACCAATGCTGAACAGAGTGGAAGAATGATACTCCAGTTAAGATTGCTTAGTATGCTGTTGGCAGTTTTTGTGACAATATTACGCTCTTGATTCATAGTTTTTAATTCACTCCAACTCTCAACCTCCTTATACGTAGTATTGCAGCCCAGCTAGCCATGCCCCTTCCATCTCTGTGTTCAAGGCTCTGCACTATGTAAAGGAAGCCATAACCCACCTACCAGGCAGTCTATGAGAAAAAGAACATCCCTGGATTTATACTACAATACCCACCATATCACGTATGCCTTGAAAAGATTCACTCAGATGCTTCCTGCAAATGGGCTCAGAGAAGATGGTTGGATACTAGTGAAAAGTTCATCTCATGCCATTCTCAGTACAGAATGCTGTATAGTTTTGCTTTCAGCAAAAACTGGAGGGTAGCTTGGAGCTTCCTGCCTTCCTGGAAGGCCCAGCTGATGTCAACATCCCTTTTCTTCACAGCTCTCACTCAGGCAGCAACATAATGAAAGGTAGACAAGGAAGGCCCAGTTCTTCAGCTTGGGTGGTTCCACCAAGGGTCAGTACTCAGGACTCAAGTTACTTCTGGAGTCAGTACCTCTACCGGACCCAGAGCAAGAAGCTGCATAGCTCACCCTTGATAGGATGAAGGGAGCTCTGTACTTGGAAGTGGGAACAAAGTCAGAAAGCAGAAAGTGTTACTGAAAACTATTTGTGATTTACAGTAGGTCACTGAAAATCTATAGTAATCTTTTGTTTAGTGCCTGTGAGAAGAACTGGTGAGTCTTAATCAAGTATCCATAGGCAGCAGGTATTCATGTCACAACATTCACCTCATGACAACTGTAGTGCTTCTCCCATGGGCAGTGGCATCAGGGAAGCCAAGAAACAAATGGAAAACAGAAGACTAAACAATGCAAATTTCTCTCTGACCAAAAAGGTTGCTCCTACTCAGACTGCTTGTATAATGGAGTTTGCAACCCTCTATATTAAATACAACAGTGAAGTAATCTCTCTACCTAGAATCCTAGGCCAGGAGGAAATGGCTAGTGCAAATAAATAAATAGAGAAGCTAGCTTTTTTTTTTTTATACATTAAAAAAAAAAGAAGAAACCTTATTCCACAACCCAGAGTCCAGACACACATGCCAACAGGAACAAGCTGGGTGGTTTGTGGTCTGAGGCTATGCTAAACCAAAACAGCAGTATATTAAGCAACACATTTAATGAGAAAATAGCGTATGAACAGGGTCAAGTACTGGTACTCAGAAAACTGCACTCTGCCTTCCATGTAGTCGTAAGTTCTAACTCATGGACTTTAAACACTTACAGAAAACCTTTGGATTTCCTGCATATAATGCACGCAGTGTCAACAGCCAAGGATTAACTAACTTGGGAGCATTTTAATCGTAGGCATTACTGTGTCTGGGCTATTGTCTGCCACCCAGAAGCTGCTGGTACACTGTGATTCCGACTTGGGAATTTTAATAACTTAGCTCAGGTTGCAGACTATAAAGGCCACTTCATTTTCTTCATATCCTCTACTCAGAGATCTGGAGAAGTGATTAAACCAGTTCCTCTTAGGGCAAACTGGGAGTTAACTCAAGCCTCCATAAGAGGGGGTGGAGATTTATTCTTTATTAAAAACAGCTTTCCCGTGAGCTCAAGTTCTCTGAATTATTTGTGCATACTATTGTGTGCAGGGTCATATTCAAGGCCCTGTCTTCATTTGCTTCATATCTCATGAAAGTCCCAGTCCCAAAGCTAGGCCTTTCTGTCTGCTGTTTGTGTGACTATGATTGCACTGTACAGGCCACATTAGACTGAACTACTTGAGTCAAAGATTATGCTTTCTGTTTGAACTTGTGTATTTTTTTCTCCAGCACACACCCTATATATCAAAGGTGCCACATGGAATGACAGGATAAGTAGAAGCACAGATGCACGTTGCACACATGCACATCCAGGGCATTGCTGTACAGCCCAGGAGTTTCAAATGTGGATTATCTGCGGTTGCAGTCAGCAAGGTCACAGTCCTGTGTCTGAGGATCAATGGCTGTGCAGTACACTTTCTCACCATTGGACAGGTAGTTATTAAATAGCGCTGGGGCACAATAAGATCAGCATATTCCACTGAGGCAAGGAGCTGAGAGAAGAATAGAGGTGTCCAACTCATGCCTGCTTGCTGCACAGCCCACAAATGTCTTTTGCTGACCCTAACTATGACTGAGCAGTTAGGTTTGCAGTTTCTAACACATTTTCTCTGTTGTTGCCAGACGTCATTTTGATTTCTGGACTGTGGAATGCAAGAGAAGTTATGCACCAGCAGTGCTCTGGACCACTTCACAAGCTTTGGGGTTACAGAGGATTGAAACAAACTCAAGTGAAAATAATGGTAAAAATTTTATTAGCATAATTGCAGGAATTTTAAATGGAAAAAGCAGAGTTAGAAGTTTACAAAGGGGAAAAAAAACAGATAACTGTCGACCCAGAGGGGAAATTCCCCCAAACCAGTCAGGACATGATTTGACTGAGACCTGCCTATCCTGATAGCTCTCTGGTTGTAATGCAAGAGTTCATCAGATTAGGAGATCACTGTAAACAGAGCACTAAGGCCTTTAAAAAGAAAGTTATGGTAGCCCTAAAAAAACCCAGAAAAACCCACCTTCCAAAGAAACAGCGATGTGTCTGAGCTTAACTTGCCTTGAGTGTGGAGCTCCAAAACCCTTCCACGTACAGATCCTTTGCTCCTCTGAGAAGATGTGTACTGTGTACACCTTGGTGTATTCAGTTTAAGCCCTAGACAACAACATCTTGCAGCCTTCCAAAGGCACATACTTGCCTACCCCCCTCCAAAACCCTCTCCCTCATGTCCTAGTAACTGCAACAGCGCATCGCTACAACTTGCTGGTTCTCCCTCTAGCACTATCAGTATCTAGCAGGTGTATACTTGCTAGATACTGCCAATCATCCTGGGGCAATCCTAGCACATAGATCTTTTCAGTTTGCTCCATGAAGCATCTTCAATGTTCCACTCTAAACTGCACTAAAATTATTACTAAAAATAGGCATTTCTGGCCCTCCTACTGGCAGCAGACATCTTAAGGGGAAATGACACTTGGTGATAACCATGAACACATCATCCCAATATGGAAGAGCACAAACCAGTTTAAATCCCAGGAAAAGCTCTCAACTTTTTGCTTAGCTAATAATGTTTTCATAGATTTCATAGACATTAGGGCTGGAAGGGACCTCGGAAGATCATCGAGTCCAGCCCCCTGCCCAAAGGGCAGGAAGTCAGCTGGGGTCATAGGATCCCAGCAAGATAAGCATCCAGTTTGCTCTTGAAGGTGTTCAATGTAGGTGCTTGAACCACCTCCAGTGGCAGGCTGTTCCAGACCTTGGGGGCTTGGACAGTAAAGAAATTCTTCCTTATGTCCAGCCTGAAACAGTCTTGTAGTAGTTTATGACCGTTCGACCTAGTTATCATCCCTTGGGGCACTCTGGTGAACAAACGTTCCCCCAGATACTGGTGATCACCCCTAATAAACTTATAGGTGGCCATCAGATCACCCCTGAGCCTGTGCTTTTTCAGGCTAAAGAGCGCCCCAGGGCTTTCAGCCTGTCATCGTAGGGTCTGCTTCCCTGACCTCTGATCATGTGCGTGGCTCTTCTCTGCACTCTCTCAAGCTTCTCCACATCCTTTTTGAATTGTGGAGCCCAAAACTGGACGCAGTACTCCAGCTGCGGCCTCACCAAGGCCGAGTACAGGGGGAGAATGACGTCCCGGGATTTGCTTGAGAAGCATCTATGGATGCAAGCCAGCATTTTGGTCGCTTTACTAGCCGCAGCATCGCATTGTGGGAGATTGTTAAACCTTTATTAGAGGGAGTGTGTATGAAACCTTTTTTGCTTTGCTGACATGGCATACTGCAACATCACTTTCCCTTTCTGTAGCATCTTCCATCGAAGGTTCTCAAAGCACTTAAAAAAATTAATGTGAACTGAGCCTCAAAACCCCTGTGAGGTAGGTTAAGTATTATTATCCCTATTTGACAGATAGGAAAACTGAGGCACAGAGAGGCTACAAAGAGCATCACAGAAAAATTGGCAGAGCCAGAAACAGAACCTTGATCTCTTGATTTCCAGTCCAGTGCTCTGACCACAAGGATATTCCCCCTCCCAGGCAGGTCAGAACAAGTGTCAGTTTCAGCAACATGGCC
The DNA here is from genome assembly GCF_030867095.1 of Alligator mississippiensis. NCBI lineage: Eukaryota > Metazoa > Chordata > Crocodylia > Alligatoridae > Alligator > Alligator mississippiensis. The sequence goes on along the minus strand of NC_081833.1, from coordinate 21,247,747 downwards.
ACAAAGAAAGCTCAGAAATCCCCATTTCAAGTCAACCTAACTTCAAAAAGAAAACAATTTACTTATTGTTTCTTGCCTTGTGAATTTTCCAAAGGCTGTGTTCAGCCCAGCTGAAGTATCTTTTAGTTCTACCACTTGTTCCTCAAACCCCATTGCTTTCACAACTACAAACTGAGGCTCACTTGTATGGGAAACCAGTGAGAAACAGTCCCAGTTATTCAAGCAAGATAGTGAAGCACTGAGAAAAGGTTACTTGAAATAGGAAGTGAGGACCTCTCTGTTAAAATAAGGGTTTGTTTCTTACACAGTCAAATCTCAAAACTTTCTGTGCCTTTTCCAAGTTCAAAACTAACCATCTTAATGTTATACACCTTAATTATAAACACACTCCAGCTTTCTAGAGTAATGCTACAAAACACTCTGTTTATTTCTGCTGCTTTGGCTATTACTGAAGAACACTGCAGGGTTTTTATGTAATACTTTTTACCTTTCTATATCACCCTCCATCTAAGGATTTGAAAGCACTGTTGCAAATATGAATTGAGCCTCACAACAACCCCATGAGACAGGGGACCACTGTCCCCATTTTCTAGAGGGGGAAATCAAAACCCAGAGAGATTAGCCAACAGGTCCAAAACTATATAGCTTGTCAAGAACAGATTTCAGATCTCCTGATTCCTGGTCCTATGCATTTAGCCATAAGGCTGTCCTTTCCTCATGTGGGCAGGACTCACCCTTCACTCTGATTGCTGAAGAGAAGGGAAACTGTCAAGGTGAAGCTTTGAGCTCTCCCACTCTGCAGTACGCAGCACTGAATTAAGACTCACGTTCGCTTCCTGGAAAGTAGGCTTGAGGAGAAAGGCAGGTCATTCAAATACAGCAGTTTACAGGTTACAAAAAAAAAAAATCATTCCAGGTGATCCATGAAAAAAAAGCTATTCATAGATCATTGGCTTGTGCTGGAAAAAAATAAGTCACATTCCCTTCCCCACAAATTCCAGATCCCTCCCAACTCCCAATAAAAAGAAAATACTTAATGTTAATAGTCAGGTTTAACAAAGCATTGAGGTTAAAGACACAGTAAACCAGCACAACTGATGCACTGGCTGATATAGCACAGTGAGATATAAAAGTTGCTTTCTTAAAATCACTTCAAAACCAATTTCTGTATAAGAGGATTAAAAGTAAATCAGATATGAATTCAAACCTCAGTGTAGAAACCTACAGTTCTTATCAAAGACAGGATACAGTATTCAGGTTGATAGCAAAATGCCAAGTGTGTCACGCACACCAGACCCAAGGGACTTGTTATACCAGTAACAGTCAATATAAAAGATTATTGCTCTAGCATCTCTCAGTAGAACATAGTTTTAGAGCAAGGAAAAGGAAGGTATCAAGGAGGGCTGACAGACCTGATCAGCAAAGAGCAGAGAGAGGAAAAATAAAAGATCCAGTCTCTTTGTTTTTCGCTAGCCTTAGAAAGAAAGAAAAAAAGAACCAGAGAGGCTTTTCAATTAGCAAGCTTCAGGCCAAATGCACCACACAAGCCATACTCACACCAGGGAGTGGAGGGGTCAAGCCCTCCCACTTCTCTGCACGCTCTTAATAATTAGTTGCTGCCAGCCTGCTCTTCCCTCCTGGGAGCAGCAGACTTGGGGAGCATATGCCCTCTGCAATCATGGGGAGCACAGGATGCACAGCACAGAATACAGGCTGTGACACTCCCACCAGAGGCTGGGGGAGCAGGGAAGGGTTTCTCCACACATGTCCTGCTCCAGCATGCTGAGGAGAGGGGAAAATGATAGAAACTAGAAAACAGAGCAACTGTGTTAAGAAAAACAAGTGGCATCAATTCCCTGCAGTGTTATGGGACCAGAAGGGACGTCACTGCAGGGTCTTTACGGCTGCCTGGGCCAACACTCCAAGATCACTAGATCCTGTGTGTTCCACTGAGCACAGCCAGGGCAGCACAGAGGTCACAGCACAGCCCTTGCTGTGCAGCTATTGCTCAGGTTGCACAGTATTCAAAAGTCCCAGAGAGAGAGAGAGGGGAAATGTCACCAAAGGAACAAACGCACTGTTTGGAAGCGTTGCATTTTGGCTCAGAGAGAGCTGACAAGGCTGGACTGCGCTCACGTAGGCTTGACCCAGCTCCCTCCTTGAGGAAGGAGTCTCCTTGCCAAAGCCTTCAGGCCCACCTCAGCTGTCAACAATCACACAAGCTTTCATGACAGGTCTCAGCATCTCCCTGCTGAAACACACAGCAAGGCTATTTCCAGTTTTATGGTCCTTCTTGTCTCTCTGGATCTACTGCCTGTCTAGCAGCACTGAGCATACCCTTTGCCCTCCCCCTCCCACCAAGTAAGGTTTTTAAATCACAGTAATGTTCAGAGAGACTGGACTGCCTAGTGGCTGACAGAAAGATGCTCAGTTCCCCATCTATGATGGCTCTAACAGAAGAGTTTGAGGAAGCAGTTCTGACAGTAGGGCTTGTCGTTCTGTTCCTTGAAGGTTCCTTTGTTGAGCTGCTTGAGGCAGAAGGCACAGACAAAGTGTTCCGGGTGAAATTTCTTGCCCATTGCAGTGATGCAGCGTCCGGTGATGGGCTTCTGGCAGCCAGAGCACAGCGAGCCACGGCGTTCGTGGTAATGCACCTCACAGTAGGGCTGCCCATCATGCTCAAAGAAGCTGCCATTGATGAATGGCGTGAAACATTCCTGCAAGAGGAGGAAGCAAAAAGGCACTGACTGACATGGCAACCTAGGGATACTGGCAGCTCCACAATCCATGCCTGTGGATGGGCCTGTGCCTATGAGCCTGTGCCCTGCCAGGCCCATAGCTGCCCAGTGCAGAAGTGGGAAGTGGGAATCATCTATATGCTACAGGTGGGGGAAGGGAGCTGCAAACACCATGCTGCCGAAGAGCTGGGCTATACCCAACAGAAACGGGGTCACTGATTGGAAGCTGACAGACAGATGAAGCAGCCAGGAAGTTGAATAAAGCCATACCCTGCATGCAATTCAGTTCCTGTCCCCCAGGTTAGCTTCAGGAACAAAAGGAAGGTGTAAATACTATACTATACTATACACACACTTGTTAAGTGTTCTCAGTCACTTCATTCTTGATCTATATATATCTAGATATATTTAGATATCTATATAATCAAGAACAAAGTGACTGAGAACACTTCGCAAAAACCAACAGAGGCCTCTCTAGCCCTAGTGAGTTGGGAGGGGAGAGAACAAACCCGTCCCCTGAAGGAGCTGTGACCACAGCTGGTTCTCCACCTCCAAGCCTCAGCCCAGCTCCACCATGTGACAGGCAGGGGAGCTTGGCCTTCCTGCTGTGTGCAGAGTTACAGGAGGTGAGAGGCAGGGCACACCTCATCATACTGAGGCTGCTCTGCAGTGAGAACAGGAAGCTCAGTTATTGGCAGAGAATAATGGATGCAATTATGGAAGTTCCTTTTTCATGCTGAAGCAACTCCAAACTACCCACATGCAAGAGTTGCTTCACCCCTAAAATGAAGCTGCTTCTGGAGATGGTGGTTGGCAGCACTAGGTAACCATGGGCAGGGGAGACTGCAGTGACAGTCAGCAGCAGAGCTGAGAATACAAGAGCTCCAGAATCCTGGTTTTGTGCATTAGTCTCAAGGCCACCCTTCTTCTTGTGGGGGTGGGGGGCCAGAGGCAGACACGGACCCAAGCAGACTGCCACAAACACGCACACACACCTAGTTACAGACACATGCAAACTGTGATATGCATGCAGGTAGCCAGCAGCATGCACATAAAGCATGTATCCTTGCACATGGGAAACTAAATGGATTCCAGCTGTCCACAGCACTGAGGGATACTGGGCCCCAAAGACCAGCACTTTCCAAAAACAGATGCTGAGAGCAGTAAGCCACTCCCCTCCATTTTTTAAAACAGGGCTGAAAACTGACCTTCACAACAGAAGGGGAGAATCCTTCCCTTGAGATCTGGAAGGTATCATTTCCAGCCCCGTTAAACGTACACAGCATGGCAGCATGAGGCACAGAGGACAGGATCTCACATGCAGAAGCAAAGCCTGAACTTGGATGCAGGGGCTTCTTGGCTGCCACTAGCAAATTGCTAGATGGTCAGTTTGCTAGTGGCAACTGCCTTAACTTGCAGGAGTCTTTAAGAAACACAGTTTTAAAGTGGCGTCAGCTGTGTCCTTTACAGTTTATTCAGGCAACAGTTGGCTGCTCTGCAGCAGAGGGAGGTGAATGGACCAGTGGTCTGCTCAGAGATTCTGTTTCTCATCCTAGACTTGGCCCTTCTGTTCCATTCTCCAAAATACTTACCAATCCCTCTCCACTTCTAATGGTCTTGGCAGAATTAATATTGCAAGGCTCTTTGAAAAAGTGCCAGGTATTTAATCTGCAACATTACAGTTTCTGATGCTATAGTGCATTCACACTTAACAGCTATTTCACTGGGTTGCACATTAGTTTGCATAGGTCAGGTCTCATTAGCCTATGTTTTCAGAGCAAGTGTGAAAGGCAGTCCTTAAAGAAAGCCACTGGAAAAGTCAGTTTATCTGTGAACTGCTACAAAAGCCCATTATTACAACTAAGGGACAAAAAAAGAAAAAGAAGTAAGGCATCTAGATCAGTGGTTCTCAACCTTCTTAGTACCACAACCCATTTGTAAACATCAGTGGCCAGTCCCGACCCAGTGCCCCTCGCTCCTGACCTGCTGCCCCCAGGCCCCAGCCCCCCAGTATTGTGGGGGAGAGGGTCAGTGTGTGGGGTAGGAAGGGGAACTCTGCCAGCCTGCAAGGGAAAAGCCACAGTTTCCCATGTTTTCCTCCTTTAAAGGAGAAACCATTTTTAAAGTTTGTTGATTCATTTTTTAAAGTTTTTCTGCAACCCTTTCATATATTCTTGCGGCCCACTTTTGGGTCATGACCCACAGGTTGACAAATGCTGATCTAGAGGGCTTGATGTACATAGACTGAGGAGCAAGAGAGCACTTTGTTATGGATGCACTGCACCTTGTGGAACTGGCTCCCCTGTTTCAGCAGAGAAAATGATCAAGTACCCACCTACTAGCAACGAGAGGGATAACATAACAGCAGAAAAACGCTGGGCTCTCTTACCCGACAGACAAAGCACTCAGGGTGCCAGAGAGTATTCAAGGCAGAGATATAGTTTTCCAGGATGGCCCGGGCACAGCCTCCACACTTAGGAGCGAACATGTCAAAGTAATCCTTGCGGCAATAAGCTTTGCCATCCTTCTCATGAAATCCTGTTAAGGCCACAAGGGAAAGACAGAGCCAAACAGCATCAGTTCCTGACCCTCACCCAAGCAAATACCCCGCCAGTCTCTCTGAGCATAAGTGCATGGCTAGGGCTCCCAGTCAAAGATGACAGAGCTATCCCTTATTTTTCTGCCCACACTTCATGTCCTCCAATCCCCTTGTAGGGGCAGGGACTGCTGCTAGCTTCCACCCCAGATTGCAGCCCTCTACTTCAGTACCCTTAGTTTTCTCCATTACTTGCAAAGTACCCCTTACATCAAAACTCTTTGTTGCTCCCATCTCCCATCCAAGAGAACAGATTTTCTGCGCACACAAGTCGTACCTTCAGGTCCAAAAAAAGCTCCACACTGCGCACAAAAGAAGTGTTCTGGGTGCCATGTCCTGTCCAAGGCAGTCACCACTTTCTGTTTGGAAGAAATTACGAACAGTCAGTCTGTGGCTTCAAGTGAGGGGTGGGGGAACAAGGGGGCAGGGAAAGGGAGTGAGAAAACCACCACCAGCAAAGCTGACTGCAGGAAGCATGTATGCTTAAAACAGCTGAGTGAGACCGCTCCTCACAGCTTCAACTGCCCGTACAAGGTACTGTATACTACTTCTTCCCTCTACCCTTGGCAGGACACCAGGCCCTAGGCAGTGGTCTGAAACACCATCATGCCTCATTAAATTGTATCCCAGTGAGAAAAGCCAGGGTGTATATCATGGAATGAAGGTGGATACACCCTAATAACTGAGTTGAGTTACAACAGGAAGAAGCACAACCTGCCCTCTTACTGCAGGACCCTAATGCAGACACTGGAGACAGCCAAGCAGGATCCAAGTTTTTTCCCTCTAAACACTGGCATACAGGAAAAGCAAGGGTGCCAAGATGGCAAGAGAAGCTTTACCAGGGACAGGTGGAGTTGTGCCTATGTAACTTGATACTCAAGCCCACAACACAGCAATAGACTTCTCCCTTTGCAAGCCCCACAGAGTCCTACTGCTGACGCACAGACACAGGAGTTGGCTCAGACTCACATCGAGGATGGGGCCGTTGCAGTAGTAGCAGCGAGGGGAGAAGAGGTTATGATAGTCCTTCTCACAGTAGGGCTGACCATCACGCTCAAAGAAGTTCCGCGACCCAATCTCCTCCTGGCAGTGGGTACAGACGAAGTGCTCTGGGTGCCAGGTTTTCCCCATGGCTGTGACAACCTGCAAGGAAGAGAGCAGTTATGAAGGATGACTCCACCTCTTCGCCTGGGCAGGTCACATGACAAGACATTGTGTGTGGAGGTCAGCACAAATGAGAAGTTCTACCACTCAGGTGAGCCCTAGACTAGGATAGCATGAAAACTGAATTACCTATCATCTCAGAAGAGGGCAGTCAATCCCTCAAGGACAGGGGCAGAGGTCACTGGAGGAGCTTACAGCATACCTGGCCAGTGGATAAAGAGTACTTCAGTTTCTCCAACATCTTCTGTCCCTTTCATCTCTGACACAGCCCTCCCCATTACAGCCAGCTGTAGCCCAAATTTTAACAACAGGATGGTTTCTCTGACGCACCTGTCCAGCAATAGGTTTCTTGCAGGCTCCACAAACACCTTTGGCAACAGTCGCTACTCCCAGTTTGTTCAGGTCAGACTGGAGGCTTCCCAACATGGTGTCCAACTGGCTGCCTGGTTTGGGGAGTGCAGCTGGCGGGGAGCTACCCCCAGCTTTCCCCTGAGCCATGAACTGTAAACAGAAAGAAGCCAGAGATGTTGAAGTAAACACTGTAGCGCTCCTCAGGAAAAGTCCTGCAGTCTCTCTCCTTCCTGGTCTTCAGCTGCCCTGCATGTGGACAGACCAGGAGCCACTAAGAGGAGGCTAACATGCCTGTAGAAGTCAGTGAGAATCAGGATCAGGTGCAGAGATGCACTCTGCCCAAATGAGGGTGTGAGCTGCTGACCACAAGCATGATGTAACAAAGCCCCCAGGACCTATATCATCAGAGCCCTGGGGAGTGGGGATTTGGCTTTCCTTTCCCTCCCATAAAGCAGATTACCAGCACACCACACGCAGCTGCTTCAGCACAATGCTCTTTAAGCCTCTGATGAAGTTTTCCCTTTGCCTCATAGGTTCCTGGCTTGCTTACAAAGAGAGACATGAGTTCCAAATGGTTCCCTAGCCTTGTCCCCCCTCCCTGGTCTCACACAGTTGTTGCTGTCTCTCCATTTCTAATCTCCCCTCTCCCTTACAATCTGCTTTCCCTCTCCCAGCTCTCCTTGTCCATGCTTTTTGATGCATTGCCTCCCTTTTCTTCCCATTCCCTCTGCACGTTTCTTGCTCCCTCTGTGCCTTTGGGTAGCTCTGACCTCATGCTTCAGCTACGTCAAGAGCTGTAAGAGGAGCAGGAAAGGATGGGGGTCAGCTTTCAAGCAATCACCTGTTTCTCTTCCTGCAGATGCGCCAGCACATTTGCTATGTATATGCACCCAGGCGTATGCTTGAGAGGGGAGGACAGCAGTTTGAGAGTGGTAGACATGAAACACTGCACTCTCCATTTAAGAGATCTGCATGTGACTATAGAGTCAGCTTGAGAGAGATCTTGGAACACCCCCTTTTGGAATAATCCCAATAAGTACTTAACTTGGAAACACTTTCCACCAAGGCAGGGTGGAAGAGGGGTGGAGATACATTTCCTTTAGCAGGAGGGAACAAGGGAAGTGGAAGTGTCCAGACATATACAATGTAGGCTCTATTTGGATACTGAAGCCATCCAACCTCTAAGCATTACAAAGGTGAACTCTGAGTTCTCTACATCCTGTTAGAATGTAAAGTGCAGGTCATATTAACTGACCTTGGAGGGCAATGGCAGCAGTCATGTTTACTAAGAGTGCCAGCTATGCTATACCCTCAGGGAAACTGTAGGGCATGCAGGACACTTGTTTTGTCTCTTATTAAAAGAGAAACTAGATGATCACAAAACAAACACGTCTGTGGAAAATGTGCAGGGCTGAAGGACTAGAGCAATTTAACACCTGAGCTCCTCCCATGGAACCAATGGGAAAGGCATGCAGATGAGCTCTGCAACGCTGGCTAGAGAGGCACATGCCACCATCCCCAAAGGGGAAAACTTCCCATCCTGTGTCTAGTGGCATTAGGCCTTGACTCACTTACTCAGTGAGTATCCAGAACTGGCTTCCATTTGTTCATAGGAAAAAAAATAACAAGAACAACAAACCAAATGTCTGCACCCTACACTTTGCCTCTCCTGCCTCATACCAGTGTCCTGGAATCCAGGAGAGCAGTAGCTGAAACCAGATGAAACCAAATCTACCCTAACTACAGTCCCCCTTCCTCTTGTCAGCCGCTCCTTGAAGAGCTACTTCTAGCGGTCCAGCATCACAAAATATGTCCAGGCTGCAGCCAAAAGCTGCATCTCTGCCATCCTGATCACCTCCCCTCCCAAAACCTTTCCTCTGAAAACAGATTTGCAAACAGATTTACAGCACCAGTAGAAGTTTCCCCAAACCCAAAGTTACAGGGAGGGAACTTCTTTCTATGAAAAAAGTGGTCAGTGGAGAGCAGACGGGGCCCTGACCCTGAGCTGCACAGAGTACAGAGTTGTGGATACTTGGTACCAATCCATCTGGACAGTTTATAATGCAGCAGCAAAGGAGCACAGGTTGGGGACAACCTATGTATTTAATCTACATTTGCACCTTATGCTCTGGTCTCTGCACGGAGCACATTTTTACTAGACAGCTGCTTTCACAATCTGATCCCTAGAGCACCATAGAGCCAACAACAAAAAAAAAGAAATCACAATACAAACATGTGGCTGCGCATATGCTGCAGTGGAGGGGCACAGAGGAGGGACTCCATCAAGAGAACCACGTGATTCCTCATCCTGGCCAGGGGCCTGTGGCCATCGTGCAGGCTGCGCAGAACCAGACTAGAAATGGACAAATGAGAAGAGATGCATCGCTTAGAGAGAGGACAGTACTGAATGGAATGCAAAGTGACAGCAGCAGAGCACTCCCATTCCTGCCCAAGGGACCATGCGAGCCACCAAGCAACAGCTGACCTCTGTGCAAGCACTGATCATCTCAATGAAGGACCAGACAGATTCGCCCCGTACTGGTTGTACAGCATCCTTAACTAGCCCAGGGATGCAGTTCCTTTGGAAATGGTTCTGCAACCTGTACGCACAACACTATGTCTGCACTTTGTAGAGAACAGATCAGCGTGGCCCCATTAGAATAGTCCTATCAGCAAACACCACAGCCACACTTCGTACAAATGCTCATGCAAAAGCTCTTCATATTCCTGGCCTAATTTACAAGGTCTGGCATTACTTTCGAATTCAGCAACACACCCCATAACACAGTAGACCATGCCTAGAAAAACATCAATCCAGCATTCACAGCAACAGGAGCTCTGTCTAAGGGACAGCTTGAAGTACTGCTCAGGCCAGAACCACAGCTTTGGCAAGAGCAGCTTAAAAGCTTGTCATGCTGAGACAGGAAGTAGAAAGGGTGTCCTGCCTTCTCAAGGGGGCACGGCCCACGGGGTGGTCGAGTGGCAAGAGGATTGCTACGCCGAGCCAGTGGTGGAGTAGAAATCACCTGCAAAGTGTGACAACAATTTGTGATGCAGAAGGGCCTCCTGCTTGCAACCGGAGACTGAAGCCATACTGCACTGGCTGGTGCATACAGCCCACCTGGTACTGAACTAAATCAGACCTGCTCAGGGAGCTCTGACTTCCCAAAATTTCAGGCAGCATTCCCACTAGGCCTGAGGAATGTGACAGTCAAGGCAGCTATTTACTGCCTTGCACCACACCCAAGCCCCTCTGAATCCTCACTGAGCAGGTCCAGACAGATGGGCTCCCAGGAATGTGTGGAACGGGTGTTCAGCTTCTCTTTCTGGTTCTGAGATTCCTTCACACTTTTCCCCAAACCCCCAGTGACATACTATGGAAGGGAGCATGGGGACCTAAGCTAATGGAGTGGATTCCTTCAGCTCAATAAGGAGAAGCAAAACCCTTGGCCTTTTCCCACATGTATATGGCCTGCAGATGGACAGAGAAGTTGTATAGACAATTGCAAATCATTACATGCACATACTTCTCCCCCTGTTAGAGAGGTATACATTGGCAAGAAAAAACAGCTATCAATATCTCTGAAGCTGTCTTCTCTAGAATGAATCAGTGCCAGGCCTCACCCAAACTCTAAACTCTTAACTCAAAAGAGTTGAGGTTGGGCATAATAGAAAAACTTGTGTTCTTCACTTAGCAGAGCAGTTGGAAGGAAAGGAGGCATGCCTGCATTGGTGGAAAGAATGGATCTGCATCAGTCTGACACCCAACAGAAACTACTGCCTTCACAGGAACAATCTGGGCTTGTGGGGGATGGAAGAATCTAGGATCTTCAGAAGGAGGAGTGCCCACAACAGATAGTTCTTGGTAGTCATCAGAAGAAGTCTCCCACTGGAACAGAGGCTGGGGAGGCAGGCTGAAGGAGGCAGAGACTGGACTAGGTGCTGGGGCAGATGGTATGTAGGAAGACTGTGGTGGAGGTAGGGGTGGAACAGGAAAAGAAGAGGGAATGGCTTTGGCAGGGACCATCTTTGCTTCTTTAGGATGCTGAAGTGGGGGAGAGGGTGGAACAGAGACCGTTCTTCTCAGGGGGGCTGGGGATTCTGGAGGAATTATAACCTAGAAAGAAAGGAAGGAGAAAGGTGAACAAATCTGAAGAGGAACTAATAAGCACTTCCTGCAACAGGTCAGGCAGCACAGAACAGGCAATAACTCAGTGCTCACTGCCCACTGCTCCTCTACTTCCCTTGCACAATCACTATTTCACAACAGAGCAGAATACAAATGTAAGCTGTAATTACAGGCAAGAATGTCATTTTCAACAGCACTTAATCTGAGAAAAAAAAGTGTCTGGAGAAGATGCTGAGCAACAACTTGCCTAGCTATCACAGTCTCAGGGCATCTTACACCTAAAACACCATGTCCAGCTACAGTGCCATGAAAAGAAATGTCAGGTTTGCTTCCCCAGAATGGAGAGAAAACAAAACCCACTTGACTGTCTTGTAATATCCAGACCTCCCATGCACACAGCACTATCCTCCTAAGAGATCACTTACTCTAACGCTAGGACTTGAGTCTCCTGTGATCCAAATGGAACCAGTGCTAGGACAGAGGAGAGTCAGATCCTGAGTCTCTTCCACTCAAAAACCTACATCACACCTCTATTATAGTCCTTCTCTACAAGGAACATGGGAATACCCAGTACAGTAGACCCCTGATTTATGCAATTCCAACTTAAGCGTGTCTCGCATTTAGGAGATTTTTTATTAGGGTCCACACTGGAAAATGTCCCTTGAGATGCGCACCATTTGCGTGTATACGTAAACGCTCATGAGATTCGCGTATATACGCAAATGTCTCACAAGATTTGCACGCGGAATCAAGAGGAGCTGTGCCGCCATTGTGGTAGTGGCATCTCAAGATGCGTGAGACGTGCCTCCTAAAGGTGATTCCGCTGAGAAAAGGGGGGAAAAAAAACTATGACTAAGGTATGTCTGGGGCATGCAACGCCTCGCTACTCTATTATTTCCTATGGGGAAAGTCGCCCCGACTTACACAAAATTCCCCCAGAACATAATACTCGCGTAAGTCGGGAGTCTACTGTACGTTTTTGCCCTCTACCTTCTCTACTTGCTGTCCACCATCTTGCTGCTCCCTCTGTGGCCTGGCAGTGATAATGACCCCCTCGGTCAGCCAGTCGTCCTGACTCTTCCATTCTTCTGGTTCCTGTTTGCTGATGCCCAGTTTGTCTTGTAGCTCTTCAATCAAGCGATCCTGGGACTCAGTCTTGTGAAATATGGCTGGGCCTAACTTACGCCTTGGGGAAAGGTCACGGTACATTGGATGCACATTTAAGGTCTCTTTTGTCCTCTTGATTACAGATTTTATCTGAATGACAAGGTAGGAGTTTCAGAATGAAAAGAGCACTGCAACAGCAAGCCCCACAATGCAGCAGCAGCACAAACAAACCATTAGTGACAACTGTGAGCAGGAAGAGTGATGGCATTTATTCCACGATGCCAAAATTCCTCTTGGCACACCCTAGTGCAGTGACTCAGTGCAAGGAAAAACCCAGTCAAGCTAGTCACAGCAGCCAAAAATAACTCTGGCTACAAAAGGCAGGGAAAGATTATTCAGCAGGGAGCAACAATGTGAGGTAAAAAGCTGCAGTTCAAGAGGACCCCCATGCTGGATGTTAAGGAAACTTCAACACTACTGTGAACCATAGCAGCTGCCTTGCATCTGAGCCTTACCCAAGTGTGGGTTAAGGTAGATCCCCATCACAGACACTTCTGCCCAGCACAAAAGAAACACTATGAGGTCCAGTGTTAATACCTTCAGAGGCTCATGTTTAAGCCAGCAGGTGAGAAACTGCCATCTCAAGTCTGAACAGCCATTAGGAAGAAGCTGCTCCATCTGATGGGCCTCTATGGATCACAGACTTACCTCATTCCAGGTATGAGATAGACTGCAGACATGGAGGTTGCTCATGTTCTGTAGTGTTTAAGTAACCAAGTGCTGATCAACATGCAAAAAGGTACCACAAAGTTGCTATGAGTGGAGCTTTCCTGACCTCTGTGCCATGCTAGCTGTCAGTACTACTACTCCAAATGCTCCAGAACAACATGCTGTTAGTCTGGAGTAAGCTATCAAACAGCTCAAAATGAATTCACACCATGCACAGACAGCTGGCTGCGCTACCAAAAAATCATGGTTAGGATCTGTCCCATTCCTTCTACATTCACACAATGCCTGCCTGGCCTGATGCAGAAATCCTCTGAACAGGTGGTGTGGAGAGAGTGAGCAGGTCCAATCCATCCTTCCACACATTTTCAGGAGTCTCTGGAGTGGTTGCTGAGCTTCTGAAATGCTGTCCTTCCTGACCTTCTCCTGGCTTGCTCTGATGAGGACCATATTTTCTAGTTCTGTCTCTGCCCTGCCTCCTCTGACCCAGATCAGGAGAGACATTTGCTTTGCTTTCATGCTGAACTTCAGTATTCTGGACTGGCCCTTGCTCTGCTACAAGACCCAACGGGCTTTTAGTATCTGGGAAAATATCCCACCGGTCCAGTGCCACAATGGGAGATTCACACACAGGCTTTGTAACAACATGGTTGTTTTCAGCATGTACTTCTGGTGCAAGCATAGCTAGCTCTAGAGCCCAAAGCTTATCTAAAGTTGTTTCCACAGTCTCTTCCTTCTGGGAAGGAAAGGCTGAATTATCCCTGAACAGGCTGCGCTGTTCTGATTCTTTGGTTGTCTGCACCTTTGCTTGGCCAGTCATGCCAGTGTCAGAAACAGAAACTGTTGAGAGCTTGGTTTCAGCTCTCTGCTCCTTTTCAGTGACTGTTGTCTCATCCAGTCCCTCACTCCAGGCCTCTGTATTCATGGGCACAGGCAGAAATTCCATCCTGGAGGCTAGCAAACACTGGGATGTCTCTTTAGAAGAGTCAGATTTTTTGCTCAACTGAACTGGGCTCACAGAAGCCATTTGCTCCATACAAGTAGCAGAAACAGCAGCAACTTCTGAGTGTGAAGGACCCAACAACCAAGTCACTGAGGGGAGCTGTGGAGTGGTGACAGAATATCCTGGTGTAACTGAAACTGTACTGCTACTGCCTTCTTCTTCAATATGAAGGACCTCCAAGGGGCCAGGTGTTGGCAAGCCTGGCAAGTCCCTGTTGTAGCCTGTAGCATGGTATACCAATGGAGACAGTAAAGCTGTATTGAGAAGAGTGTTGGTTGAATCTGTATTTGCTGAGATAGGAATTGGCTCCAGGGAAGGCTCAGAAATCAGAGACATGGTAGAACTAGTCTGCAAAAAGGAGAGAGAGAGGAACAGGGAAGAGAAAGACATGGAGAAAGAAGTGAGGAAAGAAAGAAAACAAGACACAAAACAGCTGAACAATTAAGTCCTCCAAACCAAGGAGACCTCCTGATCCAAAGCCATCAGGATGGCTGGGAAGACAGAGGAGGAAGTTTGAGAGTGGAATCTGATCCATATTGCACAATTTCAGTGGAGGGCACTGAGGATGAGAAGAGATTGTGTAGCTGGAGGTGGTTTTTATGCTCTAGTTCAAAAGAGAAGTAATTCATCCTCCTTCAAATGGGGCTGGTGGGTCTGTTGGAAGACCAGAGCAACCAGACTGTGACCAAGGGTCACGTTAGCAACTTGTTCCAAGTCAGTCACAAGCATGTAAAATTTAAATTTCAACGTGAAAAAAATCAATGCAAACAAGCCATAATATTGTCTTCCCTGAAACACTAATAGGACATTCCTGTTGGTTGAGTTCACAGCCATGAAAACAAAGCCCCAGGGCATTCATTGCAAGCGTAGATGACTCAAGCCCTGGCCTGCTCAAATCATTAGTCTTGCCTCTGGATCCAATACATGATGAATTCAAGAGACTTTCTAGCACTTCAGAGGTTGCACTTTGGGGAGCCCTGAATTGGCTGTCTTTCCTTTCAGCCAAGTCACATTTCTTACACTTGGTGAGAAAAGCCTCAGTTTTGTTCCAAAATATTATACGACAAAGTCAAGGCTTGGCTTTTAGTTCTCCTCTACTTACAAAGCCCTTTCAAACAATCATTATTGGAGGAGCCTGATCTCTCCCAGTTCCTACATAAGAGGCCTTCATATTTCCCCAATGAAGATTAGTGTGCCTTCGTTTTTGCTCTTTCAAATCAGCTATTGGTACTTACAAGGTCCAACACTGTACCCTGATTATAGGGATTCAAACATATAAAGGATTATTCTCAGCTTTGTTTTTAAAAAAAGAAGTTGTTTCTAGCCCTTTTCCCTACAAAGTTAGCAAAAGAGTTACACTGTATAAACTAGCAATAAAAGTCTGTCACAGATTTCAACTAAAGCTAGATCTTGTGGTCCCCATCTACAGCCACATAAGCCTGAACTTAACCCACATCTTGGAAGCATCCCTATACTCATGGGATTTGCTCATGATATCACACTGCACAAACTAAGCAGGACTGCATCTAGTAAGCATCCAAATTGGATTTTCTCAGAGAGATCTCCCAAGGGCAGTAGAAGGTGGTGTTAATAACTGGTGACAGGGCACTCCTCTGAGAAAGAGCTGGTAAAGTCCACAAG
This sequence comes from Alligator mississippiensis, assembly GCF_030867095.1. Lineage (NCBI taxonomy): Eukaryota > Metazoa > Chordata > Crocodylia > Alligatoridae > Alligator > Alligator mississippiensis. The sequence goes on along the minus strand of NC_081833.1, from coordinate 21,232,292 downwards.
TAACTTGAAATGATGGATGCTATTTAAAAGTGCAAGCTATTCGTTACTATTAAGCACAGAGGGAGTTTTTCCATATTCACTCTTCCTTAAATAGCACCTGACTTGCCAAGCACAGGCACCCCTGTAAAAGTAACTGCTATTCAGATTATTACCTGCGTGTATCCCCAAGTTTTCTAAAATTCAGTCATTTTCAAGGCAAGGACATGTTGTTATTTTGCTCTAGCAGTGGTATTTCCAACGCATTAAAAATCCAACCACAAAAGGAGAGCAGCACTTAAGAGATGCATTACAACAGCAGACTGGTTAATCCAGACACCAAGACAAACACCAGCAAGACATTATTTCACAAAGATGCTATAGGTGAAAGACGCAAGCGCATTATGTGACCTCACTGCCAGCTGACTGAGAAGCTGCATTATCCAAATCAAATGGATTCTACAAATAAAAAAACCAAGCATGTCATTAAGTGAGCAACACATGAGAAAAGTTAATGCATCAACCTGCAAGAGCACCTATATACTGTATGGTTTGAGGAAAATTAAACTCAAAAGCAAATATCCTTCCCTGCAACCCCTCCCACACACACCCCAGCCCAATACATTTTCTGCCTGGACTTTGCCCTCTTGGCTCTGATTAACCTGCTTAGCACTTCCTTTCTACTCTTCTCTGGATATTCAAAGTAATGAAATGCCCCGAGCGAGGCAAAAGAGGGAAAGGGGCCAGGAGGCTTCCATGGCAGACCAGAGAAATCCAGGGCAGCCTAAGGGCCAAAAGGGGAGCACATAAAAAGTGGAAACAGGGTGAGATCACTAAAGATGAATATACCTCCTCTGCTCGTGCTTGTAGGGAGGCAGTTAGGCGGGCCAAAGCTACCATGGAGCTGAGGATGGCATCCCAAGTAAAGGACAACAAGAAATTGTTTTTTAGATCTATTGGGAGTAAAAGGAAGGCCCAGGGAGGAATAGGACCGCTGCTAAACGGGCAGAAACAATTGGTGACAGATAGGGGGGACAAGGCTGAACTCCTCAACGCGTTCTTTGCCTCAGTGTTCCTAAGCGAGGGGCACGACAAGTCTCTCACTGGGGTTGTAGAGAGGCAGCAGCAAGGCGCCAGACTTCCATGCATAGATCCTGAGGTGGTGCAGAGTCACTTGGAAGAACTGGATGCCTTTAAGTCGGCAGGCCCGGATGGGCTCCATCCCAGGGTGCTGAAGGCACTGGCCGACGTCATTGCAGAGCCACTGGCGGGAATATTCGAATGCTCGTGGCGCACGGGCCAAGTCCCGGAGGACTGGAAAAGGGCTAACGTGGTCCCCATTTTCAAAAAGGGGAGGAAGGAGGACCCGGGCAACTATAGGCTGGTCAGTCTCACCTCCATCCTTGGTAAAGTATTTGAAAAAATTATCAAGGCTCAGATTTGTGAGAGCCCGGCAGGACAAATTATGCTGAGGGGAAACCAGCATGGTTTTGTGGCAGGCAGATCATGCCTGACCAACCTAGTCTCTTTCTATGACCAGGTTACGAAACGCCTGGACACAGGAGGAGGGGTGGATGTCGTATACTTAGACTTCAGGAAGGCCTTCGATACGGTATCCCACCCCATACTGGTGAACAAGTTAAGAGACTGTGACTTGGATGACTGCACAATCCGGTGGGTGGCGAATTGGCTAGAGGGTCGCACCCAAAGAGTCGTGGTGGATGGGTCGGTCTCGACCTGGAAGGGTGTGGGCAGTGGGGTCCCGCAGGGCTCGGTCCTTGGACCGATACTCTTTAATGTCTTCATCAGCGACTTGGACGAGGGAGTGAAATGTACTCTGTCCAAGTTTGCAGATGACACAAAGCTATGGGGAGAAGTGGACACGCCGGAGGGCAGGGAACAGCTGCAGGCAGACCTGGATATGTTGGACAAGTGGGCAGAAAACAACAGGATGCAGTTCAACAAGGAGAAATGCAAAGTGCTGCACCTAGGGAGGAAAAATGTCCAGCACACCTACAGCCTAGGGAATGACCTGCTGGGTGGCACAGAGGTGGAAAGGGATCTTGGAGTCCTAGTGGACTCCAAGTTGAACATGAGCCGGCAGTGTGACGAAGCCATCAGAAAAGCCAATGGCACTTTATCGTGCATCAGCAGATGCATGACAAATAGGTCCAGGGAGGTGATACTTCCCCTCTATAGGGCGTTGGTCAGACCGCAGTTGGAGTACTGCGTGCAATTCTGGGCGCCACACTTCAAGAAGGATGCAGATAACCTGGAGAGGGTACAGCGAAGGGCAACTCGTATGGTCAAGGGCCTGCAGACCAAGCCCTACGAGGAGAGACTAGAGAAACTGGACCTTTTCAGCCTCCGCAAGAGAAGGTTGAGAGGCGACCTTGTAGCTGCCTATAAGTTCATCATGGGGGCACAGAAGGGAATTGGTGAGGATTTATTCACCAAGGCGCCCCCGGGGGTTACAAGAAACAATGGCCACAAGCTAGTAGAGAGCAGATTTGGACTGGACATAAGGAAGAACTTCTTCACAGTTCGAGTGGCCAAGGTCTGGAACGGGCTCCCAAGGGAGGTGGTGCTCTCCCCTACCCTGGGGGTCTTCAAGAGGAGGTTAGACGAGTATCTAGCTGGGGTCATCTAGACCCAGCACTCTTTCCTGCTTATGCAGGGGGTCGGACTCGATGATCTATTGAGGTCCCTTCCGACCCTAACATCTATGAATCTATGAATCTATGAAAGCCTTTCATTTTTCACAGTTGTAACATACAAAGAGCAGGGTATCAACCATCTTGTATTCAAAGCTTTGCTCCCACCCTGCTCATAGTACAAGCAATATGAACCAGGATGAAGAACCTCCCAATTCTACTTTGGAACTGAGCTGGTACGTGGGAGCTGACCTGAGGGGTCAAAAACAAGAAGGGAATGGAAAGGGCAAAGTGAGACAACTAAGAAAGGAAAGAAAAGGGAAAGTAACCACTGAGAGCAGGGGATGATTGCAATAAAAGGTAAAAAGAGACCATGACAAACACTGAATTGAGTTGAGAGAGGTAGTTAGTCACGTTAGTCTGAAGTTAGTATGGAGGCAGGGCAGGCTCGCCCCTTAATGACTCTCTGAACAGGTTAGTCTATAAGGAGTCATCCTGCCCTGTCCTCTGACAAATTCCAAAATGCTTACGTATTCTTGATGTCACTAAAGAAGTAAAATTTAGAGACTCAGTTAGGTCCACCAGCATCTCACAGAAAGGTAACAGCGTGACTTCAGGAACCCAGATGCCCAACTCAAACTTTCCAGTGTGCTCCCACACTTCATCCAGTGCAGCAGCTATGAAACAACCAAAAGGGCACAACATTCTGGGAATCTGACATTCTGACCAAAGCTCAACTCCCTCCTTTCATGCAGTGTTCACTACCTTTGATACCTGTTTAATTGCCTTTCCAGCGACTGCAAACAATACAGAGCCTCGGCTTACAGATGCCATGCTCCACATGCCTGTTCCGTAGAAGACACATGGTAGACCGAGATATTTATGTTGCACGAGGAGGTTTCTTGGTCACAAAAAATCACCTCTGAATACCTGCCTGCTGCTAACAGACAACATGAAGTTTTGTTCCCTGAATATAAACAAAAATGCTATGGACATATCCTGACAAATATTTTGTCCTGCTGCTTCTTTCCTATCCCCATCCCTGACTTCAATTTTTTCCTTAAAAACTAAAAGACATCAATACAAGAGGAAATACTTTTCTTCCTCAGCCGCATGGAAAAAGACAGTTGACATTAAACTGCTGATTTTAAACGCAGCAAAAAGTTAATAGCAATGCATCCCAAGCCCTGGACTGGGCCTGGGACTAATAACTTAAAGAAAGAAGCTGAATACTGAGGTGCCAACTTGACAATAACACAAGTTAGTCAAAACTAGAGAAGACTGTGAGCAACTTCACCAGGATCCTAACAGGATTAAGAGAATGGGCCCTATAGTGGGAGAGTAAATTTGGTACTGACAAAGACAAAATGATGTAAATTATTCCTTTCAATTTAAAGTACAAAACACATATTACCTGGGATCTAAATTAATTGCAACTACTCAAGAGATTTTGGCTATGTTATGGATCTCTTAACAAAAGCCTCAACCCAATGCACTGCAAGCAGCCAAAATGAAGATTTTAGGGTGCATAAGGAAGACTATATTAAAAATATGTCATTATATCTATGCATAGTACTCTCTTCTCCTGGAATATTTTCTTCAGGTCTGGTTACCTATCTAACAATACAAAGGCAGGAATACCGTTTCAAGACAGCTGGCAACAACATCAGAAGCCTGAAGGAGTTGGAACTTTCCAAGATAAGAAAGGGGATTGAAATGGAGACAGCAAGAGGCATGCAACACAAGGAATAGTACAAAGAAGGTCAACCAGGTGCTTCGGCTTTTCCCTTCCTCAATACAGGAGAAAGCCTTGGTGCAATCAAAAAAGCAAGCATCACAATTAATAAAGGGGAATCTTAAATTTTGATCTGCTCATGGTTTAAGTAATATCTTGTAGCCAGGAACTCACAGTAACTTATAAATTGTAAGGAATAAGGATTGCAAATGTGTGTGGATGAGAATATCCACATATATAATTTGTGTGAGATCTAAAGAGAAATAAAACCCTCATGCCTCAGGTCATGAGGCATCTGCTAACATCCCCTATCAGCAGGTTATTCCTTTACTTGTTCATTATAGTTTTCTGCAGCTTTCCTCTGAAGCACACAGTACTGGCCATGGAAGCAGATAAACTACAGGTCTAATCCACAGCGATAGTTTCATTTCAGAATGTGCTCCAACAGGGACAGGTGGATGAGAAATGCTCAAGAGGCTTAGACATCAATTCCACTTTTACCTGAATGGCAGGAGATTTTCTTTTTTAAAGATTACAGCCCTTAAATCTTCCTGCTGCTTGCCATGAAACCCTGAGTGCCAAAAAAAACACAACTACAATCCATCACAAAAGAGTGTTACCACCCTTAACAGAATGTGCGGGGAAGATCTTTGCTAGTAAGTAGATAGGGAATGGATTCCCCTCAAATTGCAGAACACCAAATACATCACACTACTGAAAAATATCTGTGCTCACTATCTTTGCAAACCCTAACAGATCTGCAGAAAGGAAACATTAAGTCACCAAGACTACACTGTTGAGAGACAAGATGTCATCCCACTGATAACATTTGATAACACCTTCAGCAGCACTTTGACACCTCAAATACGCAACAGGGAGTTGACTAGGGCAAGGAGGAAATGGAGCACTGGTTATCTAGTGAATGTGAGGTTCTCAGAAGAAATGGCTAACAGACAAGGTGGTGGAGAATAGCAGAAGGCAAAGTTACTACATGTGGCTACCTTGAAATCAGAGAGGGATGCCATCAACTCATCCAGTTCTCGTGTGGCTGAAGAAGCAGATATGCGAGTTTGCTGCTGGCTGGAGGTGACCCGCTGTGGACTGGTCATCTCACCCTGGTTCACAGTGATTGCAGGGCTGACAAAGCAAAACATGACAAACCTTAAAGTGACACTGGTGAGAAATCCCTGACTGACACCCTCAGTTACTGATATTTTCCATTTATCTCTAGAACAGCATCAGGCCAATTTCCTCCACATTCCCCTCCCTACTCTCAGCATGCCCCAGCCCAGAAAGACCTCCCACCTCAGGAAACAGGTCACCACAGAATTGTCAGGCTGTGACTCTGCCAGAGGTGCCAATTAGTATCTGTCTGCAATGTGGGCGCTCAACCTTTAGGACCTGGACTAAGATGAACTGGACTATTTTATTTGTCAAGGAAGACAATTTTCAATCAGCTCCTGGCCTTGATTGAATATGTGCCTCTAATTGTCAAATAACCCATGAACAATTATTTATTTTTCCAACATTAGCAGTTTTTGACAAACAACAGCTGCAGTAAATGGAAACCTAACAACAAAAGCAGACACAGCCACAGCAGTCGTCTTCCTCCTGGACTTTCCCCAGTTTGGAGAGAGCAAATCTTCCCTCTTCAAAGACGAGATCATTGTCCCAGGCTAGCACTGCACACTCTACTCTGCTGTCACTAAACAGTTATCCCCATTCTGCTCCAGTTCCAAATCCCACCCACATGAGCACAAGCAGGGTCACTACTCACACTGGAGTTGGCACAGAGCTTTCCAGTTCATCCAAAAGGCTCTCCACACTGGGACGCACATCCTCAATACCTCGCCCTCCATTCCGCTTTGGCTTCTCTTTTGTGGGAGGTGCTGCCTTCACTGTCAAAGAGCTACTGGTTTCAGGGATGACATAGTGAGGTCCAGTCACACTAGGCAGTGAGGAACTCCTGTTGGTTTCATCTTACAGAGAAAAAAAAACAAAGGAAGTCATTTACACTCCACAACTGGAGTTACCTCTCTCACAACAAAATCAAAGGCAGGTGCAACATGGAGAGGCCAATAAGGAGGATGAAAAGAGCATGGGAGCAAGAAAGTCAGAAGGGGATTTATAGTGAGGTGCAGGATCCAGATATCTACAGGTATAACACTGATGAATGGGTCACCACTTCCTACCTGCTGGGAAACTACTAGCTGGATTGTGCTGCACCGCATTCAGTTCCAGAAGCAGTCGGTCCAGTTCTGACAGGTTGCTGCCCAGTGAGGAGCTTGTCATGGTGGGAGATGGTTCTGCAGACTTCTGTTTGTTGGGAAAACTGAAGTCGAGAGAGCAAGAGTAAGATATTAGTCCCCCTACCTCACTAAAACAGGCTGCATCTCTGCTTTCCTAATTACCAGGAATCCAGGTTTTCTGTTTCCTGCAGAAAACCATGGATTTCCCCCCTTTCCACGATTTCCCTCTTTAAAGGAGAACAACCTGGGAAACTGGGTTTCTCCTTGCAGCTGGCGTTGTTGCAGCCTGCAAGGGGCTGGGGAGAGCAGGAAGAGGGTGACCAGCGACGGGGGGCACCATGTGCATGTGTGTCTGGGGTGGGGAAGGGGAGGCTGGGGCCTGGGGGTGGGAGAACTGTTGGTCACAAGTAAGGAGCACCAGCAGGGCTGAGGGGAGTGGGGGGCTGTGAGCTGGGAGTGAAGGGAAATGGAACAGGCAAGGGCAGGGCACCAGCATATCAGGGCTGCTCAGCACCACAAAGCAGCAGGGGGGACAGCCGTAGTTGGACCCACATCCTGGTGAGCAAAGGGGGTAGAGAGCTCTGATTTTCCATGGCAAAAAAAAATTAAAACGCCAATATATACAAGTATGTAGAATGTATTTTATTATAATGATTGAGGCAATGCTGGCTTCTAAATTGCTTTAAAATTGTAAGTATCGATAAAACATTATGTTCAATTGATTCCTATATATATAGTGGTGTTTCGTTTTAATCGCGGAAAAAACATGCACGGGGGGGGGGGTTAATCAAAGATTTTTGGATTTTTAATGGAGAAAACCAGGATCCCTGCTAATGACCAAGTGAACAGTAGCATACAGAAGGCTATGTGGCAGCGAAAACCCTCCTGCAAGATCTTTTTTTACACTTCCAAAACCTATTATCCTGGAAAGCACAAATCTATTTATGAGACTATGAAAACTGTTTAATGCTTCACTAAATGAATGTTCATTTAAAGTTTATTTAATATATAAAATTGACTATTACATTTATTTTAGTTAATACTTAGTGATGCCCCACCCCTTACACATCACTCTCTAGCTTACTTCCCTCCCATACTCAGGGTGTGGTGGACAGTAACCCTCACAACACTGGGAGGTGGGAAATAAGCTTAGCTTCATTTTACAGACAGGAAAAACTGAAGCGCACAGGGAAGGGACTTGTTCAATGTCACAACACAAATTAGTTTTACATCTGAACTCAGGAGCCCCAGGCTGTCTCCCTCCTGTCTCAGACTGTTAATACATTACTGGCTCTAGGATTGTGAAGCCTGCAGTACAAATGACAACTGTAAAGCTCCATGACTGAGCCAGTAGGTAGGAATCTGAAGTCAAGCCCATGGATATTATAGCATCAGCAGGCAGAGCTGGATCCAAGCAGCCAGGCTGTCATGCTGGGACCAGCAGGTCTTGCCATACCCCCCATATTAGAAGAAAAGGAGAGGTTAAGTTCTGCTCCAGTTCAAGCCATTTGTGTGCAGCCCTCAGGGTCCTGGCATACTGTGATTTCTGCTTCAGCTGGGCAACGCCTGGGTGTCCCTATTAGTACCCTCCACCAGAATTACAACTTCTGTCCTGATCAAAAGAACAAACCAACCCAGCTGGAATAGTCACCCAGCCACCACTGCAGCAGCTTAAAAATCCTAGGGAGAAGATGGAGTCTCCAGCACAGGGGAGCTGCTGGGAGCAAATTCCAGTAACTTGGGAAAGAGACAGTATGGGCACTTATACATATGACAAAGCTCTGCTCTGATTAGCACACATCAGAGTAGACTCGATTAACTGCGTGTACTGTGAGTCTGCTGAAACGTGCTAATTAGTGCACTCCAGCAGCCTCTGTATCACATCTATTCTGTGTCCCCACATTTCAAAGTGGTTGAACGAGCTTTGGTTAAAGCAACCCTGCTGCCACTTTGAAGCGTGGGACGCTGAATACACGTGACACTGTGGGTGCTTTAATATCCAGGGGTCAAAAAAACCCATGGAAAACAAAAGCGGAGCAGCACACACAGAAGCAGCACGCACCACTCAAAACCAAAGCATGGCCAGCCAGAGCCATACTGCGGCTGCCAGCCAGACTCTGAGTGGCAGAACCGCTGCTGCTGCAGCCCCAGGACCACCTCAGGACCCCAGGTAAGCCTCTCCTACCCCACCTGGGATAAGTAGCTGTGCATCAGAGGGCGTGTGGCACAGACATTTCCCAAGTGGCACAAGGTGCACCACTGCTAGATGTCCCCTGGGAACCAAACATCCACACATGTGTGGACGCAGCCTAAAAGTACAGCAGCAAGCAAACCAATAAAAATGACTGTCACTCCAACTTTGCTCCCTCTCCACAGTCTCCAAATGCAAGAGGAGAATGTGTATGCAGGTACAACAATATAGCTAAATAGTTCTGACTTCTCTGAGCAGAAATTTAAAATGCTGCCATAACCAGTCAGACTCTTCTTTCTTTCAAGTTCATTTGAAAAATCAAATCATTTCATATCATGCCAGTTCACAGGTAATGGGACCATTTCCATCAATCATTCCCTAGACCTAACTTCTAGCTACGTCTAACAAACTGCCACTGGGATGCTTAACACAAAAATGAGAAACCATTCTTGGCATTTTTCTAGAACTTTTCATCCACAGAGCTCTAAGCAGGTCCAGTTTTGCTTTATGGATTACCTCCATTTTACAGCTGAGAAAACAGATGCAGTATAGCTGACTCAGCCAAAGCCAGATAGCAAATTGCTGGCGCAGCCTGGAATAAAACCCAAGTCTCCCAAATCCTAGTCCAGAACTTTGCCCCAATGAATCACCTTACCTTGTACACTGTCTATGGAAGGATTAAGCCCTTTCCCCCCTCTCCTTACATATTATTATTTTTTTTTTTTTTTTTTTTACAAGTTTTGCCATTGTGCTACATTTGAAAAAAGGCTAAATCCAATAACCCCATGAAAAAGAAGTAATTGAATCCAGGGAGTCCTGAACAGTTAAGCCAAATTAGGGTAAGACATGCATCAGGCATTCAGTATTTATATCACTGCTTACAACTGGAAGCAGTGTCACCGCTCTGACTATTTCAAACACCCCATCCCATGATTTAGACTTCTTGTCTACTAGAAGGGAAAGGGTACCTGTAGACGTGTTCCTCTTCACTGGCACGGGAGGAAGGAGAGCTGATGCTCTCTCTGGGAACAGAGGCACTGGAGCTTTTGACAGCAGAGCTGTACACAGGAGACTGGGACTGAGGCTGTGGAAATAAGACTGGTTCAGCATTTTCAGCCTCCAATATAAGCGCATACACAGCAGTGAAGTCACATGCTACGAGCTCAGTACAGAGACCAACAACAATCAGCTCCATGACATATCAGCCCCAGCCCCCACCACCTCAACTAACCCAGCAAATGTCTCATGCTCATTCTAGCCTTGCCTAAGAATTATGTCTGAGCCAGACCCCCCCCAACCTGCTTTTCACAGGCTGCAAGGTGGATGATTTAATTCTAGTCACATTGTACTAGAATAGGGTTTTTGCCAAAATCATAGGGTTTTTGCCAAAACGCTGATGATGACAGGGCTTCAACTGGTATTTTATCATTGATGCAGAATACCGGGTGCCTAGGCTTTCTCCTCCCACGGCTGCGCCATCTTGCTGGGTATCCAGACTTCTCCCATCCCTACTCTATTCCTGTCTGGAGGACACCCAAACTCTTCCTCACTTCCTAAACCTCTTTCCCTTCCTCACACATTCCATCACCCTAGATACACCCAAGCCACAGATGCAGGCTCCCATACCCTCCCTGCAGCACATATACACTTACCTGCTGGTGGATATATCTGGAGGTAGTGGGTTGCCACTGGTCTAAAGGGTCAATCACAGTCCCATTCAGGGCCTCACTAGAAGGAGGTGGTGGTACAGGGGGTGGCACTGTAATCTCCTGGTACGTATGGTTTCCAGTTGGGTAGGAATAAGGGGTCTCCTCTGACAGGAACACTGGCCGTTTGGAGATATGTGAGGTGGTGGACTCCAGGTCCGCTAGCAAGGCATCTGCAGAGACAAAATATAAATAGCCTCTTAGTCGTGGCTACATACAGTCCAGCTGTGTTTTTGCTCTCTTGTTCTGAGATTTTTTCATTGCAGTTCCTGTGGGTAATTAGTTGTATGCCCTGAAAAGCACACCTGGGATAAAGATGCCATTTTCTAAAGCCCAGTACTGAACGGGTTAATAAAAAAACTTCTGCTAAAGGAAACACCAAGAGGTCCCAAAGAAGCCAGAAAAAAACCTCTCGTTCTAGGAATTTGTCCCAACTGTGAACAGCCAGAAGCCTTCGATCTCAATGCGTTTTGCAGTGGTGAAACCCAGAAGAAACCTGCCCAGAGAAAGCCTCATGTCAGGGTACTTACACCGACAAATTAAAGGCTGCGTATTATCATGAAATCATTAAATGTGGCCGCAAGTGCTGCTTTCTGCAGGAAACAAGATCTCTGGAGGGGTTTTTCTCCGGAGCTCAAGCTGGCATAATAGAGACTTAAGTTTCAATCAGGGCAGCAGCAAGCATTTGTGCTCAGCCTCTCCCTGACAAAAAAATTCCTCACTCAGCACAGAGCAAACCGCACAAACAGTTAACTGGATTCCAGTGCCTGCCAGGTAAATGCAATTTCATCTCCTGGAAACAATTCTCAACTCACTGGGTGGAGACTGCTCACAAATTCCTGAAGGCAAGAAAAAACCTACATCAGTCAGAAACACACACACTAGCATGCATGCTAAACAGAGGGAAGCACAGCAGAGGAGGCTTATACCCTTCTCAAGAACCGCCGGACTGGAGAAAGATATTCACTTTCATCGCTGAGATGAGATGAGAAAAAGCACTGCTATCACTCCAGCTCTCTTACACTCTGCCCTACCCAGGCCAGCGGTTCTGCTTCTCACTCTGACTCACAGACATATCCCAACTTGTTCTGGGCCTCCTGTCCTGTGATCTCTCCCAAGGGCCTGCTGAAATCCTTCCCCAATAATAGAAAGTCCAGGGGCTACTGCAGGTCTGGGCTGTACTTGTTTTCTAACCAAAGCCTCGCTGGCTGGGTGACTAACCCTGCAGAGGAGCGGGCGACTCCAGTGTACACCTCTTCAAAACTATTAGAAAAAAGAGGAGCTGGTCTGCTAGGGTCAGATGCATCCTTCATTACCAGAACATCATTCAAGACAGGCAGGACAGCTCAGAGATAGGGGCTGCTACCAGAGTCCAGCTCTGTAACACCACTCATGTAAGATTAAAAGATGTGGCTGCCTCTAGAAGTTCCTTTAACTGCCTTCCTCCTGCAAGCTACATGAAAAATACAGCTAGATTGCTAGAACTCAGACAAAGCACAGCTTTGAGAGTCACAGCCCATCTTCAAGCCACGGGCTGGCCTCAAACAGCAGTGACAAGGCACTTCAGTGATGCTCTACTGCCCTTAGGCACGGAAGTCACTTGCCTCCTCAGAAACCACTTGCTAAATTGAGCTGCTCACACCAGCCAAACACATTCAGCTACCCTTGAAGGTGTAGCAAAGCTCAAATAGACTCTAAAGGATAACAGCATTGCAACATGCACACAGACATGGAAGGTGCAGCTTCCCCATTCTCCAAGAGCACTTCCCTGCCATGGATCAAAGTTAAAGCATTAAAAGTACCTCGTTCTGCCAGAACAGAACAGTGCCCTGGCAGAGAGGGTGTCGCATTAAATTAGTTCTACACCTTGCGTTTAGCCCAAAAGATGCTCCAAATCATCCAAACCACAATCATCTTCATGCAGTGACCAAAATATCCCAGAAACAGATTACCCAGAGAAACAGTCCTTCCACAGCTGGTAAGTCATCAGTTCAACTTTTTTTTTTAAACAAAAGAACAGCTGGTGGACTCCAGAACTCAGGACACATACCACGGGGAGCCGCTGAGGATCTGCAGTTGCTCTGACCAGGCAAGTCCTATGATGATGTGGTTCCGTGTACACAATTTCCTGTGCCAGTGCTATCAAAGAAGGTGCGGCTCTTTCATACATGCACTTCTCCCTACCAGTGACTAAAGCAAATCAAGCTCCACCAGAAAGCAAGAAAACCACGGAGACTCAAACCATAGGATTTTCAGTCTCAGGGCTGCAAAGAAGCAAGACTCCTGTCCCTGGCAATGTGAATACATCTGTACTCCACTGCTTTTCTCCTACTAAGGGACAAGCACAAGTAACCCCCCTTCCTTATCACAGAAATAACTCTGCATAGCTTTCTCACCCATCAGCGAGAGGCTGGGCAAAAGACCTGCCAATTTCTCTTATTTCATAAAACTAAGTGAAACTGACTCAGTGAACCTGTTTAGTCCTGTGCATTTGTGCACATGTGTGGGGTGGGGAATCTGGACATGACCACTCTACTCAGCCTGTGAAAGGGTTAAGAAGCAAACATTACACTTTAATGATTAACTCCCCCCCCCCCCTCTCTCCCATAACCTCCCTCTTCCTGACTTGAGCAAACACTGCAGAGCTGAGGAACAGGAAGCTGAAGGAGGAGGGGAGAAGGACTGGAGGGGGAATCACTCACAGTTACTCAACCAGAGACTAAGGGCTGGTGACAAATTGTGCTTCAGCTTCAAAAGTGATCTGGAAGCAGTTACGCATCCCCTAAAGTCTGTACACATTGGGAAACTAAAACAGGGAAGTTTATCTGCCTTCTACAGAGCAGAGAGATCGCCACCCAGGACTCATTGTAACAATCAGCACAAGAGCAATGCTCAGTCCATATGCTAACTTCAGGAGTACATCAAAAATCCCGCTATCAACAAAGGAAATTATTCAATCTTTCTTTTTTTTGTATACAGTTTCTTTCACCACCAAAGTGCTCAAAAACACTTTATGCCTCCTGAGGTTTATGTCCAGCTGAGACACAAACATGCCCCTCTCTCAATGACACAGAAAAACAGTCAGACTTATGCTTTGAAGGGAAAACTGACCCAGATCTCACACTAACTCCCAAAGAGATAATAGGGCCCAGGTAGTCATAGCTTGCCACACTGTGCCAGACTTTGGGACAACATCATGAGAAGTAGTAGCCCACCACACAGGCTGCTCCTAAGGATGTTAAAAGCTTCAACTGATTTCTTGGTTAATGAAGGGGTTCCCTTCTTTGTGCCCCCGGCATCCTCTCCTAGAACAGACAGCACCAAGTGAGGCAAGGATAAAACATCTTCACTAAATAATTTCAACATGTTAATGGATGCCGATACTTTATACCACTGCTGGCCAAGAGAGGGCATCATTACATCTCTACACTCACAGCAAGGTGGAACTTGATAGAGCATTTGCTAACTTGGCAGCAACATAGCTCTCCACTTGTTCAGTTCCAAAGAGCCAGGAATCTGCCCTTACCGGCAGCTCACGCACTGACCTCTGTCAAGCCCACTTACATTGCAACAGCTAACCCTGCAAAAGCCTGCACCCATGATCCAGCGCACACTGTTGAATTGCTAGGACTGCAACCTCAACCTGAAATGTCAGCAATTACAGCACACATAGCAATAATGTTACAGTCTGACTTTTGATTTTAACATTCCCTGTTGGAGAATTTCTAGGGTAGAAGTAGAGCTTTAGCAGATAGAAACCGTCCAAGGTCAAAAGGGATCAGAGGCTTCCTTCCAGGGAATGGTTTTGGCACTCTTGTAGTAACTGGATCGGTACAATATAATACTAGAATATCAGTTTACTGCGTCCTCACAGGAACACCCTTTCACAGGAAACAAAAAGGAGGGCAGGCTCTCGCTTCTCAAGAAAAGAGGAGACAAATGTAAGGTGCCTTGCAAACCAAACTCCCACAGATTCAATGCACAAGAGACCTGGGGGCAAATGCAGTGAATCAACACTGTCCACTTACTAGTTACTAAACAGAAGCACGAGAACCACAAAGAAAACTATAGCTGCTGCCCTCTAACATCGGGACTTCCATTTTTACTCTCCTGAAGTCAGATCTCTTAGTACTAGCACTGCTGTCACACAGGATGTGTAGAAAAGGGGGAACCTACCAAAATGATACTGATCTGTGCCAACTCTACCCTCCACCCACATCACTCCACTCTCACAGCTTGTAAAGTACTGAATCAATTTTTAGAGATGAAAGACAACTAGGCAGCCCCAGCACCCAAGCTTGAGACTGCTTTACAAGGTTATACCTTGCTCTCTACACACATGGATTCTCTCCCCAAGGCCACTAGACAGTTGACTGATGACCTTGGCCAAAAGTACGTGCTGAGCCAGCTCATAAGCTAGAAGCAAACAGCAACCTAACTAACTTTCCTGTAGCAAATCAGATGGGAAAAACGAGGAGCCCTAGCTTGATCAAACCAAGCCTAAAATGGACTCCAGCTTCAGCTCAGAGTGCATGCCTCATGGATTTCAGAGGGCAAAGCACTCACATTCAAGCAGTTATTCTCTACCAGTTTTCCTCTGATATGAGGGATACTTAACGAATTATTGAAGACATGATACCAGGTATTACAACAACACCCAGTTGCAGTTGAGCACTAGGACCTCAGCTGGCATTTCCATCATGAAACATTGCCAATAAATAATAATTATGCGCTGCAGTGTCCCTGCTATTCTGATCTTTGAATCCCACATGCAGCTCTGCCAATGGAGTTTGTTACGAACTGGTGGCACTTAATACTGACTGCACTGCCTCAAGGTAGTTCCTGGCAACTGCCAATGTTGTCAGTGATTTCAACTGTTGGGAACAGTGGTTCTCAAACTGTGGTACATGCAGCACGGGGTCAGTTATACGGAATGAGACAGGTAGAGTAAGGATTGCGAAATCAGGCCCACCACAGGATTTGCCTTATAAATAGGCAAAAAAGATAGAGTACTTCTTAGCATAAGTCTGTTACCAGTCCAAACAGCTCCGCAAGTGTTAATCATCTCCAGAAGCAAGGCAAAGTTAGACACTGTACATTCCTGCCCTATCTCCCCTACACTGCACTTGCACACGCACACCCCAATGTCAGACAGAAGAATAGCTCTTGCATTCCAAGGACTCTGATGCAGCTTCCCCTGCCATTCCCTGCATGTCAGCACTTGCTGTCCTGAGAATGCAGTATCCTCAGGCAGAAGCAGCTCTACAAGCAGCCGCAGGGGCAAATGCCTAGGCTTCCCACACCCCAGGTTTGTCTGATGAAAGCCATAAATGCCAGACTAAGATATCAGAACAGCACAAAAAAACAGCCCAAAACACTGGCTTTGACCATGTTGAAAAATCCGCAAGTGAGACACTAATTGGCCTAACCTCATTCTACACTGAAAACCAATTATGCACCAACCCAGCAAAAACATAGGTATATACCTTCCATCTGACAAACCATGAGGCCAACTGCCAGCTCAATGTTATGTAGTCCAGGACCCCATTATCCAAATCCATTTTACCTTGGAGTCACCCATAAGCGAACCCTCTCATACAAAAAACACATCATGAAGACAAAAGCAAAGGTGAGCACTTGTAACATTTGATATAAGCTCACCAACTCAAGATGAGGAGTTAGCCCCTCAACCATTCGAATCACTGCTCTGGCTCTCAGCGTCTCCTCTGCCAAGTATGCATGTCCTGCATAGGAGAGATCCATACATGCTGAGTGCCTTGATCCTGTTCTGAATGATATTTATGAGAATAGGAGATACCATATCAAAGGCCTTGCTAAAGTCCAAGAAAATGACATGCACCTCTACTCCTGTGTCTAAGCATTTTGTGACCCTGTCATAAAACAAAACCAGATCAGTCAGGCATGATTTACCTGCTACAAATCCATGCTGGTTTCCCTGCTGCATTATTTTTCCTGCTGGACTTCCACAGATATAATCCTTCATAATCTTTTCAAAGACCTTTCCAAGACATGTACAATGAAAGATATAGCAAAGTACAATAAACAAGCATAAGGGTGTAATAAAATGGTCAAATATGGTGTAGAGACATAAAGAAGAAGAACAGAGCACAGGGATGGAGAACAGGAGTAGCTATTGCGGGACTCCTTTTACAGATGTATGCCAGGAAACAAACAGCTCTGCCCAGGCTCCTTCAGCAGATGGGTTCAGCAAAGCCTCCTAAAACAGTGGTTCTCAACCTTTTTTGTTCCAGGACCCATCTGTAAACATCTATGGCCAGTCTTGACCCAGTGCCCCTCACTCCCAAACAACTTCCCCCAGTCCCCCAGTGTGTGAGGCAGGGGGTGGGTATGTGGGCCTTGCAGGCTGGAACTCTGAAAGTCTACAAGGGAAAAGCCACGGTTTCCCACGTTTTTCTCCCTTTAAAGAGGTTTCAATTTTTTAAATTTACTTGCGACCCTTTCATATATGCTTGCAACCCACTTTGGGTTGCGACCCATAGTTTGAGAAATGCTGTCCTAACTTCCCTATGGCATCAGGATTTCCTCTTTGTCCCCCTTCCCTCCCCAAAGCCTATGCTTTTGATAGAGGAGAGAAGGCGAAGCAGAATACAACAATAAAAGGAGTCATGGTAGAGCCTCCACCATGGCATGGCATGCGATGTGCAACTGGCCTTCTCCCCAGCCTGGTCCTCATGCCACAGGCTCTTCCCCAATTGCTGAGCAGCACATAAAATTTTTACAAGTTTATTCTCCTAATGCTATTTCCAGCCTAATCCAACCCTATGTCCAACTGCAAAGGAGTTCATGGAGAAAGTATTTTGTTCAAATATGACTGCAAATCTCACATCCACTGAGTTCTCAGCCGACAGGCACTTGCTAGCTTTGTTACAGAAGCTCCTCTGAGGATCAACTGAGAAGAGAATAGACAGCACACCAGAGGGACAGTCCATTGAAGAAAGCATGCATATGCTTCCTTCCACCCCAAGTATCCAGCCTTTCCACTCCTGACAACATACAGCACTAATCCCAGGCTGCAAGTTAGCATTACAGACACATTACATCATTAATTATCCCACAGATGACAATGCTGGTGCCAGAGAAGATTCCCTAGGATTTCTACAAGCAGCTTGTCTCTCTTCACCATAAGATAAGCACCCAGGACATCAAAAAGGAGCTAGTCTAAAGCATAAACTCTGCCCTCTAATCGTCTATTGATGGGGCAGGAATGGAAATGGAGCTAAAGAAAAATACCCCAGATGCTTGGGAAATACCACTGTTTACTTTTCAACAGCTGAAGTCCACATCTGTGAATCCTGATCCATCAGGCTGTTAGATTCCTTTAGCTCTGCTTCCTCCTTGGACATCTGGAGACTGAGCAAGAACAAGGCTGTATACAGGACTTTACAATCAGCCCCAGCACAGACCAAATCCTTCCAGTGTTCAGTCACAAAACCTGTCTCCTCCTGAGACGGCCACAGGAGTTTCCCAAGCCCCCGGCATCCCAGCACAAAGTATACTGGGCAACAATGGTGCCATTTATTTGGGCACAGTTTTATGCTACCCCTGCTGCAGCCACATCTTCTCTCCATATCTGAATGCATGAGGACTCACCCACCACACTCTTTCCAGAATTTTTTGGAACTACCTGATACAGGTTGTGGAGATCTCCAAGTGTCCTGTCAAACAGGACTAAAGAGTGCCAGATTCATCAGAATGGGTCTAAACCAGGGGTGTCAAACTCATCTGGCCCCACTGGGATGGTCAAGCACAACAAAAGAGACAGAATAATGGGGCTCCCTGAGCTGGATCCAGCCCACGGACCATATGCTTGACACCCTTGGTCTAAACAAACCAGGACACAGACACTAAAGTAATGGTCACTAGCCAGTCCACATAAACCAATTGCAACTGAGTCTCTAGCCCTCCAGGGACACAGTGATATGCTCTTCCACAGCCCTGTCACCCTTGTACCTGAAAGATATGGCCTGCATTCAGATCCATGCACTTTTGCTAACCTTCTGTAAGATAGTCTTGCCATCCCTCCAAAATCTAAGCCTTCAGGAGCTGAAGACACTTTTCTGTACACACTCTGCCCCACTAAAAGCCCAGAATCCAACCATTGGAACTCTCCCTCCTCTCATCAGATGCAAATGAATCTTGCCTCCCTCAGAGCCAAAATTACATGAACTGAGCTTTTATTTGAAGGGAGACTGCTCAGAGCAGTAATACAATCCCCTGCAGAACAGTTTTACATGGTGAGTAAGTGCAGAGGAATGGGGAGCCTGGGTATATTTATCCCATTAAGCAGCCTTTCAGAAGGAACACTTGTAGCCCACTAAAAGAGCTGATCCAACAAAGACATGCTGGAGCCTCCCTCTCTGAATCCACCAAACAGGAGAGGCCTGCCCAAGCCCAGGCAGAAATCAAAACTGAAGGAAGGGAAGAGCAGAGGAGGGGGCACCAAGAAAGGAAGGCCTGTCAGGAGTGTCACTCTGGCCTATCCTGGGGAAAAGGAGAGAATAATCAAAGAAAAGAAACAGAAATGAAGTGAATGGAAACAGGAAGGAGAATGCATGTAGTTAGCTCCCAGGCATGAGAAAGTGTAGGCACTAGCTCTTAAGGTATGGTATGGTATGGTATGCTTGCATGAAAAACTACAAGCGGGACTCTATGAAAGCAATGCAACTCAAGGACTACAACCAAAACAATACCTGAACAGCAATAAGGGCATGTTAGATGAAGACTGAAACCTAAGATACCTGACCAATTTGCACACTGCAGAAAAAGTGCAAGGCTGCTTTGGCTTACTTTTTATTTAAGACACTTTGAATGAGGCTATTTTAAATGTTTCCATCACTTAACTAATAATACACTGAGATTCTTTCAGAGGGCACTTGAAAATGCAAAAGTAGTTCATAGACATTAATGAATTAAGCCTCACAATCCTCTTGTGAAGCAGGAGTCAACTGTCATAGCCATTTTCCAGATGAAGAAAAAAACTACTAGCTCAGAGAGAAATGAGTTAAGGTCCCACTGGTACTAGCAGCGCTAGGAGTACCAGCACAGACCAGCTGTGGGCATGGTTACCACCATATTGTCTAGACCTGCCCTGAGCAAGGTTAGCCAACATCAACAGCTACCCTGTGGTAGTGCTCCAAAGACGGCTGCTCCATTCAGGTTCTAATGTTCTGTCCATCCCTGAGCACCTCAGCACGCCATAGACGTTATGCCACAGACCAAATGCATCCTGACATCCTGTTCATGTGCCTCTGCTGAGGGGAAATGAGGTGTGCACAGGCATTTCTGAGATGCCTTTACCCTTCCAGCTCTGGCTTTTAGAAAAAGTGAGGCAATATGTCTGCAGCACATCCTTACAGACCTGCATGTGTGCTCCAAGAATATAAGAATTGCAGGAAACTGCCAACCGAGGCAAGGCTTCGGAAAGTCTCCAGAGCAGGAGGTACACACATCACTATTCCATGCTGCAGGAACAGATCAACACAGTTCATGGCATTCCCAACAGTAGTTCATTCACTGCACAGGACAAGAAGCTGTGATAATGGGCAATCCTTGCTAGCAGCCAGCACCCCTTTGCCTTTACATCATCCTAGAAACAATTTCTAAAAAAGTAAAGCCAAGGGCAGAATCTGAAACCCACACTTCCCTCTCTCTTCTCCCCCTGTCCCTGCAATTCACAGATCAGGCCAATATCCCACTGGAGGAAAGTGCTTCCCCCTCCAATACTTGGAGCCATGTGCTGATGCACAGCTCACAAACACAAGGTTGCTGGTCAAAGAAACCTCCAGCCCCTTCTGCTTGAATCCCCATATGCATCTGCCCAAGCCATAGTAGAGACAAAAGCTAGGCAGAAGCAGTTGTATGAGCTCTTTATACTCCTAGAGGTCTCCCCACTGCTTCCAGGCAGCTCTTCCATTTAAACTGACACTGTCATTTTGTTCTGTGACAGAGCCCCAAAATCACAGCATGGCACAGCCAACAGGGTCAGGCTGCCCCACTCACCTCATACACCCCCTCTGCAGTGAATACAGGTACTGCACATGAGTGGCATCAGATTTTGACCCCAACCTCTCTGAGCAGCAGTCAATTATGCATGCTGCAGCAGCTCAGACAGCCCAGAACATAAGCCTTATGATTTAAGTGGATTTCTCCAATACGCAGAGAAAAGAGCCCTATTTGTTCAGGACACTGAGAAAAATATAAGGATATTGCAACAGCTTTCCTGGAACTGGCCCCACCACTTCCTTCTAAGTTTACACTGACATTTTAGGACACATGCTGCAGCATATTTATGACACATTTGGCAGCATGCTGGACGTGCTACAGATTGTGTGCACCTCCAGAGGTCAGCTCTTTGCTAGCTGCTCCCACAGTAGGAAGCTTTCAAAGGGTATGCACATGGACTCTACAGGAGATAGGCAGCTCACACTGTGGCTGTGTGCCAGAAGTCTTATGAGCCACAACTCCTCTTCTTGAACCAGCTCCTCAATTCACCCTCCCCCTGGCACTGAGGCAACAGAGTATGACACTTGGGAATGTGGGTTCCATCCACATCACCTCCAGGACAGGTAATGAACTCTACCTTAACCAGACCCACAGAGCACGATGGCATAGGTTTACAGACAGTTTGCAAGCTGAGAGAAGCTACAAGCTCCCTCAGAGATCACAGTCAGCACAACTCAAATCCATAGTACTTAACCACCCAAAGGCCAAACTATATAAGCAAACCACAAAAAGATTTTCCTAGTAACATCGAAAGTTTTCCATTTCTGTTTCAGTCAACCCTTGGAAGCAGGACTAGACTTAAACTCAAGCAAGATGCAGAGACAGCAAATTTGTGCAACAAGAGATACCAGACAATGCATGCAAGAAGGAAATGCATGAAGAGCGTTAGCCACAGCTCTCCGCCCTGCCTCTGTACTGAGCACTTTACATTTTCTAACAGAACAGCTCACAGGGATGTTTTACAATGCTTTGTTGTCATTCTTGCATGTAACAGATGGAACTAGATGCTATTTGCCCTCGAGGTTTCTGAAGGCCTTAAAACCCCAAAGTTGAAAAGGGGCTAATGTACTTAAATCTCACAGGTGTTGGATGATTACTTACTGAGGCAGGAAGGAATGTTCCATAGCCACGGTTAGATGTGAATTGTACAATAAACCAACTGAATTCTCTGCTGTTCAGATCTCACTCCCAGAATATCCAGGGCTGGCCCCTGGCAAGAACAGAAAGGTGAACTTGATGGAACAATGAAGTAAAAAGCTTGTGAGGGCTCTCTCTCTGTTCTTGCTACTAGAAGAGATGGGGAAGGCCACAAAAACAAACGCAGCCACTCCCAAGTTTTCAAGAGTTAACTTATTCTGCTCACACCATCACCTTAGCCAGTCCAGTACCATCGAAGAAATCCTGGGAGCAGTAGTCCCTACTGTGCTGAAAGACTCACAGTTTTGACTAAAAAAACAAAAAGAGAGAGAGAGAGAGGGCCACATTACTTAGTGTATTTGGTCTCTTTCAGTCCTGGATCCTTTTCAGATGTTGTTGCCTCCAGGCCAGAACATTTGATCATCTTTGAAATAGTGAAACTTCTTGCCTGGGCTCAGGCCCAATTCAATTCCCTTGCCGAATATCTAGCTGCTATTTCAGGGACTCTCAACTAGGGTATTGTGGCACCCTGGGGTGCCTTGAGACCCTTTCAAGGGTGCTGTGGGGTGCTGCACAATATTAGCACTGCAAGGCATGCAAACACGATTCACAAGATAAATCCAGAGATTTCAAATAGTGTTAAAAACATTCTGACCTGTTGTGGGCTCTCAGTTTTTTGTAACAGACAAATGGCTCAATTATTTTTCTCTAGTCAGAAAATGAGTAACAATTAAGAGTTGGCATTTTCTGAAAGGCGCCTGGAGTCTAAAACGGTTGAGGACCATTGTGCTAATTTCTCTCTCTCTTTTTTGCACCACATATGATTTGTCAGCCAGCACCAACTGTTCCCACCTATGAAACAAGACACCTTTGAGTTGTTCACTTTCTTTTTAAGCTTAGTCCTATCTCAGCAAACACAGCAGAAAGCACAGCAACACACTGGGTTCTGCCACCTTCATGGATTGTTCTCCAGTCATTATATGAATGACTATAATGTGCTCTGCTCTATGGCAATGGCAAGTAACCGTCAGTTGAACAAAGTATGGGTACCCCCCCAAGAGAAAGAATCACAGGCACAAATCACAGTTGCTTGAAGCTAAAGGAAGAAAATCTTCCTTTACTTTGAAGAGACATCAGTTCTCCCAACTCACAGGGCACTTTCCCATCCAGATTCACTGCAGAAAGCTACAGCTCAAGGACTCGGAGGCCAGGGCCTTCCTAAATGATGGGAAGGGACTGCCAGAGATGTATAAACTCAACTACGGAAACTCCTCCTCTGCAGCTTCAAAACAATCTCTAAAACAGAGTTAGGAAAGAGAGTTCAAGAAGTCACAATGCCAATGCATCCTGCGACACAGTCCATACCCCACCAGTCATCTCTCACAGTGTGTACACAATGGCTGCTAGCACCCAGCCCATTTCCAGTGAGCTGCGGGGCAGCTCCCAGTGTAGAGAAGCTGTGGAATGCCCAAGAATGATCTCTGTTCTGTAACCATATCCTGCATTTCATCCACGGATCTCAAAGGGCTTCACATACTAACCTTCACTACCCCCTGGTAATCCAAGAAATACTGTCCTCAGTTCAGAAAGGTAGAACAGACACACAGAGGATGATGGGGACTAACCCCGTGTCAGCTGACAAGTCTAAGGCAGATGGGAATAGAAAGCAGGTCACTTGACTCTCAATCACCCACTCAAAATACCGTATAATACTGAAATACAAGTTCTGCCATATGAACCTGAAACCCCTCTTCATAGCTCTGCCTCACTGGGATGGATCTTTAGTAGAAAACTGGCCCCTCTTCAGGATGACTGTTACCACACACTAAGGTAATCCCATACTGCACCATCTCAAACCACAGCACATTCTTACACTCCCTTGACCCTTGTGCACCAACAAAGAGATCATTCCTGACTTGAACTTTCTTCCAGCACTCCAAATCAAAGGAACTTTCTATCTCACTCTGAGAAGTAATTCTCCTTCCCTGCCTGTCCTACCCTCTAGTTTTCAAAGGCCAGGTGAGGTTTGGGGGAAACAGGAGTGAATGGGAAAGAATACCACCCACCACTTCCCAGCAGCAAGTATGCAGTATGTCATGCCTCTCACATGCCAACAGAGTATCACCATTTTGCAGATGGGGAAATAGGTAACTGAATTACCCATGGCCCTTGAGAAAAGCAGGGATAAGAACTTAGGGGTTCTTGCTCTCCACCCTATACTCAGACAATTCTGCAAAAACCTTTTAATGTCAGTTCTTCCACTCTCAGACTGGTTATCCCTCCAAGTTACATACCTTGTCTTGGGTATCTTTCTTTTTCCTTCACCAGAAATAAATTAACCAAAGGAAAATGCTCTGGGTATGGACATACAGCACAACTACTATGTACTTATTCTCTAGTAAGGAGCAGACACAATCAGCTCTCCCAAGCTAGCTGTCTGCAGTAGGTGCTATTATAGCACCTGGTCACTAAAGACTCTTCGTGTAAAGGCTACTCCTGCTGGAAGAGCAGACACATACTTATACAGCTCCATAACTCCTATCAGTTATTCCTTATTCATCTCTGCTGTACAGTTCAGAGATGTGCACTACATATGCTACAGGGGTGTAGGTTGTAGAAATGTGCACTACATATGCTACGCACATAAAGTGACTGAACAGCTTCCACATGAGATGTCTGCGTAAGATCCTGAAAATAAAGTGGGAAGACAGAACACCAAACGCCAGAGATATTGGAGTGTGCAGAACTGACACTTAGAAACCACTATCAAGAAGAGGAGGCTGCAAGGGACCGACCACATCAGGAGAAGGGGAGGAGACTGTATCCCCAAGAATATTTTGTATAGCGAGATTTGAGATGGCTCTAGTAAGCAGGGCTACCCTCTATGATGATACCACAATGTGTGCAAAAATAATATGAAGTCATTCAACATCAATGTAGAAAACTGGGAGGAGTGCACAAAATCCCATCCAATCTGGAGGGAACATGTTGCATTAGGTGCAGATCAACATGAAGTGGCTTTGATCCAGAGGCTGGAAGCAAAGCAAGAAAAAAGAACGCAGCATGCTGTAAATTTGGACTCCAACTCAGACAAAACATGAATCTGTGGAACTTGTAATCAGCTGTGTTGCTCTTGAGCTGGGCTCATCAGGCTTGCAACACAAATTAAATACAACAAAAAGTCGTTTTTTAGGTATGTAGGGAGTAAAAGGAAGGCGCAGGGCAGCATAGGACCCCTACTGAACAATAAGTGACAGAGAGGGAGGACAAGGCTGAGCTATTCAATGAGTTTTTTGCCTCGGTGTTCCTGAACAAGACTCAAGATAAGTCTCCTAATGGGTTCTTAGATGGGCATCAGAGGGACACCAGCCTACCAACATATGGACACTGTCTTGGTGCATTCACTTGGATGGACTGGATGTGTTCAAGTCAGCAGGCCCGGATGAGCTGCATCCGAGGGTATTGAAAGAATTGGCCGGTGTCATAGCAGAACCGCTGGCACGGCTGTTTGAGCACTCGTGGCACTCGGGTCAGGTCCCAGAGGACTGGAAAAGGGCCAACGTGGTCCTTATTTTAAAGAAGGGGAGGAAGGAGGATCTGAGTAATTATAGGCCAGTCAGTCTCACCTCCATCCTTGGAAAGGTGTTTGAAAAGATTATGAAGGATCATATTTGTGGCAGTCCACCAGGAAAAATAATGCAGCAGGGAAACCAGCATGGATTCGTAGCAGGTAGATCATGCCTGACCAATCTGGTTTCATTTTACGACAGGGTCTCAAAATGCTTAGACACAGGAGCAGAGGTGGATGTCGTTTTCTTGGACTTTAGCAAGGCCTTTGATATGGTATCTCATCCTATTCTCATAAATAAAGAGTCTGTGACATAGATGTTTACGTGGTCCGGTGGGTGGCAAATTGGCTCAGCGGTCGCACCCAGATAGTGGTAGTAGATGGGTCGGTATCGACCTGGAAGGAGGTGGGTAGTGGGGTCCCACAGGGTTCAGTCCTTAGACCTGTACTCTTCAATATCTTCATCAGTGACTTGGATGTGGGTGTGAAGCGTACTCTGTCCAAGTTTGCGGATGATACTAAAATTGTGGGGTAAAGTGCACACTCCAGAGGTTAGGGAACAATTGCAACCAGACCTGGACAGGTTAGAAAAGTGGGCACAACAGGATGCAGTACAACAAGGACACGTGCAGAGTGCTGCACCTAGGGTGCAAAAATATCCAGCACACCTACTGGCTGGGAAGTGACCCTCTCAGCAGCACAGAAGGTCATAGTGGACTCCAAAATGAACACGAGTCGTAAGTGTGATGAAATCACCAGCAAAGCTAACCACACTTTATCATGCACCAGCAGATACATGACAAATAGATCCAAGGAGGTGATACTTCCCCTCTATGCGACATTGGTCAGACTCCAGTTGGAGTACTGCGTCCAGTTTTGGGTGCCACACTTCAAGAAGGATAGATAGACTCAAGAGGGTCCAGAGGAGACCACTCTTATGGTTAGAGGCTTACAGGACAAGCCCTATAAGGAGAGACTGAGGGGCCTGGACCTCTTCAGCCTCCACAAGAGAAGTCTGAGAGGTGATCTTGTGGCCACCTAGAAATTCATTAGGGGGACGCAGCAAGGGATCGGAGATGCTCTAGTCACTAGGGCGCCTCTTGGGGTAACACGGAACAATGGTCACAAACTGACAGAGAGCAGATTTAGGCTAGATATCAGGAAAAACTTCCTCATGGTAAGGGTGGCCAAAATTTGGAATGGGCTTCCAAGGGAGGTGGTGCTCTCCCCTACCTTGAGGGGTCTTTAAGAGAAGGCTGGATAGGCATCTGGCTGGGGTCATGTGACCCCAGCACTCTTTCCTGCCTAGGCAGGATGTCGGACTCGATGATCTGCTGAGGTCCCTTCCGACCCTAGCATCTATGAATCTACAAATAGATTCATCAGGGATCTGACTAAACTGCTTACACGTACACCAACGGTTGCCTAACATAACTTCTATGAGTTACTTCTTACTTTTAGAGGGAGAACTTTATCCAAGCATGGAGTGGCTTACACTAGTGCAAAGCTGTGTATTATATGTCCACTCTGCTTTTACTAGAGGTGTATCACCACCTTAAAAAGCTTAAAACATTTCACCCTCACTCACAAACAAGCTTCATTCAGCCAGTAAAAAAGTCTTTGCCTAGAGAGAAAATGGAAAAAATGGATGTTACCTCATGTGGCTATAGTTTGTTCTTTCTTACAAGGGTGGGGGAAGAGGGGAGGACAGTAATTCACCTTTTCACAATTTAAAAATTCTTTCCCCCAAGTATTTACTTCCCCCTTTGTGCCAGATGCTGCTTTGAAAGGGGAAGGTACAAACTCTTCTTGGATCACTCTCATTCAAGAAGAACCAATCTAGAAGAGGGCTACTTAAGACCTCCATCCCTGAGACCAAGTAGGTCTACAGGCATTGCCGGAAAGCCTCCCGAAACATTACCATGTTGCCACTGCCCACACAATTCTGTCTCTGGCTGGGCTGTATCTTGGCCCATACAAACAAGAATAGAAAACATTGAACATTAATACCAAAACACTGCATTGAGCTGAACTGGGGTGAGAGGGTAGAAAGGTAAGCAGGGCCAGGAAATAAGCATGAACATTTCAGAGTTGGCCAAACAATCAAAACTTTGTCAGGACTGACCTGGGCCGAATTTGAACCACCATCCTTGGGACACAGATTCTATGATGAGTCCACTAAGCTATTCAGTTCTCCACCTATTTTTTCACAGGGAAAATAGCAAGTGATTAGTCTGATGGTTATGGGAATTTCAGTTTGATGTAGACTTCTTCAAGAGAGTTTCTGGAGCGGGGATCAATACCCCAACAAAAAACAGGAGTTGACAACCCTGCTGTCAGAAAAACAGTCATAAACCCAAATGAGGAGCTGCTGAACTAGGCCTCCAGGCTGAGCTTCCCAGAGTCAAGGTTACTGATCAAAACACCGGTACTGGTTCCCTCCTATTCCTACAGGAAGAGGGGCTCAGCCAAGCCAGTTATCTAAGGAACCAGACCCTTCCTGCTGTAGCAGCATGCAGCTCCTCTGCAAGAACCAGGTCAAACACACAGGTCAAACATGCTATGCCCCAGAATTGCACTGAAATACCTTCAGAAAACTGCATAAAGGACACACAACCATGCCAATGCAGATATGCACAGGGAACTCTGAACCCCAGGCCAGATTCAGCACCAGAACACTGAGGAATTCCCATTGAATTCTGAACAACCAGCTCCAGCAGCACATGGCACAGGGACGCCAGCTGGCATCAGGGCTAAAAGCTGGAGACAAGCCAAATACAAAGTGGAGGAGGTATAGGAAGAGTACTGTCAAAGAAGATTCAGCACAGCCAAAATGAGCAGGTGGGAAGTTTGACTTCCCAGCATGCTATCTCCAAGCCATACTGCTCTCTCCACCCCAAATATTTGGCATCAGCCTCAAGTAATTAGCATCCGACCTACCAGAGCTTGGCTTCTCGTCCTAGCTACTGTAAGGAAAAGGACCTCTCTATTCTAGCAACCAAGATGGGAGCCTCACTAACCCCTTACTCTTCTTTCTGAGTAATCTCTAGGTCTCCTGCCTCTTGGGGAAAAGCTCATCCTCTTTCTCCACCTGCAAGGATTCTTCCTTCCTTTAGCAAGGGTTTTATGTCTAAGCACCAGGCAATGTACTCCTAGGTCTTCTTGAAAAAATACAGACCAGATACACCAGACAGAGAGAAACATAGTGTGGTGGCTGATACTCTGTTGTCTACTCTGTTGAATATCAGAGAGCTTGGAGCAGAGCTTCGCTGCACAGAAGCACGCTGGGGGAAGATGTGCACACTGCTGGGCAACGCTCCATTTGCCCACTCACTCACCCGCTTTGCCAGTGCAGGGAAGAAAAGTGCATTTTTTGAGCCCTGGGTGGATTCTAGTTGGTTACAAAGCCCAAGCAAGAAACTCTGACATAACGGGAGGAAGATATTGCAGGCACCCCGATCAGAAGTTACAACAAAGAGCTTAGTATATTGGGAAAGATTAGAGTAGCAACATCAGTGGGTACAACAACAATACTGGATGATTTTCGCTACCCCAGGATTAACTGGCACATGTGGAACAGTTCCAACAAGCAAGCTGACACCACAAACCATCATAAATTTGAGTAGCTTGAGCACCTATGAATAAGGAAAGGAAAGAATGGTACATCTGAGTGCAGGAGATCTACAGAGCAGCTACCAGGGCCCAGAACGTTCAGATATCACAGGGCAACCCCCCTGATGGGGAACAGTGATCAGCTTTAAGGACTTGATCAATCATCCAAGGTGCCAAGCACCTTAGATTGCACTGGTGGCACTGGTAAATAAGGGTTGCTATCAGTCTATGAAGAGAATGGTTGTGATTGCAGCCAAGGAAAGAGTTGAAAAAGAAATTCACACACTACGCAGTTTCCAATTTAATCATCTGTTTTTAAGAACTCTACCACAGTCAAAAGTAAAACATGGGCCCTAGAGCCAATACAGCAAAAAACGGAAGAGTATAGTTCGTGGCTAGACAGAGAAATTACACGAGGTTTAGGAAGAAAAAAAAAATCCCTTAAACAGTGGAAGTCCTGTCCAAACAGCATAAACAGATTTTAATATAAACTCTTCCAGGCAGGGTGCCAGTTATGAAAGTTGACACACACACACACACACAGATCATGAAATGAAGGACATAAAGATAAGAAATTCATTCAATACATCAGAAGTACAAACCCTGCCAGGGGAACTAAGGGGCTGTCCACCCCACCTAGGACAGAGGGACTAACAAAGGAGGAAGTCAGAAAAACATTCAATTTTATCCATCTTTAGTATAGAAAATTGGAAGGGCTTCCCTATTCTGAATTTTCTTAAATGGGAGAACAGAATGCAGACAGTACAGATTGGAGTCGCCATGGAAGATATTATGCATCAACTTGAGAAACTTGCAGCAAATCCCTGGCATCAAAAGGCATTTCTCATAGAGTGCTAAAGGGAGCAAATAGGAGCAAATAAGGAGGATATGCAAACAGGCTCTTAGAAACACAACTGCACCTGAAGATGAAAGAGCCAGCACCAGTCAGGGCAAGGGAGAACTACAGATCACTGAGCCTCATCTCAACACCAAATGAGGTGTTAGGGCAGCGATTCTCAACCTTTTCGGACTCAAGGCACTTCCTATTCCACTCAAGGCACCCCTCATAAAATGTCAGCTCTTAGTTTTCATTCAGTTTTTGACTACAGAAAAATAATAGAGCAACTCTTCTTCTGCAAAGAACTAAGAAAGATCACAGCAAGTCAGAAAGTTCTTAACATTATAGATTCTTTTTGAAATCTCTGGGTTTATCATGTGAATCATGTCTGAACACCTTACAGTGCTATCATAGCGTGGCACCCTGTGTCACCCTTGAAAGGATCTCAAGGCACCCTAGTTGAGAATCAATACTGTTAGAGTATTAGACCATGTGCAGAGGGAATACATCTAACCAACACACTTCGCTAACTTGCTTGAAAGTTTGTTTTTATTTTTAAATTAAAAAAACAAACACTGACAAGTGGGTTTTTTTAAACTAGGGTTTGTGTTTGTTTTTGTTTTGGGTTTTTTTTTTGTGGGGGGGGGGGGTTAAAACTAGTTACCAAATAAAGCACCTCTTAAAAAGATGGCTGGATTTTTCTTTAAAATATATTTTAAAAGGTGAAAGGTTTTTTGTTCTCCCTGCTGTACTGACATGTACAAGAGTCTTTCCAAGAAACAGGGAGCAGGCTTGAAAGCAATACCAAACTTCTTACTTTATGAGACAAGACGTGTGAAAACTCAGCAATGAAACCAATCCTATACAAAATGCTACCAAAAGCACAAAGTAAACCGACTGGTAAAGGAACAAAAAGTTTCATGTATTTTTCAGGGACAACAATCTCAGGTCTTATTTCTAATGGCAGAAGGTAAAAACAATTTTAGAAAGCAGTCTGTATTTTCACTTTGACAGAGTCCCTTAAATAAAACAGCAGAGAAAGGTGACCCTGTGGCCATAAATTGAATCAGTGACACCTTTCTAAATAAAGCCCTCCATGAAAACAACACGTAAGCAGGAGAGTTGTCACATGGATTAAAAATTAGCTAAATGCTATGGAAAAGTCTTAGTTAATAGCAGCTCCTCAGTTTGAAGGGAGGGAAATGCTAGATTTCTCAAAGGCTAATATTGAATGGAGTATATTGGGTACTTTGAGAGGAGGAAGCAGGCAGTGATTTGGTGAAGCCTGCTGATGGTGCTAATGCAATGGTTTTCAACCTGTGGTCATGGACCTCCTCAGGGTCCACAGACTGTATCTAAGGAATCCATGAAAGAGGTCTATGGCTTAAATTGTCTGTACCTTTTCCCAGCAATGATGCAAACACAGGGCCAAGGAATTTCATCAACATGTCCTGAAAACACAGCCCCAGAGAAAAGCAAGAAAGATTGTTAGAGATTTGGGGAGGCCCTGGAGCTAGTGAGAGTTAGCAAAAGTTAAGATAATTTACCTTGTAACAAGAAAAGAGTTGAAGAGGGCCTGAGAGAAGCTCTTCTACCTTCTCAAATCATAAAGAGAACCAAGATCACATCCGTTCTATGGTACTGCCATTTATACCACAGGGGATCATCAAGAGAAGTGCTGTTGTCATATGTACTTATGCAAGGCAAAAAAATGCGGGGGTAATCAAACCCCTTACTTTATGAAGGAACCTAATAATCTGCAAAAAAAAAAAAAAAAATCAGGAAGAAACATCCTCTACTATGAACAGCACTGCACAAAGGGTCAAATGCAGGCTAGACCCCCTGACCCCCCCACACACACACACACCTCTTTTTGCCTCCTGTGCAGCATTCAGCACAGGCCACTGCCAAAGGCAAGATGCAGCACTTTATGGTCAATCTGTCAGATCTGGTATGGCAATTCCTAAATTCACAGTTTAAAATATTACCATGCTGAGCAAGAATTTTGAAAAAGGACTACAAAATGGAGCCACAATTGACTTCCTTTGCAACTACAGAGCATGACAAAAATGAAACCTAATGTTCTGGTCCTGAAAAGTAACCATGTCTGTGTAATGAGGTTATTTAACACTGAAAAAGTATTCTTTTTTTCCTCCAATTGTCATAATGGTAAATTGTGACCTGACCTTCCTGTTCTTCCCTTCATCATCCTTTCCCAGGAGTATGTGACCTACCCCTAGCTGGGAAGTCTTTTGTTTTTCAGTAGAGTTGGTATATCGGTTCACCCTGCCCTTCAGTTGTTCCATATCGACAGCATCAAAACCTGGGACCACAGTAGGCTAGAGGCCGGAAGATGAAAGCCAAAGAGAATACTGGTTTAATTAAGGTGCACGTAAGCAAAGACCTCAAGAAAAAAGGTCTAAAATATAAGTGCAAAGAGCAAAAGAAATGTAGCTTGTTGCAGCTGTACACCAACTAGATCCCCTCTTAAACTTTGAACCACGTCTAGACAAGCCAGGCTTCTAGACTTGAGCTAGCCAGGGGATATGGGGTTACTACCCCATATCCGCTGGACACAGAATGACAATGATCCAAGATATCCCACAACTGAATAGTTAATATTAATCCACTGGAGTCAGGGACAATGCCAGCAACAGTCAGTGCAACACAAATCCAGATAGACTTCTGTGCCCCAGAGCATCCTAGAGCCCCATCCCTTGAACTAGGTCATGGGGGGGGACGAGACATCTTTTTTCTAGCAATACACATTCATATATCTGATAGGTTTAAATACCTTAGCCCTCTGCTGCTTTCAAAAGCACCAATAAAAACTTAATTCACCTTGCTAAAAGTACCTAGATTTAAAGAGTCTACAGAGAAATTAAAAGAAATATTAGGTCTTGGGGCAATGAGCCATCAGCATATGAAGACAACCCCCAACAATATAAACTCCCCTTTCACCACACTCCCCCTCTTCTTCCAGCTCTGTGACAAATCCAATTTTCACTGCTCAGAGCAGCTGGAAAATAGACCAAACCCAAACTCCCCCCTCTCCCCCCCAAAAAAATAAAAAATAAAAAACAGGGCTGTTTCTGCCAAGTAAGCACTGAATACGCTGCATTCCATTTGATTAAAACAATTACTCAAGAGCCAGCCAAGAATTACATAAAGCTTCCTCTCTGCACCACCCCCATCCCCATCCCTCCATTTCTCCCACCCAAACACACACAGACCAAGCAGCTTCCCAGCTCTGCACACAGCACGTCCATTAGATATCACCCCATGGTGAGATCACACTGGAGGATGCAATGCAACCATCTCAAATATCATTGGTTATTCCATTCCTCATCCAAAATAGAGTTCCAAAACCTATGCAAGGTGACCAGAGACCAGACCCCAGCATACCCAAATGCACAGAGCTTGCTCCACCACCAAGTGGGTCCAACACACACATCCAACACACTTCTTTGCTTTTGTAAGCCAAGGTCACACTTGGAGGCAGTTTGGTATCTGACAGGCTCAAGGAACAGACAACCTACTGCTGGCCCATACAGAAGGCTGAACAGTCTTTACTGTCTCCAACTTCTATAGACTATGACCCATGCTTCTAAACCAGTGGTGATCAATCGAATGAGGTCGACATTCAGAGGCTCCACGATCGGGAGCAGCAGGACACGTGGGGAGCAGCCAGGATGCAGTCCAAGAAGCAGTAGAGGCAGGACCCACATGGCTAGGCTGAGCCATACCCACTGCTACTGGGCTCAGCCAGGTGAGTAGGACAATCCCACTCTACGCCCCCTGCCACTGGGCTGGGCCAGGGGAGGGTCCGAGCCTGGGTGGCTCATCCACCACTGTACACACCCTGGCAGAGGACTGGGGGGGGGGGGGGGTGGCGCACACATACCTCCCTGATCTGTGCGTGGGGCAAGGCAGCTGTCGCCACACACTGGGCTTTTTACCCGGAGCGCTGCTGCAGCTGGCTTGGGAGCGGCCTGACACCACGTGTGTCCCGCCACTGAGTGGGCAGGGGAGGAGGCTCAGCCCAGCGGCGGAAGGCACATGGAGTCGAGCCCTTCCTGAGCCAGCTGCAGTGGGGTTTGGGGCACAAGGCCCAGCCCACAGCAGGAGCTGCCTCTGCTGCTCACAGATTGGGGGGGCATGTGTTCCCCCACAAATGCAGTGGAGTGGGGGGCTGCTTTATTGCTCTGAGCTGCTGGTCCCAAGCTAGGGATGGCCTGCATCAGCC
This sequence comes from Alligator mississippiensis, assembly GCF_030867095.1. Taxonomy (NCBI): domain Eukaryota; kingdom Metazoa; phylum Chordata; order Crocodylia; family Alligatoridae; genus Alligator; species Alligator mississippiensis. The sequence continues at coordinate 21,198,336 of NC_081833.1, read as the reverse complement.
ATGCAGTGCCAAGGATGGAGGTGGGACTGGAGCAAGACAGCTGCCCGGAAGTGGCAGCTTGGGCCAGGCACCAGTGGCACTGGGTGGGGGGTTGCTACGACAAATTTTCAGGTGCCCATGCGCAGCCCCGCCCCACTGTAGCCCCATTTCCAGTGCCACTGCTTCCCCATCTGAGCTGCCGCTCCCGGGCAGCTGCCCCACTCCAGTCCTGCCTCCATCCCCAGCACCATGCAGCTGACACAGGCCGCCTCCAGCTTGGTAGGTCTTTGGTTGCTTTTTAATTCTATACGTAATCTCCTACTTAAAACGCTTGGAGACCACTGTTCTAAACAGACACCAGAAACAAAGGGTTACAGAAGTGCCAGATTTAAGCAACTTGAAGCACAAGCATAGCATGGTACAGCAGCTGGGTTTACTGCCCAAGGGATTAAACACCTACAGGCTGAGCTGAAAACTACAAGCCTGGGGTTATAAACAGGGATCCTGGTTTTCTCCAATAAAAAAAAATCCCCAATTTTCAGGTAAAAAACACTAACCACAAACCCATTTTTTTCTGTGATCAAAATGAAATACCACTAATATATACATACACCCACACACACATATATTCTAATATTATAAAAGCCTAAATCTATCTGCCTGTCTGTCTATAACGCTTGATTCGCACACTGATTGGCTGACGGAGACATCCAATCAGAGTGTTCCAAGCATGGGAAAACACCTCTATGATTCTGAAGCAGCACCGAGGACTGCAAGGGGTGGCAGAACCGGGGCCTCGGCTCCCCCACCCCGCTCCCTGAAAGAGGCAGAACAGCAGCAGCATGGAGCGTTAGGTGGCAGCACTCCATCCCCGCCCCCTCCCCGTGTCATTCTTGACGGGCAATTGGCTAGTATATATATATTATTAACCAATTGCCTGTCAAGAATAAGGGGAGGGGGCAGGAATGGAGTGCCACCACCCAACACCCCATGCTGCTGCTGTTCTGCCTCTTGCAGGGAACAGGGTGGCCCCAGCTCCGCCTCCCCGTCTGGTTCACGGCACTGCCATCATTCCCCTCTGCCTCCGGCCCTTCAGTCCCCACTGTCACGGCGGCGCTCCGCTGTCTGTCCCCGTCTGTGTAGGGCACTCTTATCAACTGCCGAGACAGCCAATCAGAGCACAAATAAAGCATTACAGACAGAGACAGATTTAGGCTTTTATAATATTAGAATATACACACACACAAACTAGCCAATTGCCTGTCCAAGAATAATGCGGGGCAGGCAGGGACAAAGGCCTACATCCAGCTCTGCCCCCCCCACCCCCGCCTCAAGGCTGGGCCCACTCCCTCCCTTCCCCCCCGCCGCTTCAGGGCCGGGGCCAGGCAACACCACCCCCCCTCCCCATCTGCTGGTCCCACCCCCCCATCACTGCCACCTGCAGGGACAGGGGGCTGAGCCAGCGCACCTAGCCCTGGCCCTGGCCCCCCTGTGCTGTCACGGTGGCGCTCCGCTGCCTGCTGTCCATAATGCTGTATTCACACTCTGACTAGCTGCCGAGAAAGCCAATCAGAGTGCAAATAAAGTGTTATGGGCAGATAGACTAAGGCCACAGAAAAATGTAGATTTGGGGTTACTTTTTTAATCTGAAAATTGGGGATTTTTTTTTTTTTTTAAATCGGAGAAAACCAGGATCCCTGGTTATAAGAACCTTCCTGACAATTAATTCCAAGCTGGACTGGCAAGTTAAGAGCTCTTCACATTTCACAGCAGGAATAAAGGCAAGCTTCTCCTGGCAAGCATCACTCACCCACCCAAAACACTGCGTTGGCCACTGATAAAGAGATTTCATGACGTGAATGAAATGGCATTTCTTCCCTTCCCCCAGTGCTCCAGCTCTCTGCATGGATCCTATCTAGCTGCTGGAGCTGCCCACAGCCAGCCAGAACAGTTCCAGCTGTATATCACACTGTCCTATCAACCTAGGTTGCCAAGGGAGAACTTTGCTGCACAAAACCACAGGCGAGGGGAGGGTGGGGGGTAATCATGCTGTCCAGCTTAGAAACACAACTCTCAAACAAGACCCTAAGGGCCAGTCTTGAGACCAAGGAATAATTGGCACTAACAGAATGAGTCACAGGACACCTGCCAGCAGTCAGGACAGGTGAGGGAAAAGAGTGCATCAGACAGCAAAACAAAATATGGAGTGGACAAGGAGGCAGCCACTGCACCTCACCCATTCATCCCAGCAGCTTAATGCCCCACAAACTGTAAGAGTGACCTCCAGTAATGCCCAGCGACTCTAAGGACCTTCTGCCTCTTTCTTTAGTTTCGGGGATAATGCTTCCCTACCCAGAGGAGGCTCTGTTAATGTGTATTAAGTGGCTCCATTCAGTATCTCCACTCTGAAAGAACCTATTTTCCTATGAGAAACCCTGAGCTGTATTTTTAACCATCAAAGAGGGTTGGAAAGGTGAAACCTGAAGTCCCTAATCCACAACAACTCATTCACAGCTCACTTGCCCGAACACTCTCTATTCCTGGCACTTTTTTATCACATGATCATGAAAAGCTTCCTTCTACTCTGAGCCTAAAGACAACTATAAACTCCCCTTTGACATGCAGTGCAAGCCCTATACTCATCTTGCTCTCCACAGATGGATATGAAGTGAGATAGTAGCAGCAAGCTAGACAGGCAAAGGATTAATTCTGTCTGAAAGCTCTATTTTGTGACACAACTGTAGGCTGGGCTATTCCTGGAGACCCCATACTGTTTGATTTACGACAAAGTCATTTAACACTCTAGCAGCCCATGCAGCAAGGATGATTCTCTGGTGCAGCAGCTACTATTCTGGACTTTCTTTCTTCCAGGTCAGTTGTGAAATGCCTTGTGAGCTAAATGAGTGAAATGGATAGTGCATTGCATGAGATCAAGATGGACTCCACCATGTGCTGTCAGCCAGACACATTTTGGAACAGCTCAGATTCACAGGATCTGAAAGGATGTTCAACATGAACTCTGGGGGAAAAAACAACAGAGCAAACTGGATTGAAGTAATCTAACTACATTAAAATATTTAAATAATATAATCTAAGCGTCTTTAGAATGCGGGAAAAGTCCAAGGAGTCAAAGACAAATAATTTTAAAAAGTCTTCTTAGGTAGCTGACCACAGGATTTTCCAGTCTTTAGCTTGTTTCCCACAAAAGCAGCAGTCCCAGTCTCAGTTAGGAAGACAGACTTCCTGTACCACACATGAAATCACTCTTCATTTATACAAGATGAACTCCATCCACATCAACAAAGAGAAAGTGCGCCAGACTCCTGATCAGAATGAACCTGGAGCCCCTCAAGACTACCCCAGAGCCAGCTCCTGTAGCTGAAACATAAGAAATGTTTTTGGCTCCAATTCCAATTTTCCTTGGTTTATCATGTTTGGATTTAAGTGAGTACTGCTGGGAAGAGCAGACCAATGATCTATGCACAGTCAATGTGTGGTTTTAACGTGCTATAATGGTCAGGTTGAAGCCCAGCTACCCCCTCCCCACTACGTGGTCACTATAGTATGTTTCTGACAAGGCCAAATGCAGAAAAAAAGGTTGGCCCACTTCCTTTATGTCAAAACCATAACCACACCATTTTTACAGAGCATTTATATAGATAAAGCATCACAAAACCATTAACAGACTCAGTCAAATGCTAATGTAAAGAAAACATTAGAGTGAACTAATTGCAAGGGACTGGGAAAAGAAAAGTTCCAGGAAACAAAGAGCAACCTCTTCCTCAACTCTGCAGTCATGACCTGTCAGAGCCATGGACACTAAAGAGGAACCAACAGGAGAGAGAAAGGCAAGAGATCAGAAAAGCAGGAAGGAATATGTCAGAGAAAAATTTTTAAAAAAGATTCAGGCAGGTTTGAACTAGATTCACATTTGGATTTCCTTGTGAAGGTGATGGGAGGTGGGTGAGTTACACTTCCCAGCTTTATAGATGGAAGACATTTTAGAAAGGCAAAGTGCTTGGCAAATATTAATTTGCCCCCAGATATAAGGGGCTGCCATCCTGATTTTACAAAAGAGGACATGTTCCCAAGATCACAGAGCAAATCTATGTAAAAAGCTAGAACAGAATCAAGGCTTCCCAATTCCCTTTCTTGTGCATTAACATCTGGGCACAATAGTCAACCATGGCAATCTATACTCCGTTAAACTCTGCCCGCTAAAGAGGCTTTATACCTCTCTTCCAAAGAGCAGCAATGTAGTATATAAAGTAAACTCTAGCATTCAAAAATCAAAAATAAGATATGTAAAATCAACTCTGCATCAGAAAAGAGAGCTTGAACAGGGGAACAAGGACCTTAGTCTCCTCTCACTCATACTGTTTGTGTGGCAATACAACTCCACTGAGTTTAGAGTTACTCCTGATTTTCACTAGTGTAAATGAAAGGAGACAAACTTTAGGAATCAAGATTCATGTCTTTTATTCCTGGTTCTGTCATGGATTTGCAGCATAACCATGGGCAAGCCCCCTAGCCTCTCTGCACCTCAATTCTACCAGCTCTACCTAGACAAAGGAAGTTTGCACAGATACAAAACTAACACAAATTAAATCACCCAATATAAAGATACCTGACCAAAGGGCCAACACCTGTTTTGTGTTGGTGTAGTTTCAGCAGCACTGCAGAACCCTAAAGCCTAAACCAGGTGAAGTTTTAAAGGTTACAGTTGAAGAAGGGAAAATAATATGGACTAACTTGAAGGGAGGTCATGTAGATTATGAATGTTTGTGAAACTCTAAGACATCTAAGTGGAGAATTAAACTCCAGATGAGCTTTCGCAGTAACAAAAAAGCTGTTTCCCTTGAGCTATGAGTATTATAAACATGAAAAGAGAACATAAGAGAGGCATCTGAAGAAATATTTGAAAAGTAGATTGCAGGGACCACTTGGGAAAAGGAGGGACCCAAAAGGACAGATGAACAAACTTCAAGGATAATAAGGTCTCTGCAAAGTCATCCATTCATTTTTATAAATGCTGATGGAGATGGTGTCACAGGATCCATTTCAACTAGGCAGGCAGCTGAACACTTGGATATGTTGACCTCTCCCAGTCAGAGACAAAGGAGCTAAAGACATCACAGAGTCCAGACTTTCCATGGAAATACAGCAGCAAGAAAAGAAGCCTCTCTCTGCATCACACACTGCTTGAAGCAGAGGACTCCCTGTCTGTGTCGTCCAGGACAATAAAGTCCCTGTTAAAGGAGGGTCAAAACAGCTAAGAAACTGAATCAAGTCAGATCCCTATTGTGCTGGGTATTGAGCCCTGTTTACAGTCTTCTCACCCAGCAACAGCAAGGATTCAGAAACCTGAGCCAGCCTAGAGTCAAGGGGATGAATGACTTCAGCAGTGTTCCTCATCAACACCATTTCCTGGGTGTAGCCCACAATGAGCAATTTCACACTGAACAGTCAATATGATGGGCCCAGTACTGACTACAAATTGCATCCAAAGTAATGGAAATTAGTCAGGCAGACAAACCTATCCCAAGGATCCTGGTTTTCTCTGTTTAAAAATCGTAAATTCTCTGATTTTTGGGGCACAAATTCTCTGATTAAAAACCCAAAATCCACGATTAAAATGAAAGGCCACTATATATCTGGGTATCAGTTGAACACAATGTTTTATTGATATATTTACAGTTTTAAAGCAATTTGGAAGTCTACCAGTACCTCACAATCGCTATAATAAAATAAATTCTACATGCCTATATATTTTGGCATTTGATTTTGGTTTTTTCATCATGAAAAAATCAGAGCTCCTGCTGCCCTCTCACTCACCAGGACACAGATCTAACTATGGTTGCCCCCCCCCGCCACACAATGCCTTGTGGTGCTGAGCAGCCCTGATATGCTGTTGCCCCTCACTCCCAAGCCACAGCCCCGCCCCCCTGTCCTGCTGATTTTAACCTACACTGGAACCAAACCATCATGTGCCCTGTCCTACTGAACCACAGTGGGAAGGGGCATATCGAGGCTCCTGCGGTGAGGGAGGAAGTGGGGCTGGGGCAGGCACTGCCCAGCCGGGGCACAGGACAGAGCCACAGCTCGTCCAGGAGGTGCAGGGAGGAGGGGGAAGGCTCCTGCTGCTGTATGCAACCTGGGAAGGCACGGGGAGCGTGCGCCCCTGGATCTGCACAGGGCAGGGCAGGCTGCTGCTGTGGGCTACGGCCAGGGCTGCACTGGGCTTTTCCCCACAGTGGGCCTGGGCTGGGCCGCACTCATGGCAGGCTGCAGTGGTGCTGGGAGAGGATTATACAGGGGCTGCAGCCACCCCAATATTTGCTGTAGCTCCCCCATTCCCCCCTCCTAGCACCATCGCCCACTCCAAGCGCAGCCAGGTCCAGCCACCACCGGGAAGAGCCCAGTGCAGGCCCAGCCTGCAGCAGCAGCCTGCCCACACCCCGCGCAGATCCAGGCACCAGATGTCCCCTCCATGCCCTCCCAGGGTGCACACAGCCCTCCCCCCCCCCTCCCCCGGACAAGCCACAGCTCCATCCCGCACCCTGCCCTGCCCCGCCCATCCTGGCTGGGCAGCCGTAGCCACAGCCCCACTCCCTCCTTTACCACAGGGACCACAGAAAACCTGTGAGTAGTATGCGGAAGGCTGGGAAGAGGGGCACACACATACACACCGTGTGAAGCAGCACCCAGCAGGTAAATATGTTGGGGGGAAAGGGCCTGGGGGGAAGGTGGGGCAGATCGAGGCCCCCATGGGGAGGGAGGGAGGGAGTGGGGCAGGGGTTGGGTTGAATGGGGCCCCAAGGCAGGTGGTGGGACAGTCAGAACCCCAGGCTGCTCATCCAGGGGTGCAGGGGGGCTTCCAACACTGCACACATCCCAGGGGAGACATGGAAGGCACATACCCCCCAGGCGAGCTGCCCACTGCATGCTGGGCTCTGCACCCCACTGCTACTACCTCGGGAGCTGCAAGCAATGCCAGGTGCGTCCCACCACCAGGTGCATCTTGCCACCAGGCTGTACCGCGTCCCCTGCCCACCCGGCAGCAGAAGGCACATGGCATCATGCACAGCTCCCGAGGCAATAGCAGCAGGTCACAGAGCCCAGCACATAGCCTGCCTCTACCCCACGCACAAACCTGGGAGTCCCCCTGCACGAGCTGCCCAGGGCTCCGACCGTGCCTCCCATGCCTCCCCTGGGCATAGGCAGATCCCAGGGGCCGCTACCAATTTGGGGCCCCCAGGATCCTTATCAGCAGGGAAGTGAAAGCTGCAGTTTTAAACTTAGTGCCATTTTTGTCTCTGCTGGGAAACGTCAAGTTTAAAATTCCGGCTTTCACATTGCTTGCCTGGGAGCTGGGAGCAGGGCCCCGCCAGCAGTGGGGCTGAGGGGGTGGCCAGGGCCAGGCTAGGCCAGCAATAACGCGCTGTGCTTCTCCAGGCGGGTAGGCCGCAGTCCTGGGGGGGCCTTGGGGGCTATGGCCACCACAAAATTCATCCTAGCTCCCCCACATAGCTACCCCTCCCACTGGCACCACCCACCCACAGAGGCGTGGCACAGTGCTCCTGGCTTAACACAGTGCATCTTTGCAGCCACACAGGACACAGCCAGGCAACAGCTCCCTGAAGGTAAGTCTAATACAGAGCAGGAAGAGCTAGACAAAGCTGTGGGCAGCTGCCTCAGAGTGATCGAGAGTTGGGGAGGGGGGAAGTCCTGTGAGGAGAGAGAGAGTGTGTGTGTGTGTGTGTGTGTGCGCGAAAAAATAGCTGGTAGTACTTAAGGCTGTATCATTTTAAATTGGCGGTATGCAATCTGTCAGAGTTTGGTCTACATGATTAACAGAGAATGGAGTTAAATGTAGGTAAACAGCTGTAAATAAATACTACTGCTTTTTTAGTGGACCCTTTTTCTTACAATCACTTAGTCAACTAGTTCCAAATGTCTATTTCCAAAATTGGCTTAACACTTCATGCAGGTGTAGCATGTAGGAAGGGGAGAGGGAGGGGGCAGACAGGCTCCTAGGGTCTGTGGAGCAATGGAGGCTGGGAGCATGCCTGCAGGGGCTGTGAAGGGGTGGAAGACTTGGGGCAGGCTCCCTGGCCTGGGAAGGAGTGGGTTGTGAAGAAGTCCTTAGGTAGTCCCACAGGGCATAGGTGGGGCTGGGCAATCTGGGCATAGGTGGGGCACTTGGTACGCCCTGGGCAATTCTGTGCAGAAAAACTCAAAATTACACAAAATTAATGACTTTTATTTATTTTTACAAATTAAACTAAATATAATAAACACTATTTGAACCTTCTTTAGAAATATATGCAAGTACTTTGTATGGTTGGGGGGTAGATTGGGGCGGGGGGGACAGTGAGTATGGGAGTATGTGGGATCTGTGGGCAGGTGTGGGGTTTATGATGCACAGCCTCCACCCCTGGCAGGTCAGCAGCAGCAGGTGCCAGGCCCTCGGGGTGCTCATGGCCTCAGCACGCAGAGCCCCTGGTGGTGTGTCCAAGGGCCTGCACGTGCTGGCAAGGAGCCAGCCCAGCCCACTGGCACTCACCTTCAAACCAGACCGAACTGGTTCCATGCCAGCACACGTGGATCGCAGCACTGCAGGTGGAAGCCACGCACCATCGGGTTGGGTGAGCTCCGTGCCTCCACGCGCAGCTTCCTGCTGAAGTGCTGAAAGCCCCATGTGGAGGCACAGACACAGCCAGCCTGGCCCAATGGTACACGGACCAGGAGCCACACACCATTGGGCCTGGCAGGCACCATACCTCCACATGGGGCTTCCAGCACTCCCCATGCCTCCACATGGGGCTCCTGCTTGCCTCTACATGCAGCTTCCCGCTGGAGTGCTGAAAGCCCCATGTGGAGGCACAGACACAGCCAGCCTGGCCCAATGGTACACGGACCAGGAGCCACACACCATTGGGCCTGGCAGGCACCATGCCTCCACATGGGGCTTCCAGCACTCCCCATGCCTCCACGTGGGGCTCCTGCTTGCCTCTACATGCAGCTTCCCGCTGGAGTGCTGGAAGCCCCACACGGAGGCACGGAGCTGCCTGGCCTGGCACAATGGCACATGGACGGCAGCAGCAGCTCATCACCCGCCCCAGCCTCTGACACACTGCAGCATCCCATGCTGTACCATGGCCACTGCCTCCTCCTCACAGGAGTGGGCGACTGGGCAGGTACCCTAGCTACTCAACACTGCTAGGCACCTGCCCACCCATCCCCACCCCCAGCAGGGCACGGGGATGCTGCCTGGATTCTCCCATGCTGGCCTGACAGCACCTGCAGACACTTCCCCACTCCCTCAGCCCCCACCCACACACTCCCACCCTGCCCCGCTGGTTCTTCCCACAACCCCCAAGCACTGGCTAAATCAAGAGTCTCAGGCCAAGCCCCGCCTTTACATGTTTTACACTGAACAGTTACAATAAAAATTCTCGGTCATTTTTAAAAGGAAGTCATGCTTGTTTCGGCTGCATTTTGCAATCCCAAAAAACAGCACAGAACCAGAAAGTTTTAAAGTCACTAAAGAAGAGCTCTTAAAAAAAAAAAACAATTTTCAAATGTGACTTACTAAAATAATTAAAAAGCACAAAATCTAGTAGAGGTTTGCAAAGTCTGCAGCTCCATCCTGTCAATGAAGACAGTTTATGGGTACTAACATCTACCTCAATACTTGAAAATCCAAATTTTGTAATGATGTGTAGTCCACAAGAACCAGAGACAAAGAATTCAGTGAAACAGACTTTTTTTGTCTAAATCACTGGTGCTCAACCTCCAGTCCACAGGGCTCTCCATGAGTTTGGAAATTTGGTGGCAGGGGAGAGATGGCAACATTAACTGCTGTGGCTCCCCTGCGGGCCAGATGACAGTCCCATGCACTGAATTCAGAGTCACTCCATAGCCAAATCCACTTCATGACCAGATCAGGCACATGGAGTCAGGCCAGCGCATGGTATCAATACACAGTCAGATCCAGTGCGTGGAGCCAGATGGGTGTGCCAGACTGCACCTGCAGATGACCCTGTCTGCTGACCCTGGCTCAGGTCCATGGACTGATCTCACCCATGGGATTCATTTAGTCCACAAACTAGCCCCATTACCATACACCTAGGCAGCCTGCGGGGCCAGAAGGTTGCACACCCCTGGTCCAAACTAAGTGAAAAGCACCACACATCATCCCGAACAAAAAGTAATTGAGAGGTTAAAACAGTATCATACAAAGTTTGTTTGGTTTTTTTAATGAAGTTCACTGTCTAGTAAAAATTATATTTTATTATAGAAGGAAGAGCAATTCCTACACAGAGCTTGCTTCTGCCACGCTATAAGGAAAGACAAGGACACCTAATCAAGCTACATCTCCAATTGACTGAAGAACTGCAAATGTAAGACTATCCCCAGATGGCAGGTCCAATACTGTAACTACCTAGGAAATAAGTCAGGTTTCTTTATTGTGAGTGTGATAGATTCTAGTAAGCTGGTTATATGGATACCTGGTCGGACCCAACAGAGCACCACAAGCGCTCTCTTCAGTGTCTTAGTCTGCCATCTAATATAATCACAAGTATGAGTATTTGGTGGTTCTCATGCTGGGAGTGCCCATGTCATCCTTTCCTGCTGTACATCGCACTGCATTGTTCTCTAGTATTCTAGAGGCAGAAGAGGAGGTGATCCTGCAATTAGGGCTTTCCCTCCTTTTCAGACTGTAATTGCAGTTTACACACTAGTGGATAATATTTTTAAAAGAAACTGGTTCACTGTCATTCTTAATCAGCATTCAAGCATGTCCCCATCTTGGAAGATCCAGACGAGATGTGTGTCCAGATCTGCTAACTGCTCAAACTCCTCACCCTTCCCCCAATACGGTCTCACACAAAGAACACGCAGGCTTCCCACTTGCTGGGACGGACAAGTGCCATCTGCAGAACTCTTCACCAGCGTTTCCTGCACGCTGCAAAACAGATTTCTCCGATGCTGGAGAGGAAAAGGAAAAGCAATAGCAAAGCTTTACCTGTTCTAGATTACCCAGTCCCTAAAAACCAATCCAAATCAAGTCCCTTCACCTGCTGTGTTCAGCTTTTGAGATCTCCAGTCCCAGAAGCAGGAAAGCTGCACTCTTGCTGGTCATTCTTTTTTCATTAGATCAAAAAGTTTAAAAGATATAGGGCCAAATTCATCCAGCGTGTAACTGCACTCACTTCAGTGGAGCCTGAATTTGGCTTGCACCACTCAACACACTGCCCCTCCCCTGTATATGACCCAAGGCTAAGACTTTGACACTACCATTGCTCTGCAAAGGAGAAAGCAACTAGCCTTGGAGCTGGGTTGTTTCTTGATGAAACAGTCTGTAGGCAGGAAAAGTTATTAAGAGGAAAGAAGTATTTCCCTTTTCTGTTTGTTTGTTTTTCCTTCCATAAAATATTCAGACCTTGCCTCTTCCTGCAAGACTCTATGGACAAACTGAGAGCTGGTTGCCAGTAACACAAGAGTGAAACCGGTGCTGCTCAGATAGGAAGAGATTTTTATTCAAACTGCTTAAAACTCCTGCTTTGTTGCTGCTTGTGCTCTACATGCTTCACATCTAACCAGAAAGGACTAGTTAAACCAAAGCATGAAAAAGCCTCAAGACCTCTAAGAAGTCTTCCAGAACAAGCAGAGAAGAAACTCAAAACATCAGGCATCCATCCCCCTAAGGTAAGAAACAAATAATAAAACTAAACTAAACTTGGGGGGAAGGGGTGGCTTCTCTACACATGGTAAAGCAGTGCAGAGAGGACAGGAGCCCACCTTTCCAGACCACCTTTGCAGTTCACCTTAAATCCTCCCACTGATGAAGGGGGGGAAATAAGCAACTGCTGAAGTAAAGCACAGGTCAGTTGGCAGAGCCCCCCCGCCGCCGCCGCCTCGGTGAATCTGAGGAATGCAACAATTGCAGCTGGCACCGCTCAGCTCCCACGGTGTGAGGCCATCGCCGGCTCCGCACCGGCCCGGCCCGGCGCGGCCCGAGCTGTCTGCGGGCGAGCAGCCGCCAGGGGAGTCCCGCCGGGCAGTGCCGGGCCGGGCCGGAGCAGAACCACGTCCTCGGGCCGGGGAAGAAAGCGCAGAGCACGGGGCGGCCTCCCCCGGGGCCCCAGGCGGGGAAGCCGAAGCGCGCAGAGCCCCGCGCCCCGGGGCTGGAGCAGGCCCCCGGGGGCCGCCCACGAGCCCCGGCCGCTGCGAGACTCCCGGAGCGGATCCGGGCCGGGCCCGCGGGGAGCAGCTCGGCCGGGGCCGGGGCCGGGGCCGCGCGCGGGAGGAGGCTGCGGCGCGGCCGGGCCGGGCCGGGCCGGACTCACCCAGATCGTCCATGGCAGGGCCGCTCCACTCCGCTCCGCTCCCGCCGCACAACTTCGGCCGCCGCCGCCCCTGCTCTGCTCTGCTCTGCTCCGCTCCGCTCCGCTGCCGGGCGACTCCCGGGCGGGCTGCTGCGCGGGGCCGGCGCTGCCCCCTGCCGGCGGCCGCCCGGCTCCTCCCTCACGGCGGGGCGGCCCCAGGCACCTCCGCGAGGCCCACCCCGGCGCCCCGCGTACCTCAGGCCCGGCCCACGCGAGCGCCGCGCCCGCAGGCGGCGGGAGGAGGCGGCCGGGCCCTGCGGGCTGTCCGGAGCACGAGGCCGCGTCTCCCGAGGCTGGCGGGGCCGGGGGCGGTTCGGCCCGGAGCCGGGATCGGGCCCTGGGGACGCGGGGGCGAGCAGGGTCTGAGACACTAGAAAGGGCAGAGCGAGCACTAGCACGAGAGGGGCACGGAAATACCCGCCCTGCTCCTGGCTGCTCAGGCCTTACCCTGAATCCAGCCGAGGCAGCGCGGTGTGTATGGATGTTGCTTGGTGCAAATATCAATCAAGCTACAGGTTTGGGCACATCATGGACTTGGTTAAGGGGGGAGTTCCCAGTAAGCGAGACAGCGCGCACTGGAAACGCCACGTGCGGGTATTGTTCCCTTGCCGCTCTCTGCCAGTCGACTACCACTGGTGTCACGTGCTTAAATGCTCCCTGGAATAGAGAAGTCCAAACACAGAAGGGGAGTTTTGCTGCAAGGAAAGTCTAAATTCACCAGCAGAGGTTTTCTTCCCCTGCCCTGCCTCAGCCGCTGTCTGGAATCAACAGATCGCTTCCAGCGAACAACAGGCACCTTCCCTGATCTGCATCAGGCTTGGAACAAAAAAGGATGCCGTGTTGCATTTGTAGAGAAGCCGAGTTTGCAACTGTTATCTTTAAATTCATAGAGACATTTAGCAGTCCAGAGTTTAGTACCAAATATAATACATTGTAAAGCAAGAAGCCTGTGTCCCACAACAAGGACACCCAGGTAGGCTAAGCCAAGCTAATTTTTAAGCACTCAGTTGAAACAGATGAAGGCAGATTTACTGTCAAATATATCAGTCCTGTAGCAAACAGTGCTATTAAGAAGGAGAATTAGGGTATGCCCATAACAGGAAGTGTTGTAAGGACAACAGCACAGATGGGGAGATCCATTAAGATGTACAGCACAGGGCAGGAGTAAAAAGCAGAACAGCAGATCAGGCAGGGGAGGGGGATCAGAATGGCACTAAGGGAGGGTGTGGAGCTTAATTTGGGTCACATCTGCTGAAAAGGTTGGCCCTCACGATAGTCAGGCACCACTCTGTAGCACAGACACAGACGAGCATCACTTGGGTGCAGCTAGTCATAGAGAAGTAGAGCTAGAAGGGACCTCCAGAGGTCAGCCAGTCCAACCCCCTGCCTGAGGCAGGATCATCCCTGTCCAAACCATCCCATACAACCGTAATTTAAACTACATCAGACTACCCTCAACCCTGACACAACATAGACCTAACACCCTAACCTGCTAACTACAGGTAAAGCAGGGGAACCACGGCAGCCAGCATCCTGCTTCTGTGAAATGTTGTCAATAGACTTCTTTTATATATATATATATATATATATATATATATATATACACACACATACACATCATCTAGTATAAAACTTTCCATCACACCTTAAACCACATTAAGAAGCTGTGCACCCATTACAATAAATGCACCCACTCCCGTGCGCCCCCGCACACCGACCCATTGCCCTTCCCTAACCCAACTGCAGTCCTTTTGTCCAATCTGCTGGTTTGGAGTTTACATTCTCAGTTCATTCCCTGTCCTTGTCACTGTTGACGGCACTGTCACTTCCGCTGCTGATGATTCTGATGCTGTCTTCCTCATTGTCTCCAGGTCCAGTTGTGTCGTTGTCCTCTTCATTCTCCCTGTCTGCTCTGCCTCCCAGGGGGTCTTTGAACCAAGGGCCAAGTGTCCCTTTTCGCTCAAGAGGTCCCGGTAGAGGGCCACACCTTTCTGCTACACAGGAAAGCAAAATATCTCCACAGTCCGTACCAAGCACACAGCCCACAGTGTCCTGTTATTCAGCCCCTGGTGTTGCCCCTGGGTCTCGACTGACCCAGACCAGCCCCATGAGCAGAACCCAGGATGCATGCTGCCAGCAGCCCCCATTCCAGATGCTCTGGGAACTGTACTGCACACAGTGCTCACCCCAAGCATGAATACCTGGCACATGTACACTCACTGACCTTGTGTTTGACTCTCGGCAGAATGCCAAGAGGAAAGATGAAGAAACATTATGTGAGGCAAAGCAAGAACAGAGCAATAACGACAGGAAGGAGGGAGAGAATGACCGGAAGTCCAGGGGCAAAGGGAGGGATATGACACAGGGGCAGGTCACTGTGTGGGAGGACATTGTTATAAATTGCTGACACATTTTACTCCAGTCTACCTGGCAACCTCTGGAGAACACAGTCTTTTGAAACCTCCCGCCCTTGTCTTCCCCCGAGGTCATAGGGCGTGTCTACATGTGCTTCTATGCACGCCTAAACTTAATAGGCAGCTAGGATCTGGAACCAGCTTCCAAGGGAAGTGGTGCTGGCTCCTACCCTGGGGGTCTTTAAGAGGAGGTTTGACGTCTACCTGGCTGGGGTCATTTGAGCCCAGTTTTCTCTCCTGCCCAGGGTAGGGGGTCAGTTTTGATGATCTACAAGGTCCGTTTTGACCCTACTTCTATGAATCTATGAATATGCATTTGCCTAATGAGCATCAAGGCAATTTAGGTGTGTGTCTACAAGCATGTGCTAAGGCACATTAACGTGGCGTGAGGACTGACTCGAGACTAAAGTGAGTTCCAAGTCAATTGACATATACTGCATTAATGCACCTTAGGGTGCTTACATATTCATTAGGGCACTTTATCTATTTGTGCCTAAATTTGATCTCTGTTTTTGCAGGAATCAAATTTAGGCATGAATAGCCTAAAATTGCCATTTTTAAGGCACAGTAAGGGCCCACACATGTAGATCTGTGCCCTTAATGCACCTTAAAAATAGCTAATGCAGCTTAAATCAGCACGTGTAGATGCACCCTATGGACATAGAGTCATAATAGAACCATAGAAAATTAGGCTTGGAAAGGACCTCAAGAGGTCATCTAGTCCATTGGTTCTCAGCCTTTTTTGTACCAGGACCCTTTTATAAACATCAATGGCCAGTCCCACCCCAGTGCCCCTCGCTCCTAACCCACTGGCCCCCCATCCCCAGGTCCCAGCCCCTCAGTGTGTGGGGCTGGCATGAATGTGTGGGGCAGGGAGGGGCAGTGTGGGTCCCAAGCAGCCCCTTGCAGGCTGGAACTCTTCTAGCCTTCAAGGGAAAAGCCACGGTTTCCTACATTTTTCTCCTTTAAAGGAGAATCCATTTTTTAAGTTTCTTTTTCCATTTCTAAAGTTTGTTTGCAACCCTTGCATATATTCTTGCAACCCACTTTTAGGTCACAACCCACAGGTTGAAAAATACTAATCTAGTCCAACTACCTGCACAAAGCAGATGGACCATCCCCAGCTATATCATCCCAGCCTAGGCTTTGTCTACCCAGGTCTTAAAAACCTCTAAGGATGGAGATTCCATGCCCCACAGGTTGGATTATCTTGATATCCAACTGTTCCCTGCTTCTAAGCCAGATATCACTTTGCAATTCACATAAGTCCTGTTTGTATGTAGCTCTTAGCACTAGTTACTACAGTTCTCCAGTTACGGTGCAAAACTCCATTGGATCAGCATGGTGAGCTGCAGCGTTTCTCAAACTGTGGGTCACAACCCAAAAGTGGGTTGCAAGACTATACAAAAGGGTCAGAAACAAACTTAAAAAATGGATTCTCCTCTAAAGAAGTAAAACATGGGAAACTGTGGCTTTTCTCTTGCAGGCTGTAAGACTTCCAGCCTACAAAGGGCTTCTTACCACCCCCCCACCCCTGCTGCCCCACACACTGGGGAGCTGGGGCCTGGGGACAGTGGGTCAGGAGTGAGGGGCACTGGGTCAGGACTGGCCATCAATGTTTACAGATGGGTCCTGGTACAAAAAAGGCTGAGAAACACTGAGCTAGAGGACATCCTCTCAACAAGCTGGCAAGGTGGGAGGGGGAAATGACATGAGTTAACTTTGCATTGAGCCATCTCCTTACAGAAAAAAGTGACTGCACTGCTGGGGAAATGTGCCAGATGAGCAGTGCTGGGGAATGAAGTCATCTCTTTCAGAGCAAGTACAGCCTACAGAATAATAGTGCAGGTTTCTTCATTTCAGGCAGAAACAACTAATGTTACTTTAAGATTCAGTGCCCCACATCTGTTGCCCTCAAAAACACAGAATATTTCATCCTCCAAATGTATTACTTTAATCTTTTTTGCCTCACATTTTATGTTGTGTACTCTACTTGCATTCTATAGATGGGAAAGTGTGCCAGGAAGTTGGATCAACTCACAAACTAAGTTGATGTCAAACCCAAGATTGCTTTACATTCAAAGCTTCTCTAACTTTATCCCAACTATACAGCTGGTCCAACAAAAAATATCACCCCCCCACCCCCTCACAAAATTGCCCAAAGCCAATATTAGAATTGAGACTCCCTGTATCCTCCTCCTATATTCACAGGGGTCTGTATCTCTCAAATGCACTTTTACCTTGCTAATAATCATTCCTAAAGATGGAAGAGCAACTTACCCCCAGTGTCTGCTGAATACCTAGCCCCGGAAAAAGACTAGATTTGTTAATTGTGCCAGTGGTCTTTAAGATCTGACCATTTAAAGGTTTGGATCTAAACAGAGAGTAACTTGAAACCAATCATCAAGCAGAAACGAGAGATATCTTAAGTGTACACCTTTGAGGGGAAATGAGAACACGCCCTTATCTGCAACAGACTAACCTATCCTAAAGAAGGACGTGGAACCTACACTGATTTATTAGGCCCATTTGGAGCTTAGATGCATGCTGTACAACCAATGTCTTGACATGGCAGAGTGATAAGGATCAGAGCCTTTCCTGGCATGATGGGTATCTTCTGCTCTAAGCCTCAAGGACAAACTCCATGATTAGGGCACAGCAGTTTTCTCAGGTAAGTGCACAGGGTTCTGCCTGAGTTTTCTCTAAAGGACCTAATGATTTCAAAGGTCAAAATGCTGTTATCAGTCTTTGGACAACAGCAGTAAAACTGGAGAATGTGAAACCCACAGTGAAAATTACCAGTACTTTGCACCTGCTACACAAATCCATGACAGCAGAAGGATCAGACTCTGCTCCCAAGACAAGGGATCAGTTTTGGCCCAGCCAAACAGAAAAACCATTCCAATATACTATTTCTAGGTCATTACAAAGAAAGAGAAAATAAAGTAATTAATATTGTTATATAACAGTTCTCTTCACTTAAATTTAAAAGATAAACACAAAACAGATTAATGTGGATTTGATTGTATTACTGCTCAGAAATTAGAGGCCTTTGGTGTTTACCACTGAGGCTTAGGTTGCCAGAACACTTCTGGCTTCAGATCACTATTTTCATAGAGCCAGTGGTCAGAGTGCAGATACCTTTACGTGGTGGTAAGGCACACAGAGGCTACAGAGCCCAGCTGAAATGCAGTTTGACTTAGGGTGGAATGCTGATGATTTCCCTTCAGTTGCCTTATTCACATACAATTTTGTCAATGTTTGAAATGATCCATTAAAATCAAAGGAGGAGGGCAATTAAGAACCTTGTAGACTTGTGCTATTAAAGTATCCCCTTTTAATAAGGACAATAAAAAACAAATTCCTACATGCTGCCTAACTGAAAGTCACATGGGAGGGTGCAAACAACTTAAGGGCACATTCAGTTACACAGGAATTGTTCAAGCCACTTGTTAGAGGCTGAAAAATCTGCATCTACAAAAAGACCAAGGTGAAGCAGAGATCGGGTCTGTGGCATGCACCCCACCTCTCCATGCGGGAGCATGTGGTGCTCATGAAGATAGTGTTGTTACCAGTGCTTCTGTACACTGCACTTGTCTTCCTGCCCCACCCCCACCCCGAGTGCATCACCCACAGAATCTAGAGAGTCATGTGCGTTTTCTTCTGGGGATCCAAAATGGGGAAGGTGGCAAGTAAGACCCTATACAAAAAGAAACAGGCCGGGGGCAGGGGGGTGCCAGACATCCACCTGTTCCTGTGGGTATGGTACATGAGCCAGATCTGCCAGCTAGTGATTGGGCCAGCAACCAAAACAGCCTGTCTTGTCAATTATTTTACAGGTCACCTCCTGAGGCTGTGGGGGTATACACACCAGCCAAAGGGAGACCATGCACTATGGAGCACTCCTGGTCCTACAGTGTGCTGAATGAGTTCCAGAGGGAGCATGGGCTACAGAAGGAAACCCCACAGACCATGTCCAACCACAGGAAGATACAGAAGGCAGTCAGAGACAGGCTATTGACCATGGACCTGCTCCCTAAAGACAACTGCCGTGCTGTCTGGGACCAGATCTACCTACGTAAAGACCACAGAGACTTGAACCGGCTCATAGCTCATGGCATACTCCCAGTGAAGGCATAGAGGCACAGAGCAAGGCAAGAGACTAGGCCCAGCTACCCCAGGGAAATCTGCCAAGGTGAGAACGAGACCATTGACCACCTCCTGTGGTTCTGCCCCTATGCCAAGGGACTGTGGGAAAAAGTTAGCTGGCTCCTTGAGGAAGTGACAGGAGTCAGGCTGATGACAAGGGAGGAGGTGCTGTATGGACATGTGACCAAACATCAGGGGCTCTAGACAGTTCACTTTGACCAGTTTGTCCCCTGCATCAGGAGCACCGTCACAATGCAGGAACCTCCTGTTATACAGGCACATTGAGCTCAAGGAAATGGACTGTGTCAGAATGTTTCTGAGTGAACTCCAGTCCTACTACTGGAAAGCGGTGGGAGAAGACAGAGAAGATGCAGCCAGTTCCACCTGGAAAAGTAACATTTGGCACAGGCTGTTCAAAGACCCCCTGGGAGGAGAAGTGAACAGGGAGAACAAAGAGGGCAACAATGCAACTAGACCCGGAGACAGCGAGAAGAACAACAACAGGATCAACAGCAGTGGAAGTGACAGCGACACCGACAGTGACAAGGACAGTGACTGAATTGAGAATGTTCACTGAGGACTAAGGGACAGTTTCTTCTGGGGATCCAGAATGAAGAAGGTGGCAAGTAAGACCCTATACAAAAAGAAACAGGCTGGGGCAGGGGGATGCCAGACATCCATCTGTTTCTGTGGGCATGGTACACAAGTCAGATCTGCAAGCTAGTGATTGGGCCAGCAACCAAAACAGCATGTCTTGTCAATTATTTTACAGGTCACCTTCTGAGCCTGTGGGGGGTGTACACACCAGCCAGAACTGAGGACTAAGGGACTATGATTGGGTTAGAGAAGGGTAGAGGGTAGGTGCGTGGTGGTGCAGGGGAGTGGATGTATTTATTGTAATGGGTGTGGAGGTTTCTTAATAAGGTTTAAGATGTGTGATGGAAAGATTATGATAGAGGATGTAGACATATATATATATAATTGCTTTTGTTTTTTCTTTTAAAAAAATCTGCATCTATGAGAAGACCACAGAGACTTGAACAGGCTAATAGCTCTCTGTGCACTCCCAGTGAAGGTGTGGAGGCACAGTGCGAGATGAGAGACTAGCTCCAGCTACCCCAGGGAAAGCTGCCAAGATTGGAGCGAGATAATCGACCACCTCCTATGGCACTGCCCTGCCCCTATGCCAAGGGAGTGTGGAAAAAGGTAAGTTGGCTCCTTGACAAAGTGACAGGAGCCAAACTGATGACAAGGGAGGTGGCACTGTACAGATACCTAACTAAACATCAAGGGTCCCCGACAACCCACTTCGACTAGTTTGTGTCCTGTGTCAGAAGTGTGCCCTGTGGCAATGCAGGAACCTACTGATGTACAGACACACTGATCTAAAGGACACAGACTATGTTAAAATGTTTCTAAGAGAACTCTTCCTACTACCAGATGGGAAAAGACAGAGAAGACACAGCCAACTCCACCTGGAAAATGGACACTTGGCACAGGCAGTCAAAGAACCCTCAGGAGGGGGAGCGAACAAGGAGAATGAAGAGGACAATGACACAATTGTACCTGGAGACAAGGAAGACAGCATCAGAATCAGCAGAAGTGGAAGTGACAGTGACAGCGACAAGGACAGGGAATGAACTGAGAATGTAAACCCCAAATCAGGGCTTGGACTAAAAGACTGTGATTGGGTTAGGGAAGGGCAGCAGGTGGGTGTGCAGGGGTGTAGGGGAGTGGGTGCATTTACGTAACAGGTGCACAGTTTCTTAATGAGGTTTTAAGGTGTGTAATGGAAAGTTTTATGCTATATGAAGTGTGTGTGTGTGTGTGTGTGTATGTGTGTGTGTGTGTGTGTGTGTGTATTTGGTTGGTGGTTTTTTTGAAATCTGTAACTAATTGCAACAAAATGTCCTCTTCACTGTCGCTGTCTATTTCCCTACTGGGGGGAATCTTGAAAGATCCTGTGCCAAGTGTCCCTCTGCCAGACGGATTTGGCTAGATCCTCACTGTCCTCTGCTACCGATTTCTGGTAGTAGGACTGGAGTTCAGTCAAAGCCATTTTAACACAGCCTACCTCCTCGAGGTTCATGTGTCTGTACATCAGGAGTTTCCTGGACTTCCACAGGGCACTCCTGACACAGGACATGAACTGATTGAAGTAGGCCGATTGGCTCCCCTAGTGTTTAGTCAAATACCTGTACAGCACTGCCTCTCTTGACAGCTATCTTTCCTCTGTCACTGCTTTGCAGAGCCACTTTTCCTTCTTCCACACCTCCTTGGCATACGAGCAGAGCCATAGGAGGTGATCAGTAGTCTTTGTGGCTCCTTGGCAGGTTGCCCTCAGGCAGCTTGGTCTCCCCAGTTGTCCTTCTCTATGTCTTCGGGCTTTCACTGGGAGGGCTCAGTGGGCTATCACCCAGTTCAGGTCTCTGTGGTTTTTATGCAGGTCCTTGTGGAAGATGTGTTCCCACACAGCTTGGCAAGCATCATCCAGAAGCAGGTCCATGGATGACATGATGTCTCTGCTTCTCACTGCCTCCTGTATCTTCTAGTGGTTGGCCATGGTTGTGGGGTCTGCACTCTGTAGACTGTACATGCTGTGCAACTTGTTCAGAGTCTCATAGAACCACGGTTGGCCCATGAGCCATGGTCTTCCATTGATTGGTGTGAACACCCCCCATTGTCTCAGGAGGTGCCTTGCAAAATATCTCACGAGACAGGCTGTTTTGGACTCTGTGCCCATCGCCAATTTACAGAAACGGGCAGCGACAGTGAAGAGGACATCAAGACAACCAAATCAGAAGACAGCTGTGCGGGCCGGGAGTGGTCTGAGGCCCTCGGGGGCAAGCGGCGGGCTGTGGCCAGCAGCCCTGGCACGCGGGTCGGGGAATGCAGGCCGGTGGACTAGAATTAGGCACAGACGCTTAGCGGTTGATTAAAGATTATTTTACTTACACCGTAGATGGTCGTGGTGCAGGCAGGAAAAGTTGCTTGTTGCAGTTACAGACAGACACGTGGAGTTTGCTAGGCTCCACAACATGAACTCGAATAAGCCCCGCAGAAAACTCGAGCCTCTTCAAATAACTCGGACAGAACTCTGGATACACATGCTCACAAAGTTTGCTAGGCTCCATGGAATAAGCGCACAGGGAAGGGGTTTGTCAAGGGATCGCACTCAGCGACGGGGAGAGGCCAGAGGTTGATCAGACCCCTATAGCCTTCTTAAGGTACACGCTGGGTCCGTTGGGCTCCGCAGCGCTTAGAATTCTTCGCGAGACGTGAAGTCCTCCTCCTCCTGATGGTTGTGGAGTCCTCCCTTGCAGGGTTCTCCTTGGAGTTCTCCAACTTGGGCAGAAACCGCTCAAGCCTCTTATAGGGCTAGCAAGCCAATAGCTAGCTGCCACATAGGAATAATTTAGAACCGGCCAATAGTGGGACACAAATTTGCATGCGGGTGGCGGGAACTCCTTTGCACCGTGCATCTCTCTTTGCAACTGAGAAATGCACCCTGCAAAGAAAGCTCCGAGTGGCGGGAAATAATTTAGCAGTGCTGAAGCGCACACAAACAAAATCACACCCTTGGGTTGTGAAAACAGCAATGAGGATGGAAGAAATGACAGCAGCAGTGGGTCCTCCAGAGGAAGCAACAGCAGATGTACTGAGTTTTAAAGCTGGTATTTGAGGACTGGACTGAGACACAGGGGGTTGAAGGGAGATGATACCTTGCGGATGGGTGCATGGGAGCGTCATTCCGCAGGTGCGTATACTGTAATGGGTGCACAGGTTTTCCTCTAGTGGGTTATGGAGGTAATGAACAGGGACTAGAAGGTGTGTGTGTAGATATAGATATACTATTACACACACACACACACACACACACACACACAAAGACATTTACAAAAAAAAAATTCTGATTGCCACAAAATGACAGATTGTGGCTTATCTTCAACATACACACTCAGCAATGGGAACTACAGATTTAGTATATGATGGTCTGTCACCATATGGAACTGTTTAGTCCCCAGCTGTTTAGATGACACCTATGCACTAAACATGACAGCAGCTGCAACACAGTTTCAAAGGACACATTCAGTTACATCTGGAATAGGGCATTACACCAAGCCACTACTCACCAGATCCTTCCCCAAGGGAAAAGCTATTTTTTGAGAGTAAGGACACAGGCTTATGAGTGAATTCCAGTGGACAAACTCTAATGAATTACATCGCACTAAATGTATCATCTATTGTCTCGCAGTTTCTAGATGGTGAAATGTCTTTAAACGTTTCCAAGGGTCCTTGTGCCTGTCCCACACTTCCTTCCTTTTTTTACAGAAATACCTGATTCTTCCTTAAAACCCAAATTAACATCTGTCTGATTTTCCCTCAGATCTATTATTTCATTGCTGCTGAACAGACTTGACCAGAAAATAATCTGTTGTGCCTTCTCATCCTTATGCTTTCCTTCCTTTCATTTTTGAGAATGACTTACTATCATAGCTTTGAAACAACAGCATCAAAAATCTATTACTAACACTTAGGAAGCAGGAAACAGAGGCACACATTACTAGAGATTTTAAAATTTCTCATGTTCACTCTGTTACACTAGACAGAAAAAATACAAGGCAAAGTAATACCAAGATGGAACGTACTGACATTAACACACCCGAATACAACCGCAGCAACTAAAAAAACGAAGCATTTAACTGAGACTAATGGAAACAAGCATGTATCAGCACTAACAGCTTTTTCTACAGCCATTGAAACTAATAAACATCTGTCTATTTTTCAACCACACTGCTCAGTCTCCGTAGAGACTGTCAAAAATTGCCAATGCCGACTATATTTCAAGTCGTCATGGCGGGGTATTGGGAAAAGTTTTCAATTAGCAATAATCGCGCCTCGGATTAACCTCATTGGCTACGATACTGCCACTGCGCAAAGCTAACGATTGCTTCCCAGCACCAGAGCCCTCCAGCAGAGCGCATGCTGTACTGTTAGGGTGATATCTCATTCCAATTGATACTGAATCAAGTACACTGCCGAAGCCTGTGTACGGCTTTTTGCACCCATAATACCGCTCTGTGCCTCGGGATTCAGGGGTACGTCTCCATTCCTCCCACCCAAACACCACACTTTACCCCAAAGGATTCTGGGAGACCGTATGCAAATTATAACGCGTCACAGGGCGTTGTCTGGCTCCCGCTCCCGAGGGGCGGGGCGCCGGGGGCTGGACTAGCTGCGGGGGTGGTGGGACTTGAGCGCTGCAGCAGACACGTGGGCTCTAGGGCTGCGCGGTGGAAGGGCGGGGGCGCCCCTGTGCGGCAGCACGCGCACAGCCGGCACGGCCGCGGCCCCGGGCTGCGTACTGTGCACAGCGCAGCTGTTCCGCGGAGACCGCGGGGGCGTGGGGGGGAAGAGGCAGGGACTGAAGCTGCCGGGCTGAGATCTTCCTTGGGATCAGCTCTGTGGCTGCAATAAAGTGCTGCAGCAATGAAGTTTGGTACCTGCGGCAAAGCCCACAGGTGCAGCCCACCCTCGCCCGGCTCACAGATGGGGGGTACATGCCGCCCCATGCTTGCCTGGGAGCGTGGGCGGAGGGAGAAAATGTTATTTGGGGTGCTAAGTAAAATTTAAATGATATTTCTACACACATGCACACACGGGGGGGGGGGGAGAGAGAGAGAGAGAGAGAGAGTGTGTGTGTGTGTGTGTGTGTGTGTGTGTGTGTGTGTGTGTGTGTTGGGGGGAGGGGGCAGATCCAAGCCCCCCCCAGCGGGGAGGGAGGGAGTGGGGCAGGGGTGAATGGCCCAGGGGCAGGTCGTGGGAGAGTCAGTGGCTCGTCCAGGGGCATGGGGGTTTCTGAGCACTGTGCCCCCCAATCAGTGTGTGGGGCAGAGGCAGGCTCTGTGATTGCATGTGCCTCCTGTGCACTGGCTGCACTGAGACCTGCCCCGCCAGCCGGGGGACGGGAGGTGCATGGGGTCTCTCAGCTGCCCGGGCAGAGGCAGCTGGGCATAAAGCCGAACTCGTAGTGACAGCCCACCTCTACCCCATGAACAGATTGGGGGGGGCACATGCCCCTCACGCCTGCCCTGGGGGTGTGCACAGTGGTTGGAGCCCCCTACACCCCTGGACAAGCCACCAGGGCTCCGACCCTCCCACCTGGGGCCCTGTTGACCCCAGTCCCTGCCCCACATCCTCCCTCAACACAGGGGTCTTGATCTGCCCCCCACAACCCTTCCCTCCCTGCTACATACTTACCTATTGGGCGCTGCTCCACACACAGCAGGGCTGGGCTGAGTTCCTGGCTGCTCTGCTGTCTGCCCGCACCCCTCTCTCCCTTGCTGCAGCTGGCTGGAGCCCGCACCCAGGTGGTCCTCTGCGCTGCCACAATTGCCCCACATTGGGGGGGGAGGGAGCTTAGCCCTGTTAGCCCGGCCTTCTGCCACCTATGCCGGGCAGTGCATGCAGCAGTGGCAGCCACCCTTCCCCTGTCCTCATGCTCCCCTAAATGAGCAGCTCACGGCACTGTCCTCGCTTGGGCACCACGGGCAGTCGCCCTGCTTGCCACCCCTTGCTATGGCACTGGGTGACACTGAGGACGTATTTGGTTGTAGCCATGTTGGTCTAAGGATGTAGGCAGGCCAGGTTCTTCTAGCAGAGGTGAGATCTTCTATTAGACCAACTGAGTAGCTGGAAAAAAGTTCTTGACAAGCTTTGGGGTGCAGTCACCCTTTGTCAGGCACAGGGAGTCTCAGCTGTTCTGGGACTCCCAGGAATGAGAAAAGCTAAAACTATGACAGGATGTCAGTGAGAATGGGAACTGGTAGAAAATACGAAAACAAGAGGTAGACCCCCCCCCCCGGCCGAGCAGGGCTGAAGGGGAGCCAAAGATAATAAGTAAGGTACCTTAGCAGTTTTCCAAGGGAGAAGAGCCTGGTCATGAAAAAATAAATAACTGAAAACTAGGACGACGAAGGGTAGGAAAAAAGAAAAGAAAAAAAGAGCGGAAAAGTGTAAGACTGAGAATATCTACACCGACCCTCAGTCCCCTTTTTCAACAGATCTTGGTGGGTGCTAAAGCAGCTTCTCTTGCTGAACACGGGACACGCATCACCTCAGTGAAATCCGACCAAATCAACTCTATTTTTAACTCACGACACGCAGTCTCCGTGGAGACCGTCAAAAATTGCCGGTGCCGACTATATTGCAAGTCGTCACGGCGGGGTATTGGGAAAAGTTTTCAACTAGCAATAATCGCGCCTCGGGTTAACCTCATTGGCTACGATACTGCCACTGCGCAAAGCTACCTACTTCTGGGCCGGCCCGGGGGCCCCCAGAGCGCGAGCCTTGCCAGGTCACGGTGAGCGCCAAAGACATGAGCCCGGGCCCGACTGGGGGCGCGGAGGATTGTGGGACGCCGCATGCTAATGAAGACAGCCCTGAACCTGCGCCGCGGTAGCTCCTCCCGGCGGCGGAGGAGGTGTCAGTGCGGGCTCCGGCGCCTGCTGTTTGCAACGTCCTTGCTGTGCTGCCGAGCGGGCGGAGCCAGCGAGCACGTGCTCCACACCCGAGCCAGGAGCTGGCGCAGCTCGGTTCCCCGAGCCCGGAGAGCTGCTTAATCCCCCCCAGTAGTTGGCAGCTGGATGAGGCTGAGGCAGAGCTGTCCCAGCCCCAGCGCCCAGGACATGGGACCTATTTTTTTTTCCTCTTTGTGGTTTTTTTAGCTACAGGGATTGTCCTGGTACCTAATTTCCCAATGCCCTGTCCCAGTGGCTTGAACCACAGCTGTTGTGGGCAATTTTTGGCAGTCTTTGTGGAGGCTTTCATTTTTCTGAGTTTGAAAAGCAAAGGAATGAGTAATGAGCACCCTATTATTCTAGCTGGCTCTGGGCTGGTGATACAGAGGGATCTATATAGTCTCTTCAGTGAGAACACAGTTGACTTGTGCTTACTCCTGGGGCTTAAGGTGTAGCCCATCTCTACTTTACCATCCTTTCTATTGTCAATTTTTCCAGGCCTGCCTATCCACTTTTCATACATTTGCTTCCTTCTTAGCCACAGAATACGCTCTCTCTCATTCACCTAATAAAGCTGCTTTGTTTTCCTTTAAATTTCTTTTCAGTATCCGTGTGCTGTTTTTTGTGTCCATGTTTACAAGAGGATAGGCAGCCCCAAGCCCAGAGGCTTTGGAGTTCAGATGTCCCTGGGCCTCACTTGCGCTGAACCAAAAGACCAAAGGAGCAAGCTAGGGGAAAACCCCCCATCTCCATAAAAATAAAGCAGGTAGCTGAGACTCTCCAATTAGGAGGCTATAGTAGACTCTGGTTGCGGGGCCTGCCCACAGTCCAAGGGACAGGTCTCCATTCCTTACTACACAACACCATTGAAAGTGATCTTGGCTCGGTGATCATAGTATCTACCCTGCCAGAACAGGGGTTGCACCTGCTGTGAGTCAAAAGGCCAACCACCAAAGGGATTAGGGTATTTCCCCTGCTGTTCTTCTACTTTTCAATGACAGGAAAGACATCAGTCTCAGCAGAGGCCATCAAAAATTGCCCATGATAGGTGTATCTCAAATTTTCAGGGCAGGATATTGGGAAAGGTTTTCAACTAGCAATAATTGTGCCTCAGTTTAACCTTTTTTTTTTTAAGGAAAATTTTCCATGTCCCAGGTTTAATTAGCCAGATCAGATCCAAATCCATTTGAATGATCTGAGAACTATAGGTGACCCTGCTCCACCCCAGCCTGGGATTTCAGATACTTCCAAATCCTTTGGCAGGCATCCTATGTGCAGGCCCAAGCCCGAAGGCTTGGGGTTCAAATGCCCCCAAGTTTCACTTTCCCTCATCTGTATGGCTGCAAGACCAAGCTAGAGAGGTCTCCCATTTCCATAAAGTCGGCGTATAGCCAAGATCCTCCCACTGGGAGCTGGTTAGTGGGAAGCTAACTATGAGGCTCTTATAGGGAGTTGTGTCCACAAACAGACACAGGTACAACCCTCCAGTACACGGGGCCATTTCAGTTGCATCACCTTGGTCAAGGTATTTCCCTTGCCACCATCGTGGTCATGGTATTTCCCCTGCTTGTTGTGCCCTTGTGTAACTGAAAGCATATCACCAGTTACCATGGGCATCCTCCTACGTGCAAATGGCAATCTCACGAATCAGCAGGCATGAGACCACATCAGAACACCTAGGGAGGCACCAAAAGAAACATCTTGCCTAAAAGTCAAGCAGATCCACAGAAGCAACAGAAAAGAGCTTCAGCAAAACTATAGACCAGAAACCATAGCAAAGAGAACCAGTAAAAACTTCACTATAACCCACCACTATGTACAAGCACACCCAGCTACTTAACCAACTTAACTGCTTTTCAAACTCAGGAAAGACACCAGCCTTCATAGAGGCCACCAAAAATTGCCCACCACAGTTATATTACAAGCTGCTAGGGCAGGGTATTGGGAAAAGTTTTCAACTAACAATAATCATGCCTCAGTTCAACCCCACAGGCTATGATACTGCCACTGCACAAAGATAATGATACCAACTCATGTGACCCAGTGCAGTTTCGGGGCACTCCTTCTCAGGACACGGCAAACTGTTGGGCCAGTGGTTGCTCCTGGTGCATTATGGATCACATTTTTCTAAGTAGACCAGGGGCATGCAATTATTTCAGGTGCAGTGTTGCTTAATGAGGTTTGGCAAAATGTCAAGAGCTGCAAGGGTAGCCTCACCCCTTGACAGGTTGCCATTTTGGGGACCAGAAGTCCTGCCCGCTAACCCCAGACCTTTGCCACTGAAAGTCCCTCCCCTTGCCCCAGAAGTACTCCTTTTGGGAAGGAGGGGTTGCCATCTTGGAACCAAAAAACCCCCAAATTATATAACTGCTCCTATCCATGGAAATCTTTAGTATAAGGTGAAAGATTTATGCGACTTGAAGAGACACCAGAGACTTGAAGAGAAACCAACCAACTAAAAGTCAAACATTGACAACAGCATATTTTAATTTTATTTAAAATATATATATTTGTCCTGATTTAGGTGTTTTTTGTTATGTATGCGATTGTGCAATTCTTAAAATGAAGTCATAGGCCAATAAAAGTCCATAAGAGTCAATGGACCAGAAGGTACCCATAAGATCATCAAGTCTGGTTCCTGCCATAGGCAGTGGGTTAATGAGTTCAAAATAGCTCAAGGAGGTGCTTATTCAGCCTCCTCTTGAACACCTCCAAGGATGGTGACCACACCATCTCTGCTAGGAGTGTGTTCCAGGTTCTAGTTACCCTTACAGAGAAGATGTTCTTCCTTATGTCCAGCCTGAATCTTCTATTAGTTTGTGACTACTGGTCCTCGTCCTCCCAAGGGGTGCCTTTCTGAAGAGTTGCTCCCCCAGATCTTGGTGTTCCCCCATGACATACTTGTAGGTCTCCTCTTACCCAGACTAAACAATCTCAGCTGCCAGAGTCTCTCCTCATAGGGACTATCCTCCAGGCCTCTAATTATGTTGGTGGCTCTGTACCCTCTTGAGTTTATCTGCATCCTTCTTGAATTGCAGTGCCCAAAACTAGGCACAATACTCCAGTTGCGGCCTCACCAATGCTGAGTAGAGAGGGATCTGTTGGCGACACATTGGCTGATGCATGCCAGAGCTCTATTGCCTTGCTGGTGACTTCCTCACACTGTTGGCTCAAATTCATCTTCTGGTTAATTGTGACTCCCAAGTCCCATTCAGATGCTGTGCAAACCAGTGGGATACCACCTATCCTAAAATTGTGGTGAAGGTTCTTCCTACCCAGATGAAGGACCCGGCACTTTTCCCTGTTGAACTTCATCTGATTCCGATCAGCCCATAGAACCAACTGTGGGCTGTCCCTCTGTATTCAGAAGGGGTCCCACAGTGGAGCTCGATTTTTTTCTAATGCCCCCCCAATGTACCTGTAGAAGGATGTTTTGTTCTTTATTTTGGATGCCAGCTTGATCTCCATGTCTGCCTTGGCTTTCCATATCTCATACCTGCACACTCTGGTTATATAAGTGAACTCTTCTCTTGTTGCTGAACCTCTTACAAGTCTTACTCTTGTATCTTGTGGGGAGGTGTGGACTGGTGTCAGGGGCAAGGGTGGGTGGGTATGGAGTTTGTGGGGGACTGTAGGTGTGTGTGTGTGGATGTGTCTTTATATGGGTGTGGGGTGTGTGGATATGGGTGGGTATGAAGGGTTTGTTGGGGGCTGTTTGTGGGGATGTGTAGGTGTGTGTGTGAGTGGGTATGGGGTTTGTGGGGGCTATGGGGTGTATGGAAGGTGTGAGTGGGGTATGAGGGTGTGGGTGCATGTGTGTATGTGGTGGGGTGTGTGAGTGTACCAGTGCATGGGGCTCCCCTCAGAGGCACACGGGTATGTGCGGGGGGGAGGGTGTGTGCGGTGTTTGTGGTGTGTGTGGGGCAGGGTGTGGTTGTGGGGTTTGCAAGTATGTGGGTTGTGCATGGGAGCCCCCAGTACACACACCCCTGAGCCGTTCAGCCCCTGCCCTGCAACAGCCCAGAGCCTGCGTGCCCTGTGGCACTTTCCTGCCACCTCCAGCAGCACGCAGATCAGCTGGAACCTACGCATAGCCTTGATCTGGCCCTCTCTATGCTGCCCAGCTGTTGCACATCCTTCCACCCCCTAGGCACACAGTGGGGCTGGGATGGCTCCACAGCGGAACTGGCTTTCTAGGCAGGCCAGGTGATGGAGGATCCTCCTGGCCACTGCCACTGGCCTCAGCCCCACGGTACCAGTGGGGACCTGTGTGCAACTCTGACCCTGCACCTGCTTCAGGTTCACCCATCCAGGCTCAGCAGTTGGAGCTCAAGACAGAAGCTGTTGCTCAGCATGAGGTAAAAGCAGCCCCTCCTACTCCCACTACCGGCACTTCCTGGTGTAGCCTCCTGGAACCTGCAGTGTGCCAGGCTGCCCTGTGTCTGCTCTGCACTGCCACTGCTGTCCTGCCAGGCAGCCCAGTGTAGCAAAACCCCCAGTTTTCCTTTTTTTTTCTTTTAAAATGCATTCCCTCCCCTTCCCCAACCATTTTTGACCTTTTCTCTCCCTCTCTATTCCCAATAGATAAGTACAAACGAGCTAAGACATTGGATAAGCTTCAGTATTTTATTTTGGTAGCAAGTTATATTTGGGTTTTTTCTCCTTCTTTACATTATATAATTATTATGTTTATATTGATGTTTACTGTTTCATATTACTGTTTTACTGGTACTATATGATTTACGCCTACATATGTAAGTTAGCATAAGTCATGTGAAGTTTACATTTTGTTTGTCAAGTCTCCATCTTGTTCCCCATGCCCTGGTGTGTAACCTATGACTCATACCTACCCCTCCTATGTAAATTGTTCCTGAATAAATAGAGATGAAAGAGGGTGCTTGAGGGACAATGGCAGTAGGTCTAAAAATAGCTCTCTCTGAATGACCGAACCATCAACACCAATACCTGGACCAACGACCCAGCCATTGGAACCACCCTCAGCATTCAAAGATACAAAAGGTGAGGCAACCTACCATTGTGTCAAGGCTGCACATGCTCCGTAAGAACACCTGGAGCTCTCTGGAACAGGGCTGACACTGCCTGGACAGGCCCTCCCACAGGACAGGGGCAGGCAATGTTTTTTGGCCTGAGTACTGAAAAACACCACAATGCCTACCTTGGAAGGTGCCAAAGTGCCAGCATGGCAGAAAAACAAAATGAGGGCAAGGGGTACATGGCAGGATGCCCTGCTATGTGCCCCTTGCCCCCACCCAAAGCCCCTGCCCCCCAGCCCTACTGCCCCTTGCCCCCCACCCAAAGCCCCTGACCCCAGCCCGGGCTCTGTGGCTGCCAGCAGCTACCCCGGCTCTGAGTAGCTGCTGGAGTCTGGGCTGCTCCCAGCAGGGCTTGCAGCATCCCAGCTACCTGCTGGGAGCAGCCTGAGATCCCAGCTGGCAGCAGCTCCCCAGAGTCGGGGCCGGCTGCGGCCAGGAGGCTCCAAACAGCTGTGCCAGGCTCCCAGCAGCTCCAGCACCAGCTCTGCACCAGTGTGTGCAGATGTACCTGGGAGCAGGCGGTGGGGAAGGGGCCTGAGGCAGTGCAACCCTGGTTTCTCCCCCGCTCCCGACACCCAACGCAGCTGTTTGTAGCCAGCCCGGGCTCTGGGCAGCTGCAGCAAGCAGCAGGCAGAGTACAAACAGCTGCGCCGGGCTCATCACCCCCGTGCCAGGAGCAGGGGAGAAACTGGAGCTGTGCTGCCTCAGGCCCCTCCCCTACCACCCGCTCCAAGGCACGCCTGCATGCGCCGGTGCGGAGCTGGTGCCAGAGCCCGCACAGCTGTTTGGAGCCTCCTGGCTGCAGCCGTCCCCAGCTCTGGGGAGCTGCTGCCAGCCAGGATCCTGGCCAGCTCCCAGCAGGCAGCTGGGATACTGC
This sequence comes from Alligator mississippiensis, assembly GCF_030867095.1. Taxonomy (NCBI): domain Eukaryota; kingdom Metazoa; phylum Chordata; order Crocodylia; family Alligatoridae; genus Alligator; species Alligator mississippiensis. The sequence continues at coordinate 21,165,948 of NC_081833.1, read as the reverse complement.
AAGCCCTGCTGGGACCAGTCCGGACTTCATCGCTGGCAGCAGCTACCCAGAGCTGGGGCTGTCCGCGGTGTGCCAAGCAAAATGGCCTCACGTGCCATGTTTGGCACGCATGCCAGGGGTTGCCGACCCCTGCCATTGGAGATCAGAGGTAGTTTGCCCCATAAAAAGGGGTAGTGAAAACTGACTCCTTGGGATGCCCTCTCCATCTGGACCAGCACCATGCCACACCACCTATCCACCTAGAGGCCCTGCTGGCGACCCCTCTCTGAACAACACCTACTGGACAAAGACCCCTTTCCAGCCTGGATAGGTAGCTATCACCCCCACTCTCTCTTCAGCCAAGGACTTGGACTCTGTTTCTCTTCCCTACCTGGACTCCAACCCTTCCACTGAGTCTCTTTCTCCTTCTGCCATTGTGAGTGCTTGTGTGTGTGGGGGGGAACCAATAACTTCATGGGGCTATTTAATAAACTTGTTATTTTGTGTTGTCTGTTTAATAAACCCGTTATTTTGAAACCCCGATTTGGGTTTTTGTCTGTTTCCTGACTGTTTCCTCCTTGCCACCACTTACCTGTGCCCCCAATCTCTCAGCTGTCAGCCTCAGTTTCCAGCCCCAAGCTCCCAGGTTTCTGCCTCTCTCTCTTTCCTGGCTGTCACCTCCTTGCCGACCAGGCTTTTTCCCTTGCACCAGTGACCTTGAGTAAGCCTAGGACCACTTGATCTAGAATAAACCCCAGCTCCAGTTCCTCACCCAGCTTTTCTCTAGTTCACTGGTTCTAATCCTGGTTCTGGCAACTTTCACTGCCTACACTTTAACTCTCTCTCACCTTAATTGTATCCCAGGTACCCCAAGCACACACATACATACTGTACCATTCAAGTTAGGAACCTACCTGTGTGTATGTGTAGGTGGGTTGTATGTGTGTGAACTGGTGAGTGTGTGTGTGTGTGTGTATATATGTCATTGTGTGCATGATATACAAATTAGTCATATGTGTATTGAGTGTGCGGGTATGGACAATTGATTTGTGTCTAACTTTTGGGGTATATAGTGTATGTGCTTGAATTGGTGATAGGTATGCATGTGCCTAGGCTTGTTTGGATGTGTATGTGCCTGAGTTGGTAGTGTGTGTGTGTATGCACCTAATTGATTTGTGTGTTTGTATATGTGCAATTGTATACCACGCCCTCCTGTCTAACAGTGCAATATTGAGATCCTGAGCATTGGCCTGACCCCACAGGGCAACACCAGAGGCAGCAGTGATGCAGCGTAGATGCAGAGCAGCCCAGTGCGGCATGGATGCTGGGAGACTGCACCCGGAACCACTGGCACTGGTGAGGGGAAGAGGCCACTTTCACCCCACGCTGAGCAGCAGCTTCTGTCCTGCACCGCTGCTGCTAAGCCTGGACAGGCAAGCCCGGAGCAGGTGCAGTATCAGCCTTTCAGTGAAGCCACACAAGAAAGTGTGGAGACCGCTCAGATTGATAACGCGCCACTCTGGGTCCATGTGCTGCCGGCTGGGCAGGCACTCCATATGCAGCTTCCCTCAACACCTCCCCACTCCCTTAGCCCCCAGCCAGCTTCCCACAGGAGTGCCTGCCCGGCCAGCAGCACATGCACCTGGAGCAGCACATTATTGGCCCTTCAGGGAAGCTGCATAGGAAAGCGCAGAGCCCGCTCAGGCCAATACCACACTGCTCTGGGTCTACATGCTGCTGGATGGATGGGCACTCCTGTGGGAAGCAGCAACTGAGAGGCCAAGGTCCTGGCCTACGTGGATGATCTGAACATCCTGTGCTGGAATAGGGGATTGGTCAAGAGAGCCCTGGTGCACATGCAAGTGTACGAGATGGCGGTGGGGGCCAAGCTCAATGTGAGCAAGAGCAGCTGCCTGGCCGTGGGTGAGGTCAGGGACCTGGAGTCCCTGGGGGTCTCTGCCCCCCGCGAGGGGGTCAGGATCCTCGGGATAGATTTCGACCGGGAGCTGAGCGGCGGGACAGCATGGGAGAAGACAGAGGCCAAGGTAAAACAGAAACTGGGGCTGTGGTACTTGCATTCCCTCTTCATGATGGGGTTGTGTTGTGCTCATGAAGGTGGTGTTGTTACCGGTGCTTCTGTACACTGCACTGGTCTTCCCCGCTTCCGAGCGTGTCGCCTACAGGATCCGGAGGACCGTGTGGATTTTCTTCTGGGGCTCCACATGGGAAAAGGTTGCCCAGAAGACCCTGTACAAAGACAAGAGGGCCAGGGGCAGGGGCATGCCAGACATCCTTCTGTTCCTGTGGGCCAAGTATGCGAGCACGATCTGCAAGCTGGTGACGGATGCAGAAGCCAAAACTGCTTCCTCGTGAGGTACTTTGCAGGGCACATCCTAAGACACTGAGGGGTATTCACCCCAACCAACCATAGACCATGGTTCATGGGTGCACCGTGATTCTATGAGACCCTGAACCAATGCCATTGTGTGTACGGCCTGCAGAACATGGACCTAGCGACCATGAAAAGCCACAGGAAGATCCAGGAGACGGTGAGACTAAGGGACATTATGTCACCTGTGGACCTGCTCCCGGGAGGCACATGCCAGGCCGTGTAGGAGCACATCCACCACAAGGAGCTGTGCAAAGATCACAAGGACCTGAACTGGCTCATAGCCCACCGAGCTCTACCAGTGAGGGCCCGAAGACATAGAGAGGGACAGTTGGGGAGACACAGCTGCCCATGGCTCAACTGCTACGGGGCCACCAAGACAATCAAGCACCTCCTCTGGATCTGCACCTGTGCCAAGGAGGTATGGAAAAGGGTAAAACATCTCTGCGAAGCAGTGTCCGGTGTCAGCCAGCTACCCAACAAAGTGGTGCTGTACAGACACCTTGCCAAACATCAGGGGAGCCCGTCATCCTGTTTCGACCAATTTGCATCCTGAGTCAGGAGCACCTTGTGGAAAGTCAGGAACCTCCTGCTGTACAGACAAACGGATGCAGAGGTAGTGGGCTACGTGAAAATGGCACTGAGCGAACTCCAGACCTACTACCAGAAATCAGTAGCTGAGGATGAAGAAGACACGGCCAATGGCACCTGGCACAGAGACATGTGGCACAGGATCATCCAACCCCCCCCCCCCCCCCCCCCCCCAGTGAAGAGCGAGGTGAAGGCAGCAAAGAAGAGGAAGGGACAAGAGGAACGGAGGACAGCAACAGTGACAGCAGCAGCGGGTCCTTCACCAGGAGCTGGAGCAACAACGACGGAGAGGGCACTTGAACAGAGTATGTGACCCCAAAAGCGGGGCAGGGATGGAAAGGAAGTGTGGTCGGGTCTGAGGGACCAGGATGGATTTAACTGTTTAATGTGTGTTGCGCGCATTGCAGATATTGTAACGGCTTTGGTTAGCCAGTGGGCCTTTGTATGGGTGCGCGGGTCCACAGGTGTGTGGGTGCGGTTTTTGTAACAGGAAAGGTTTTTCCTTTTGTGGTGTGATATGTAGAGTGTGTGTGTGTGTATATATATATATATATATATATATATATAACTTTATAAATATATATAAACATATATTTTTACAAACAAAACAAAACAAAACAAAACAAAAAAACTGACACTTGCTCCTGGGCCAACCGTCAGAGTCCCTCCAAGCTGGGGTCCACTAGAACCTCCTGCTTGAACTCCTCCTGCCCAGCTAGGCAATCAGTGGGGAGCTCCAGTGCTCCTGTAAGGGGTGCACCCTCTTCCTCAGGGATGTCCTCTAACTCCTCCCCAGGAGGCTCTGCTCTTTCTGCCACTGATTGACTGGGCTCCTCCCTGGGACTGTCACTTAGCCTGACCCCAGGGTCACTGGTTTCCTCATCAGCTGGCTGGCTGTCACACTCAGGGGGATTCTCTTTCTTCTCCTCCACTGCCTCTGCAGCCAACTGGGTTACCTGGCTCAGGAAGGTTTCCCCACCTCCTGCCTTCGCCTCCTTGGTCTGTTGGTGAGTCACCATATCAACAGGGAGGGGTTTCATAAGATTTTCCCATGCAGCTTTCACTCCCTCAAGTCCTAACATATCAGTCCTAACACCAGTATGGGGGCAGGGGCACACTTCAACACTCCTAGTTCCAACTCCATTTCCCAATCCCTACACTTAATGGATAGACAGGCTACTGGTACCTTGAATGGCCGGTGCCCCACCCCTTCTATGGTAACAGTCTTTTCAGGGACTATATCCGAAGACAAAACAAAGTTGACATCAATCAATGACACACTGGCTCCTGTGTTCACCTCCTCAGTGAGGGTTCTCCCGTGCACTATCACCCCTGTCCTGTAGGGAGCTGTTCCCTCCTCTAGGTTTGTAATCCTGTAGATACAGGCATGCCCCCCAGGGCAACTAGGGGCTCCTCCCTCAATGCGTACATTTGTTGCTTGGTTGACAGACCTACGGGTGTTGCTCTTCTTTGGGCAGTGGGCCTTGAAGTGACCCAGCTCTCTGCAGTTGAAGCAACCCCTCCTATCCAGTTTGGGGGGGAGTGACCAAATCTGGGGCCACCCAGCGCTTTGCAGGGGGAGGCCCACTCTCCCGTTTTGGGACTAGCCCACCCTTCTCCTCTTTTGGGACCCCTTTCTGGCCCCTCCCAAAGTGGAGAGACTTTCTGTCCAGCCCCTCCTGACTGAGCAACAACTGATTTGCAATTAACAGGGCCACCATGGCTGTTTTGAGGTTCTGGTTCTTGACCAGGTGTTTAATCTCCCTAGGACATCAGAAATAGAATTGGTCCAGCACCATAAGTGTGTCCACCTCCTCTATGGTGGTAGCTTTGGCTCCCTTCTGCCATTTATTATATGGGTCCTTTAACTGGGCCACAAACTCGGTCAGAGGGGTATTATTGCAGAACCTTTTCTGGAAATAATTTGGCCCAACATAAACCTCTGAAACATGGCCTCTTTAAAAGACTCATAGTGTTAGGCCCGACGGGAAGACTATCCAGGACAGTAGTCAGGTCACCTGATACCAGTCCAGTAACATATTTCAGACGGTCCTCCTTCTTCAATTCCCATCAGTTCACTTGCTTCTCAAAGTTGCTCAGGAACACCTCTGGATCCTCTCTGGCTTGGTATGAGGTGAAGACCTTGGGGTGCAGCTGGCATTGGCTGCACCGGATCAACCGGGACTCCAGTGTTTGGCTATATCTGGAACACTGCGATCTCACACTCGTGCTTGAGCTGGGCCTCTCTGGCCTTGTGCTCCAGCTTGCACTGCTCCATCCTGAGCAACTCGAGCTTGAGCTTGTGCTCCCATGCTGGCACTGTGCCTCTTTTTCTGCTAGCTCCATCTTATACTTCTGGAGTTCAAGCTCTTGGGATGAGACCGCTCCTTGGAGTTCTCCTCTGGAGGCCCACTGGAAGAGGCTTCAGCCCCATTCAGAACCAGGGCAGGAGGTCCCTTGGCTTGATCATTGTCCCACAGGGCTTTAATCAGGTCCTGTTTCTTTTGCCCATTTTTTCTTTGGAGGCCTCTCCTTTTCATTTCTTTCACCACGCCATTCACAGTAAGGTGGTCATACTTGTCAGCCATCCTAGCTAGCTACCCTGTCCAGTTGACCCGATGCCAAATTAAAGACTCGTTTGCTCAAGGGTTTTCAGTAGCTCAACTTCCTTCCCCAAAATTATGCCTTCCAGACAAGCTGTGGGTTCCCATTCTGCCACCATGTGTGGTGGGCCAGTAGGGGACGCTCCTGCGCTGAGCCACCCGCCTCACTGTACATGACTAAAAACCAAGCTTCAAGTGCTTCCCCTGGGGCGCATATGTCCAGCTGACCCCCTTCTGGGAGCATACCTGCAAGTCTGGGGTAACCGCTGCCACCACCCAGGGTTTGGTTGTTGTCAGGGCTCTGTGCCCCCAGGATACACAGACCTTGTAGTCTTTGTGGGTGCTTAATCCACTGTGAGATTCTGGGTGCTTCTTATCGCCTGAAGCATCCCAAGATAACCTCAAATACCAGAGGAAAATAAAAAGCCTAGCCCAACTTTGCGAGTCAAGCAAAAGGAGCAAAAGGCCTGCTGCTCTCCTCTCCCCATACCACAGCCAGACACCCTGTGACTTGATACCTCTAATGATTGGGGTGGGGAGGGGGGAGTAGTACAAGGAAGTTAGAAATACACTGTGAGCAAACAAAAGTAATTTGAGCCTTTGCCAATATTGGATTCAATGATCCTATTAAATGCAATTGTCTATACTTACTTCTAGACTTCTGGCTAGTTTCCAGATCATTACTTACAGAGAATCATCCAAGCCGGAGCCTGGAGGTGCATTGCTTGTGGCTTTTCAAAATGCCCACCAGGAGGAAGAGAGCCCACTCCCCTCCCCCTAGGAATTTTACCTGCCTCGGTCACCTGACTAACCAGCCAGTACCATGAAGAACCCAGGAAATACCAGGGTCACCTGGTTTGTCCCAAGTGAGTGGCAGAGAGAAGTGGATTTCTCCACAACCACCCCTTTACACGCCGCTGGCAGCTCTGAGCACAGAAGGATACGAAAGGGACCTCCCTCAGCCTGCCCACATCTCTGCAGATAGGCAGATAGGCGAAGACAGAACCAATGGGCCTGATTTCAGCAGGCCCTTGCCTAGCAAGGACCCCGAGCCACACATTTTTTGTCTTCCCAAAATACATTTCTATTTATACAGATAGGTAGAGATTTGTACGCTATAACTTTCCAGTCTTTGAGCATGTACACCATTACAGTATCACATGTATAATATATGTACCCATGCTGTCACGCACCCATTACAATTCTTGCACCCTCACTCCTGTGCATGCACACACCTATCCACATTTCCTTCACCGTTACAACTACGTTGGCCCTCTGTTCCTTTCCTCAGTCTCTAATCTTTAGTCCACGTCGCTGTCATTGTCACTGTCACTGTCTCCATCGCCATTATCACCATCATCATTTCCTCCACTGTCCTCATTGCTCAATCCACTTAGTTCTTCGCTGTTCCCAACTTCTTTCATGTAATCACTGCTCTCTTCCCCAGGTGGTATCTTTGAACAGTGTGTGCCAGTGGCTAATCAGCTAAATGATCTTTGCCACCTCTTCACCATCCTTTCCTACCATCTTTTGGTAGCTACCTGAGCCACACATCAGCTCAGGAACTGGCCACCACATCTCACTCACTTCAGCCACTTGTTCCACCTACTTCAGTTGCCAAAAGCAGGCTCTCACCTTGTAGCAACACAAACGCAGCTCCCGCTCCAGGGCTGGATCTCAAGCTTTGTCCCTGTCTCCTGGGATTATGTACCAGCAGGAATGCCTGCCCCCGACCCCTTCCCTTGTCTCCCATTTGTTGCAACTAAAAAAGGAAGATCTCCCAACACCCATAATCCTCCAAGTGCAGAGGTCAATCCCCCTTGAAGTTGCTGTCAGACACAAGTACTTATAAAAAAAAGGGCCTGCAGAGGTACCACAGAGACCAATGCATTCACACTATACTGCATCATGAAAGAACAATCACACATAACTCCCCAGATCTACAAGCCCAGAGAAGAAGAGCAAAGAAGCAAGGTGGGATACATCTAACACTAACCCCAAACACACACAGAACACAAGGAGTAATTTAAAACAAAAAGAAAATAAGAAGCTCTGCTGCTCTTCAACTGCAGGAAAGACATCAGCCTCAGCAGAGACTGCCAAAAATTGCCCACCAACTCCTCTGTTTCAAGCCCTCAGGGCAGGGTATTGGGAAAAGTTTTTAACTAGCAATGATCGCATCTCAGTTCGGTTGTACACAAATATATGTAACACACAAAAAATGTACAACTCATTTTGTATTCCAAAGGCGTCCTAGTTTTATGTTGCAGGGTATCATGTTTCTCCTGCAAAGTGGCCATGTCTACACAAGAAGCTGACTGCACAGCTACTCATTACATGACTCTGCAGTAACCAGAGTTACGGTGCAGTAGTGTTGCTGCATGGCTTTTTCATGATGCTGACTGTGCAGTAGTCATGGGCTACTGCACAGACAGCATCTCATGTAGACATGCCCACTGTGTTGCTGTTTATATTCATGTTCTTTATTCTTGCTCTGGATCTGGCCTCCTCTCTTCTAGCTTGGTGATTTGAGGAGAAATGTGCGGTTTGCACATAGGCAGAAAAGGCCCCTTTTGTTTAGGACACATCCTGCTGTGTACTGCAAACAAGAAACTGTTTTTGTCATGGAAGCAGGGGAGATCAGACCCTTACCTTAATTGGCTAGACTGAGCAGCCTTCTTTAAAGTGAATTAGTTAAGAGAGGGGCAGGGAGTTGGGCAAGCCCTGATTGGGAAAGCTAGAGTGATGTCGCACCAGGTACATAGGAAGAGGGAGCTGGTGGGTAGGGGAGGACCTCAGAGAAGGCCCCAGCCAGAAAAGCCAAAATGAAGGGTGCTCTCAGGCGGGAAGAGAGAGAGCCTGTGTCTGGGATTCCTCCCCTCTCCCCCTTTTTATTTCTCCTCTTCCCTGGGTTTTGAGTAGGATTATACTGTGGTGGGTATTAATCCCTGGAGCAACCATGAGGATTATGGCCTGGTAAAGTTTTGAGTCAGAGTTGGAGCTTGGTTCCTTTTGTTGCAGTTGCAGTTTTTTTTTGTCTTGGCCTAGCTGGGTAGCTGAGCCCATCTGCAGGTCAGGCCCCAAGCCAGGATAGGCCTCGCTCTTCTTTTGAGTTCTTTTATTTTTCTGCTCCATCTGGAGCTGTGGGATTGGGACTAGGAATTTTGCGGGTGCAGGATGCTGACTGGCGCTGCAGTGGAAGTGGAGATCAGTGCCCTACAGTTTTCCCAGGGAGCAACAAAAGGCCCCTTGCCTTGCAAAAGGACCTACACTCTCTAGCAGCACCCCAAGGCACAGCAAACTCAAGGAGCAGCTCACACAGCGCTCTGGTGCAGGACCTCCTGTCTGTCCTGTTGGTGAATAACAGATATAGGGATGTGGGCTCCCAGAACTAACTGTCTGGGCGAGCCCCCACATCTCAGACTGCCTGGGCGTGGGTGGAGTCTCCCCAAAAGGGCTTCAAACTGGAGACTACACATTGTAGTTAAGAGTGTTTGAATTGCATTTGGTGTTTCCTTTGCCTTTGTTTTCTGTAATAAGTCTCTTCTTTTCTGTTTACACTGCTTGTGAGGAGGGTGTTTTGTTTATGCGGGACCCCCGGCTAAATTTAGCGATCCCAGATTTCTGGGTGGGGGTTTGAGCCACAGTGAAGACTTATTGGGTGCCTAAAAATTTGAACCCTGCCCTTGTTGCTGCCAACCAATGCCAGGCAGAAGGGTTACATAATATATATAGAGAGATATATATAGATATACACCTCTGCTTTAATAGCCTTGTCATGTGACCAGTCCAGTTCACTTGTGGCAAGGTACAGGTTGGGGAACAAGCCAGTCCAGGCCTGGCCAGTCACACATCACTGAGCCAACCCCTGCTCCTGGGGCATTATGGGTGGCCTGTTCCCAAGTAACCTGTCTTCTGTGGGAACCACGGCCCATCACCTTCCAGTAGGTCCCAAAGCTGCTGCTTTTGGTTCAGCCTCTTGAAGTAGTGGGCCTCCTAAGATCAGTGGGCTTCATTTCTCCCCCACTGCCCATGCTGTCAGCAGAACAGTGACTATCCTGCTCCTACACAGCATGGGCACACAGAAAAGCTGCAAAACGCCTCTCAATTGACCCTGCCCAGCCTGGAAAAGGACAGCCCCATCCAGAACAAGTCTGGAAGGCCCTTGCCTTACTAGAACACCAGGCCAGGGCACATGAACATGCTACTAGTGCTTAAGCAAGGCAGGACATCTCCCTACCACCACAGCCCTGGGCCCACCTACTTCAATAACCACAATACCAGTTCACAGTATCACCCAGGCTGTTGCTGCTCCAGTGCCGGGGCCTTGGGCTTTGTCCCCACACCGTCAGGAACCGTACCAACAGGGATGGCTGCTACAGCCCTTTCTCTCATCACACCCTCTCATAACTGAAAGAACATCACTGCTACCACCAGCATACTCCCACGTGCAAAGGCCAGCTTTTGCTTACAAGCATCAGTAGGCATGAAAACACACCAAAAGCACCTGGAGAGGCATCAGAAAAACATCTTGCCCAGAACCCCTACACATGAGAAGAAGCAATCCAAAAGAGCTCTAACAAGACCATGAATCAGAAACCATAACAACAACATCCAATAATAACGTCAAAACAAGAAGCACAGCCATCCTTTTAACTCATCCCCTTCACTTTTTCAAACTCAGAAAAGATGCTAGCCTCTGTAACAGCTGACCAAAAATTGCCTACAACACATATATTGCAAGCTATCAGCACAGGATATTGGGAAAAGTTTTCAACTAGCAATGATCACACCTCAGATCAACCTCATCAACTCTGACTCAATCTGCCCCCCTTTTCCCTCCCCAGAGACTTACCTGCTAGGTTGGGGAAGGAGAGGGGGTGGCAGCAACATATGGTAGATCTTGGGTTGTTTTTAAGTAACAAAGGCAATCTTCTACTTAAAAGGCTTGAAGACCATTGACAAACCAATGTACCCACACTACTCTGAGCTGAAAAGAGTCAGATACACAGGTTTCCCCAGACTACAAAATTATAAGAAAAAGAACAAAAACACAGAACTGAAGACATTTAAAGCTTAACACAAAAATAAAACCCTAAAGCACATTCAATACAAGGAAGAAATCCACAAGAAAGAATCTGCCGTTCTAATCTTCAACCACAAAAAGGATATCAGCCTCAGCAGAGGCTCCCAAAAATTGCTCATGAAAGCTGTATTTCAAGCTCTTAGAGCAGGGTATTGGGAAAAGTTTTCAACTAGCAATAATCGTGCCTCAGTTTAACCTCACAGGCTACAATACTGCCACTGCGCAAAGATAAGGCTAGTGGGTCATGTGACCCTGCCCAGTTTTAGGGCACTCCTTCTCAGGACACAGTGAGCTCCACCTCAAGTCCATGCTGCATTTAGCCACTTCCCCATTGGCCTTCCCATCCTGTGGCAAGGGTGCAAGTGGGGGAAAAAGCCAGTTCAGGCCCAGCCAACCCCTGCTGCTGGGGTATTCTGGGTCACCTAAGTAACCTGTCCTCTCTGGGAGCCACAGCCCATTTCTCCTGGACCCCACTCCATGCCCCCAGTATCCAGAGATCTCTTTCCATCCAGAGACTGCTTTCAGTAACTGAGGGTCACAACTCAGAACAGGCACCTGGTTGGGGTCCAAAATGCGAACAGAACTAAGGAAGGAGGCAGCTGGTTGTCTGAACCACAGCAGCAGGGACAGGTCATACCTGTAGTACTGGTTCAGCTTCACAGCTATTGCCTGGAACAGCTCCTGTGTCCCCTGGTTTTCACAAGGACAGCTTGACAGTACTTGTGATGCGCTGTGTTTGACCTAGCTTATCAAATCCATCAGCTTGTTGTGTGCATAGTGGATCACAGCCTGCTGGCCTTTAAACCATGTTAGAAGCTCCATGAACTGGGTGGCATTGCCACCCACAAATGGCACTTGATCTTGAATTTCACCTCACCTTAAAAGATCATGAAGCTTAAGAATGCACTGTGTGCTGGGTATGATTTCCAGCTCCTCACTCACAAACTGCTGGTAGTACTGCATAACTTGGCGTGGTAACAGATTGTATTGAAACACAAATTCCAACTTGTGAGCACAGGTTCTGGTGGCAGCAGCACAATGCCATGTGAGTACCCACTTTGACTGTCAATGGACTCCCTGTACTGCACCTTACGGCCCGGACAGTGCTTGAAGGCTTTCTTGAAAGAAGACACCACACTATCCACATTGGGAACTGTGTGCTCTAGATGTCACTTATTAAAGACAGAATGTGTCCACTGCAGGTGACATGAGCTGCAATGGGCAGCATTCCTTGGAGCACATCAGAGAAAGCCTTGCGTATGTACATGACATTGCTGGACAGGAATGCTGACATCTTGTTAAATTCTAAGTCATCGCTTACAATTACCTTCACCATGACCTGAGAAATGGTAGAAAAATTGACAGATGTGAGGTGGACTGGCTTTGTTTGAAACACAGGCAGGTCCCAGTCTGTCCAGCTCCCTGGTACAAATAAAATGTGCAGCACATAGTCTTGAGGGTCAATGGCTTCATCAGCCACAGTGGAGAAAGAGGCAAACTCTGCCAATTGCATCTTTTGGGGACCACATGCAAAGTAATCTTTTTTTGTTTCTTTTGAAAAATATACTTTATAATTATATAGTTATATATACAGCATCCTGGATAAGCATTTCTACACAAAACTTAAAACACATTTAAAACCTGTGCACCTGTTACAATGGTCACCCATGCGCATCTGCTCCCGCGCGCTCCCATGCACCCATCTGCAGTCCTTTCCATAACACAGTCTCTTAGTTTTCACCCCGCTGTTGGGGTTTACATTATCCACTTATTCCCTGTCTTTGTTGTTCTCACTGTTGCTCTCACTGTTGCTTCCAAAGCTATCACTGCAAGGAGATAGTCTTGGCAAAGCTTGCTGGTGCACAGAAAATTGCCAGCATTTGCCAAGTTTTGGTACATGTACATCCATAACTTTGGGCGATCAAGTTTCTCCACTGGGATGTTCACCACTGTGAAAGCCTTCATGAGGGAAAATGCTGCCTCTCACTTAGCCAACCTGCTTTCCGTGGTCCTTTTAAAAAGTGGGGACACAGTCCCTCATTTTTTGCTCTGACCTTCAGCCTCTGCAACAGCCTTTTGCTTTCTGTGTGCCTTGGACTCTAAATGTCAATCTATACTGTACTTGTTTTCCTCAACCCATCCAGAGTTACACTGCAGGCAGTACAGAACAGTCTGCCTCCATCTGCATGCAAGGTCCCTGCAGGATATCGTTTTACATGGTTCAGTGTGGAAATGTATTTGGCCAACTTGGAGGATTTCTCCTTAGTGGGCATGCTAAAGCATTCTCCTCAGGGGGTGCGTTTACATGTTTATTAAGGTGCAGTAGTGCCACCAAACACCTTTTTAGTGGCACTACTGTGCAGTAGCCTAATAATACTGCACAGTAGGGTATTAGCACTATTTGTGCTGTCACGTGCTATTGCGCAGTATTTTTAGGCTACTGTGCAGTTACCATCTCGTGCAGATGAGCACAGGTGGAACCAGTATGCCTTGTGGAAGATCTGCTCCCAGATGGCCTGGCAATCATCATCGGGGAGCAGCTCTACAGTTGATAGCATGTCTCTGGCTCTGACTGTCTTCTGTATCTTGTGGTTAGACATATTTGGCAGGCTTTCATTGTGTAGCCCGTGCTTACTCTGGAACCTGATTTTTTTTAAGGAAAAATTTTCTTGCCCTGAGTTAAATAAGCCAAAACCATTCCAAGTCTGCAAGTCATTCAAGAGCCATATGTGACCCTGCTACTAGCAAGCATGTAACATACCTGGAGCTTCAGATGCTTCCATAGCCTTTAGCAAGCCGGCTACATGTGGGCCTGAACCTACAGACTTGGAGATTAGAACCCTGGAAATTTACTTACCTTTAGCCATAAAGCTACAGAAGTAAGCTAGAAAGGAAGAACGAGAAGAACAACCTCCTTCTTAACTTTTTCATTTTTCAAACTCAGAAAAGACGATAGTCTCCACAGAGACTACTGAAAATTGCCCACCACAGCTGTATTTAAAGCCATCTGAGCAGGATATTGGGAAAAGTTTTCAAGTAGCAATGATCATACCTCAGTTCAACCTCATAAGTTACAATATTGCTACTGTACAAAGATAATGATGCTAAGTCATGTGACCCAGTCCAGTTTCGGGGCACTCCTTCCCAGGTCGCAGCGAACCCTGCCTTAAGCCTATATTATACTCACTGGCTTTCCTACTGGGGTCCCCATCCTGCTGCCATCTTGTGTTGGGGGGAAAAGCCACCCCACAACCAACTGGTCAGAAACTGTTCATCCACTGGCTTTTCCTGATGCATTATGGGTCGCATTTTACTGAGTAGACCAGGGGCAGGCAGTTATTTTGGGTGGAGTGCCGCTTAATGAGCTTTGGTGAGCTGTGAAGGGCCACAAGGGTAGCCCGCCCTTTGACAGGTGCCCCACCCTCTGGTCGCCATTTTGGGACTAGAGGTCTCATCCCCTAACTTCTTCGCCTGCCAGCTGAATTTTTTTTTTTGTAAGGAAAATTTTTCGTGTTCCAAGCCAAATCAATTCCAAATCCATGAGTAATTAAAGACCCATATGTGGCCCTGCTACAGCAAGCATGCTCCACCCCCGCCTAGAGCTTCAGATGCTTCCAAATCCTTTGGTAGGCATCCGACATGCAGGCCCAATCCCAGAAGTCTGGGGTTCGGATGCCCCTGAGTTTCTCTTGCTCTCAACCGTATGGCCGCAAAGGCAAGCCAGGGAGGAGTCTCCCATTTCCACTATTTCCATAAAGTCAGTGTGTAGGTGAGATCCTCCCACTGGAAGTCGAAGTGGGAGGCTAACTGTGAGGCTCTCATAGGGAGTCCAGTCCATAAGCAGACAAGGGTACAACCCCCCACTACACAGTGCCATTTTAATTGCATTACCTCAGTCAGGGTACTGCCCTCTGCCACATTCGTGGTCTTTCCCTGCCCTGGGAAAGCCACCTTGGTGGCCATGGTATTTACCCTAGCATCTGAATTTTTCTTTTTAAGGAAAATGTTGTGTGTCCTAAGTCAAATCAGCCAAATCAGTTCCAACTTTTTGTATCACTCAAGAACCATATGTGTCCCTACTACTGACAAGCATCCTCCCCCCTTGCCTGGGGCTTCAGATACTGCTAAATCCTTTGTAGGGCATCCTACATACAAGCCAAAGCCCAGAGACTTGGAATACAAATGCTCCTAAATTTTATTTACTCTCAGCTCTCTAGTTACAAAAATAAGCTAGGAAATAAGAACAAGAAGCACAATCACCTATTTTAACACCCCCATATCTATTTTTCAAACTCAAAAAAGACACCAGCCTCTACAGAGGCTGCCAAAAATTGCCCACCACAGCTATATTGCAAGCTGCTAGGGCAGGGTATTGGGAAAAGTTTTCAACTAGCAAAAATCACGCCTCAGCTCAACTTCACAGGCTATGATACTGCCACTGCACAAAGATAAAGCTGGTAACTCACGTGATGCAGTGCAGTTTCAGGGCACCCCTTCCCAGGATACGGCGAGCCCTGCCTTAAGACTATATTATATTTGCTGGCTTTCCTACCAGGGCTGTGGAGGGCCACAAGGATAGCTTCACCCTTTGACAGGTGCCTCACTCCCTGCTCACTATCTTGGGACTAGATGTCCCACCCCTAACCCCTTTTCCTGCCAGCTGATTTTTTTTTTAATTAAAATACAGGAGCAACATGTAAGGGGTGCACACAGGTGCACATGCACCCCCTGAGTGTGGCGGTGCACCCCCTACAAAAAGGTGGTCGCCACTCGCCACCCCGATGCAGCGTCTGCAGGCAGTTCATGATCCTTGCTGGCTGCTGCCGATGCTGCTGGTGGTAGCTGTGGGTGGTTGCTAACCCTTGGTTGGTGCTCTCCACTCCCTTCCCTCCTGCTGCCGACAGCACTGGCAGTGTCTGTGGGAGCTCCCCCGCTTACTGCGCCACTCCCGCCACCACTGCCGTGTTCCCGCCACCACCATGCCCCACCCCCAGCTGCCAGGGGCATGACTCGTTCATGGTAAAATAGATTTCATAGATTTCATAGACATTAGGGCTAGAAGGAACCTCGGAAGATCATTGAGGCCAGCCTCCGGCCCCAGGGGCAGGAAGTCAGCTGGGGTCAAAGGATCCCAGGAAGATAAACATCCAAATGTCTCTTAAAGGAGTCCAGAGTAGGTGTTGGCACCACCCCTGGAGGCAGTCTGTTCCAGGTCTTGGGGGCTCGGACAGTAAAGAAGTTCTTCCTTATGTCCAGCCTGAAACGGTCTTGGAGGAGTTTGTGACTGTTTGACCTTGCTGTCACTTGGGATGCTCTGGTGGACAGGTGTTCCCCCAGATCCTGATGTACACCCCTTGTATACTTATAGGCAGCTACCAGGTCCCCCCTGAGCCTGCACTTTTCCAGGCTGAAGAGTCCCTTGGCTCTCAGCCTCTCATCATAAGGTCTGTTCTCCTGCCCTCTGATCATGCATGTGGCTCTCCTCTGGACTCTGATTACAGTAAAAGCTCTGTTAACCGGCACCTTACAAGTCGGCGTGTTCTATTAACCGGCATGCTGGCTTCTAAGGTAAAGTGAAACCAGTAGTGCCCACGGCAGCACTTCCAGTTTCTCCGAGCCCCCACAGCCCAGGGCACAGCAGGCTGTGCGGGGCCTGCCTCCTTGTCCCTCAGGGCCTGCGGGAGGAGCAGCGATGCCGTGGGAAGGGCAGCGATGCCCCAGACATGGCGGGAGAAGCAGCAGCCCAAACAGGTAAAGACACCTCTTCAGGCCGCTCAGTTAACCGGCATATTTTGTTATCCGGCACCCCCCATTTCCCACAGGTGCCAGATAACAAAGCTTTTACTGTATATATCTATCTAGCTACGTTTAGGTATATATATACATCCTCTATCACAGACCGCCATTACACCTTTTCTTTTCCAAACCACCTTAATAAGCCCACACACCCGTTACAATAACCACACCCGCTCTCCTGGGCCCACGCGCACCCACCTTCTGCCCTTCCCTAACCCAAACACAGTCTCTTACTCCCAGGCCCAATTTGGAGTTTCCCTTCTCAATTCATTCACAGTCCTTGTCACTGTTGATGTCGCTGTCACGCCCCCTGCTGCTGATCCTGTTGTTGTTCTCCTTAGTGTCTTCAGGTCCAGTTGTGTCATTGTTCCTTTCGTTCTCCCTGTCCACTTCCTTTCTTGGGGGGTGGTTTGAACAGCCTGTGCCATGTGTCTCTTTTTCAGATGTAGTTGGCTGCACCCTCTCCATCTTCTCCCACCGCTTTCTGGTAGTAGGACTGGAGTTTGCTCAGAAACATTTTAACACAGTCCGTTTGCTCAAGCTTAACGTGACTGTATATCAGAAGATTCCTACATTGCCACAGGGCACTCTTGATGCAGGACACAAACAGGTCAAAGCGGGTTGTCTGGGACCTCTGATGTTTCATCAGGTGTCCGTACAGCACCGCCTCCCTTGTCATCAACCTGATTCCTGTCACTTCCTCCAGGAACCGGCTTACCTTTTTCCACACTCCCTTGGCATAAGGGAAGAGCCAAAAGAGGTGGTTGATAGTCTCATTCACACCTTGGCAGCTTTCCCTGGAGCAGCTGGGTCTAGACTCTCATCTTGCTCTGTGCCTCCATGCCTTCACTGGGAGTGTGCCATGAGCTATGAGCCAGTTCAAGTCTGTGGTTTTTCCTTAGGTCTTTGTGGAAGATCTGGTCCTAGATGGTCAGCAGATATCATCAGGGAGGAGATTCATGGTCAATAGCCCATCTCTGTCTCTTACTGCCTTTTGTATCTTCCTGTGGTTTGGACATGGTATCTGGGGTTTCGTTCTGTAGCCTGTACTTGCTCCAGAAATCCTTCAGCACACTGTAGAACCAGGAGCGCTCCATGGTGCGCAGTCTCCCCCTGGCTAGAGCGTACACTCCCCACGGTCTCAGGAGGTGACCTGTAAAATACTTGACAAGACAGGCTGTTTTGGACTCTGGCCCAGTTGCCAGCTTGCAGATCCGGCTTGTGTACCATGCCCGCAGGAACAGGTGGATGTCTGGTATCTCCCTATCCCGGCCCGTTTCTCTTTGTATAGGGTCTTCCTTGCCATCTTCTCCATTCTGGATCCCTAGAAGAATACACACATGGCTCTCTGGATTCTGCAGGTGACACACTTGGGTGGGGGAAGATCAGTGTGGTGTACAGAAGCACTGGTAGCAACACCACCTTCATGAGTGCCATGTACCTCCCCCATGGAGAGGGAGTACACATACCATAGATACAATCGCTGCATCACTTTGACCTCATTCTCCCAGGCCATCCTTCCACTCAGCTCAGGGTCAAACTCCACCCCACGCATACAGACCCCCTCACAGGGGACTGAAACCCCCAGGGACTTCAGGTCCTCAAGCTCACCCACAGCCAGGCAGATGTGCTTGCTTATGTTAAGTTTGGCCCACCAGACTTCAGTTTCCACAAAAATCAGGCAATTGCAAATTCACTACAGTCCTAGTCATGTGACCCAACCCAGTTTTAGGTACTCCTCAGTATAGGGTGAGCCCTGCCAGTATGAAGTGAGCCTTGTCCATGTTGCATTTGGCAGTTTCCCTACTGGTGATCCCTTTTTGCTGAAGAGCAGCAGCCAGGAGCAGTAGAAAGAACCCTTTCAACTCTCGGCTGGTTGGACACTGGAGGTACAGTGGCCTTTTCCCCTGCAAATTAATCAATCTCTGACTCTATTATTAGCTAGTTTCTCTCCTCTTGTCTTTTTGTAAACCAGTCACCTCTACCCTGTTCTCTCCTTTGCATGTCTGATCTTAATATTATGGTTTGCTATTTTTGTGTAATGAAACTAAACAAAGAACTAGGTCTCTAAAATCAATGGTAATACTAAAATCAATGGTAATGAAGTAGGGGTTTAGGTTGTAGCCGTGTTGGTCTAAGGACATAGGCAGACAAGGTTCCTTCGGTGAATTTGATATCTTTTATTAGACCAACCCAAGTGTGTGGAGAGATTGATAATATTTGTGGGTTGGTTGCTGCTTGCAGTTTCATCAAGTCTGAGGTTGGAAGGTCGTAAGGTGTTGGTGTTGTTCCTCTGATGGTTGTTTTGTGGCTGGGGAGCTTGTTCTTGGAGTAATTTGTTCCATTTCTTCTTTTTATGTAGGATGAATGCTGTATATGTCTGGTAATGAAGTAAGCACTTATTACAAGCATGTCATGCTTGTTTCAATTCTTCCTATGCACAGTAGGAAAAGCTAGGATTTTATGGCTGCACCCTGGGCATTTTGAAGACCAGTCTGCTCTGCTTTTCACTGTGCTATGCTCTGGAAGATTGTGGGAGTTGTAGTCTTCCTGTGCAACTCTTGTTTTGTGAACTGCATTTCCCAGAAGTCTGTTTTGTGCAGCCAGCGTCATTTTTCTGGAGGTCAGTATTCCTGAGAGGTAGGCTTGCAAATGTTTACTCATTGTCCCCGGTCCCTGCTGATTTGGGGTTATGTGCTTAGTTTGGTGCTTGTTTTGTGGGTTATTACTGAAATAGGGTCTCGGAAATGCCAAACTCTAGTACTGAATTTTTCGGCAGAGTTAATTGTAGATTCAGCTCCTTTTTGCCTTAAGCCTGGTTTGCTCTTTCTCTTTGTGAATGTTGGGAATGTGGTAAATGTTAGTGGTAGAGGGGGGTTTTTTGTTTTCTTTTTTTTATACCCCTGGGGAAACACAGAACCCTAGTTTTAAGACTTGCTTATAGTTATATGGGTAATTATTTTCCTTTATATAGTGGGAAGTACTCAGATGCAAAATCACAATTTAAAATGAAACACCCTTTTTACAAGCAAACCTCTGTCTTCCTCTCCTTCCCTCTGTACTACCTGTCACTTTTTCATCTTTTACATCACTCACATTTATCCTTTTTTTAATTTTATGTATCCCAGGCCAAATTAGCCAAAACTAATTCCAAATCCAAGAGTCCAGAACCATAACTGGCCCGACTACCAGCAAACATCCTCCACCCACATCTGGGGCTTCAGATGTTTCCAAATCCTTTGGCAGGCATCCTACTTGCAAGCCCAAGCCCAGAGGCTTGGGGGTCAAATGCCCCTGATTTTTGCTGGCCCTTAGCCATAAGGCCCTCAGAGCAAGCTAGGGAGGAGACTCCCATTTCCATAAAGTGGGCTTAAAGCTGCTACACCTCAGCAGATACTGAACCACACCAGAAAAGCAATTCTCCCTGGGTGTGCTTTAGGAAAACTGCCTTCATGGACACAGATACATGGTATTTCCCCTGCCAGGTTAAGAACAGGCACTACGCTTGACCTGAGCCTTCAAGAACAGGGACTACATGTGATCTTAGCCTATCCTTCCTCTTTGTTTTTGCTACAAACCATCTGCTCTCACAAGTACTATACCACAACTCCCTGCCTCACAGCTCCCACCCTTCTAATGTTTAAAATGTTTCTGCACAAACCACTATCTTCTCTCACTGATCTGACTTCATCAGTACTTTTTAAAGGTACCTTCACTGCCTTCCATGCTCTTCCACTGTTTTTCTAGATCAAGCTCCTAGTCCTTGTCCTCAGAGCCCCACAAAGTTGCTCACCATCTTCCACCTATACTTCTACCTCTCCTTGCTCCTCTCTCATGTCTGGGTACCTTTTTTTGCTCATGTGCCTTTCTTCTCACAAGCCATTCATTGTGCCTGGAACAGTCTTATTCTCCTCATAGTACAGTCGACTATCCTCTCTTTATTCAAGTCTCTCCTGATAACATTTTTCCAGAGATGTCTTTCAATGATAATCTAGAAGAGAAAGGAATGGGAAAATTCAATCAATGAAAGCAGTTTAATTTAAATGGCATCAATTTAATTCAGCGGCCTTTGGGGAATACTAGTCACGGACAATTGACCTCTCAAAGGAAACTGTGAAGTATTTGGAAACCTGATCAACTTCTTTTAATTCCCCCCCAAAATTAAAACTCTCAAGAAAGAAAGTGCACGCATTTTTCTCACAAATCTTTGTTTATTAATTATAGTCTCCACTGATTAGATCTTATTTGATGAATTTCACAATTGTATATTGGGCCCAGCTTTGGGGCTGTAAAGGAAAGACAGATTTTGGAACAAAGTTAGGTTGATATTTTAGCATATGGATAGTTTTATTCTAATTCATTCGAGCACGAGGAGGGAGTGCTCTGGATCTGATTCCAGTCAGGCTCCAACAAAACTTGGCTGTATACTTTAGGGAACTGAACCCCCTGCCAGCCACTTCAGATGGCAATACAAGTTATACAACCAAGTACTTGTTTACACTCACAAGCCAGGTAATGAGATGTCTAGCTACTAATAGTTATATCTGTAGTTTCCTATAGACACAGTTAATTATAAGTGTAAAATTTTTACCAAAACCAGAGGCGATGTCTACAAAGAAATGCTGCATCCAAGAAATGCTATCCCTTAGAAGAGGCACATGCATGCGAGGAGGAGATTACTCAAGCTGAATGCGGTGTTTGCTGCTAGAATCAATCTTGTACCATAGTATTCTACAGCAAAAGGCTGATTTTTTAAAGGTATTGATGTGGGGCTCCATTTTGTATAGCAAGGTATTAAGTCCCAGACCCTTATCTAGGCACCTAACATTGGTTGAAATCAGTGCAAGTTAAATATCTAAATACCTCAAAGAACGGGAGCCAAGGTGGCTTAAGTGGCTAAGACCCATTTTCAAATGTGACTTAGGCACTTCCAATGAGATTTTCAAATGTGCCTTGACACTTCAGGCCCAGATTTTCAAAGGTACTTTGGTGCCTGCCTGCTTCTTTAGAGTTTAGGTACCTAAATCAACTGGCAGCGGCATCTTCAAAACTGCTGCACAGCCCCTACCTTACCCTGCAGGCACTTGAGTGCAACTGAGGTGCTTGGAGCCGTGCAAGCTCCAAAATGGGACTCTCGGACTAGGCAGAGAGTGGGGAGCTGAGTTAGTCTCTAGTCAGGAAGAAGGCAGCACAGGGCGGCACCTTCGAGACAATTTGGTTCAAAGAAGCATGAGCTTTCATACCATGTGATGAAGTAGGTTGTTGCCTACAAAAATTTGTGGCTTAAACTAAGCAAGGCAATACCTCCCTTCCCAGCTCCCTCCATCCTGCTCCAAGGGGCCTGCAGGCCTGAAGACCACAGCAGCCAGCTCCTGAGTGGCAGGAGGCTGAATGATGCCCGCCTGTATAAGGTGGCGTCATCCAACATGGGGCCTGGCTCCAGAGGCTGCATCCCTCCTGTAGCCTCACTTATCTGTGCCAAGGGCAGATTAATGCTGAGCTCACCTCGGAAAAAGGGAGCTGGGGCACAGAGATACGATACGTCTGTGCCTGTGCCTGGCTGCAGGCTCCTGTGTAAAGCCCTAAGCACCAGGCTACAGACAGATTTCTGAGGGACCATTAACACTTACACATTTTCTACTTTGGGTTCATGTCCTTCCTCTGATTCCCAGAGCCCTCAAGAGTGACCAGTCAAGTTCCCTGGCCCAGGCAGCTAACCCCTTCCACTGTTCTTCACACTGTTGGGGTTTTTTGGTCTTTTTGGGAGGTGGGGTGGGGTGGGAGAGTGGGGCAGTTAAATTCATGTTGTCAAATCAGTTCCAAATCCTATCAACTGAGCAGAGCTCAATAGCTCAAGTCTGTGTAGTGCTACCACTGGCAAATATCCTACCTCCCACTCCTCAGCCTAGAGCTTCAGATACTCCCAAATCCACAGCAGGCGTCCTACATGCAAGCGCCAAGCCCAGAGGCCTTGGAGTTCAGATGCCCCTTACTTTTGCTTGCCTCTAGCCAAAAAGGCTGAAGAAGCAAGCTAAAGGAAAAGCCCGAGAGCAATCCCCCATCACCACAGACTGCATAGCTGAGATCCTCCCATTGGGAGGCTATAGTAAACTCTCACAGGGCAGCCTGCCTGCCCTCAGTGCAATGGACAGGTCTCCACCCTCAACTACACCAAGTCATTCAAGGCAAGAAGAAGGGGATCTCCCCTGCCAGGTCAGTAAAACCACTTGGGCTGAAAACATAAAGATGGTATCACCACTGGGAAAGCCACCTGCTAAAGATCATGGTATCTCCACTTGTTCTTCCTGCTGTTCTTTACCAGTATGCCAGGGACTTCCAAGCGCATAAAAATCCCTTCAGAAACAAGCTGCATAAATTTCTCTCCTTGCATCTCTGCCGTCCCCTGGGCCAGTTAGCACCACTCCATGCTCAGCATCCCCTCCCATGCCCCAGCTCTGTGATGCTGCCCTCTCCAGAAAACCCTATCATGCTCCCCAGCCATTTCAAACCACCCCTACCTCCTCGCTGCCCTTTCTCTGCTTCTCTTCTGGGCGGGCTGGAAACCTCCTCCCTCTCTCCATCAGGCCCCTCCTCCTGGCACCCTCTGTCCTGCTGCAAAGGGCCTGCAGGCCAGCAGCCAGCTCCTGATGGGGAAGTGGCTGCGCAAAGCCTGCTACTGCCTGACTTCTGCCCTGCCTGCAGGGGAGGCACCCAACACAGGGCATGGCTCTGGGGGCAGTGTAGGCCATCTCACTTCTACAGCCTGCCCTGCACAGGCTCTGTACAAGGCCTGGGACTCTGCTCTCTCCTTCCCACAGGTGCCTCTGGAAGAAGGCCACCAGCAAGGTCTCTGTCTTGGAGAGATGACACAGCAGAGTGATTTTTCTTCTTTCTGCACATGAGAGACCAGGGTCAGGCAGGGCATCGTCCATGGTAAGCAGGGATGACAGGAGAGTTGCTCTGGCTCTTGGCGAGGGCTTTGTTCTGTGTGCACACTTCACCCTGACGCAGGGAGTGATCTGCACTGGGAGTCACACAGCAGTGATCCCTGCTGGGGACACAGCCAGGTTCCTACCCTGCCACCCCCGGCAGGACCGGGATGTTATACCTGACACCTCAGTGATTCTCTCCCCCAGTTCCTTAGTGCTGCCCTTGATGCCTTGCACATACACCAGAAAGCAAGGCTGTCTGCCTCAAATCCAGCCAGTCTAAAACAATGCCTTCATTCCGTTCACACCCTTCTCTTGTCTGGCTGTCTTGATAGAATGATCACAAAACGTTAAGAATGAGCTCCATAACTCTCCAAGGTTGCCCACCGCCAGAGGGGAATTAGCTGCCAGGTAAGGAGGAAACGTGAGGCTGTCTTGGTGAGATGAGACTAAGTCAGGAGTCCTGATCCTCATAAATGTCTCTGCACTGATTGTTGCATGACCATCTTTGCGGAGCGCAGCTTAATTTATTAACATTCTCATAATGTTTTGAGATTCTCTGCTGGAAGGCAAAATAAAAGGCCAAAGTGTCAGCAGCATCATTGGCTCCTCAGGGTATCCCATGAAAATGTAACCCTGTAATTAAGCTTGAACTACTTTCTTGTGTCCCAGGAAAACATGTTCTGTGCTGGAAGGGCAGCAGGAGGTTGCACAACTCTCAGGTTCCACCACAGCAGATCCTATTCTGTAGCCAAGACCTCTCCAAACCTGACTTTCGTGCCAGCCAGCTCTCCTCCAGATCCCACAGAAGTGGAGGAGCTGCAGCACTTCATTTCCCATTCCCAGAGGCTCTTTGTAATGACTGGAGCTGGAATCTCAACTGAATCGGGAATCCCTGACTATCGCTCGGAGGGAGTTGGACTTTATGCCAGGACAGATAGGCGGCCCATCCAGCACGCCCAGTTTGTTCACAGTGCCAGTGCCCGTCAGAGGTATTGGGCAAGGAACTTTGTAGGCTGGCCCAAGTTCTCCTCTCATCAGCCTAATGCAGCACACCTGGCCTTAAGGAATTGGGAGAGACTAGGGAAACTCCACTGGCTGGTGACCCAGAATGTGGATGCCCTGCATAGCAAGGCTGGAAGTCAGCAGATGACAGAGCTGCATGGATGCACACACAGGTACTCTATGGGGTTCAGGATGGCCTTGTTATGGGTGACAGGGTGGCTGATATGTGGGTGCAGTATTAATGTGAGCGGCAAATAAGGGAATAATGCAGATTTGCCCTGTTACCTCATGAAAGGGGTGGGAGCAAGAGCAGACCTCTTACTGACCTCTCTATGGACAGAATCCTTTTGCTCACACTGGGTGGTACTTTCAGGAGCATATTTATAGATTATATGAACACAATTCTCTATCATCCTTCGGGCCAGCCGAAGACTGAATCAGCTCTGCTCTTTGGCCAGACTTGTGGAGTCCATACTGGGACTTTTGGACTCGATACAGAAATAGCTGGGTGAGGTCCTTTCACCAGTAATATGCAGGATGTCAGATAGGATGAGCATAATGATCCATCCTGGCCTTAACATTTCTTAACCCTTGAATCCCAGGAGCCCAATGGAAATGAGCGCTTTGTGTTTCAGAGTTTTCTGCTTGGGTTGTGGAGATCAAACCCCCCGTTCTGAGCTTCAGGAACGCTTTGAAGCTATGAATCCCACATGGACAGCTGAAGGACATGGTGTGGCCCCTGATGGGGATGTCTTCCTCACAGAGGACCAGGTGCGTTATTTCCGTGTCCCAGCCTGCAGCAAATGTGGTGGGATCCTGAAGCCAGATGTGACATTCTTCGGGGATTCTGTGAGCCGTGAAAGAGTGGATTTGGTGCGCCAGCGCCTGGCTGAATCAGATTCTGTGCTGGTGGTAGGATCCTCTTTGCAGGTAATTGAGCAGCTCTCCCATGCTAAATTCCCATTTGTTGTTTGCTACTGTCTCCACAAGGGTTTCTGATCCATCATCTCTGGTCCCCTACCATCCCTGGTATCCTGGTTCACTGTCTCTCCAGAGCCTCCTTGTATTTTGCTGTTTTATTTCTGCAGTCTGACTTCACTGCATTCCCTTCAGGGTTCCTGCAAGCAGCTTCTCTGTGTTGGGGTTAAGTCTCTCCTATAGTATGGAGACCACTCATTACAGCCATGTGTGAAACACTAGGAGTGCTGGGGCCCCTTGAGTGTTACAAAATCCCTCTTACCCACCACCACACGTTTTCCTCTGGATTTTATGGTGTGGATTTTATTTCTCTCACTCACTAATACTATAGGAATGGTGGGATGAACTCTGTGAGAGTCAAGTACCTACATTCCATGGAGGATTTGGGCCTTTGTTTCTAGTATCAGTAGATCTCTGTGCTAGAGACTTGCTGGATGCTGATGTAAGAGTGGGTGCTCTACAGGTTCAGCTCATGTTGCCAGTTAACTCCTCATTAGCCTGTTGAAGAACATGGAGGAGTAGGAGGGAGTAGAAAGTCTTCACATGGTATACAGAAAAGCTTTGTTGACCACATCCCATCTTTGCTTCTCCATCTCTTTTGTCCTGTAGCCATCTCTTGCCTCTGCTGTTATCTATCCTGACTCTGGGCCTGTCATTAACCAGGATGTCTGAGGAACAGTTTAGGTGGTTACTTTCCAGAAAAAAGGTGTATTATAAAATGTTAAAATACACCTTAAGAGAAACTCGTCTGATGGGATAAAACCAAGCCTGCTTTGTTGTGATCCTCAGGGTTTCAGGAGCCCTGAATCAGTATCCTAAGCATGACCATAGTCTCTCAGGTTTATCATGGGACTTCACTTGCAGAACCAGTTGGGCAGAGCACATAGGCCATGCAGCTGAAAGCATTTGACCAAGCACCTGTGATAACCAGTAGCAACTGGCCAAGAGAATTATGCAACAACAGACTACAGGGGGAAGGTTTGTATTTATGTGCATTTTTTACAGCATTTAAATCCTTCCCCTATTTGGAGCTGAGGAGCTGATGCTTCCATCCTGTGTAGTTGGTGCTTGAATGAAGAACAATTTGTATGAACAGGCTGCATGGAACTATCCTGCTATCACCCCCTGGACAGCAGACCTGAGGAGTGGATTGGTACTTTCTTTTGCTCTTACTTCGTGCACTTCACTTTGCTTCCTTGTGTCCCTGCAGGTATACTCTGGTTACAGGTTTGCTCTTGCTGCCCATGAGAAGAAGCTCCCAATTGCAATACTGAACATTGGGCCCACAAGGTCAGATCATTTGGCATCCTTGAAACTGAATTCCCGCTGCGGGGAGTTGCTGCCTTTGATTGCCCTGCAGTGATCCAGGTTCCAAACCCCACAAGGGAGGCACCCACACTAACAAAACTAGGTAATTTTTGCATGGCGAGTAAACAGATTACAGCTTTGACTGTGAGATCCTGTAGCATGGTGGTCATTTCGCCCACTGAGCAGCAGAATGGTTCTAGTACAAATAGGCATCAACTTCTGAGCTGTCTTGGCAGGACAGACTGAGATCAGTGGACAAGAAAGATATACGAGTAACAGATGCCAACACCTGGTTGCATTGTTTCAGATCTAACTGACCTGATCCTGGTGGGACAGACTGGCTGCCAACAGTGAACTTCAGCTGAGGTGCTGAGCAAATACTATTCCTCTTGATTCTTTTCAGTTTGAGATTGTTTGGTACCAGGCTTCTTGTGTGCTAGATTTCACTCTTTTTAGTTTTATGGTCCCTTGGAGTTTCAGTCAGACTGTTACTCTAACAAGGTTGTCAGCTGAAAGCCTTTACAGGAGTAGCAGGAGAATCCCAGAGTAGTTGGTCAGCACAGTGATTAACCTTTGCATCAAGATTCTTTTTACAATGTCTTACCCAGGTCCCTTGAGCCACAGTGACTTTTAGTGGCAAAGCAGACACTGCCCCATGGGACTGAGAACAGCTAATCAGGATCCTGATTTTTAATGTGTCAAATTCCCTCTATAAAGTAGATTCTGGACCTACATCCCTGCAGGTTCCATTGACCCAGCATATCTTAAGAAGAGATATTTCAACCCAAGAGAGGTCAGAGGTGACACCAAAGGTGCATTCCTTGATGGCCCAGCAGGGGGCAGCAAGCATTTACACATTTCTGTCTGATGGGTTTCCTGCACTGAGCCCAATCTCCAATGGGAAATCTTCTCCTTTGCTTCTCCATGTAGACTGTGCCTCTGCCCTGCATTCTTTGGAAAGTGCATCTTTTGTGTATCAAAACCCCAACAATTTTCTTACAATTGTCACCTGGAGGAAGGTGGGAGAAGGACAGTTTAGTGAAAGGATATGACGGATTGGAAAGGGGTTGTGGGTGTTTGGCAGGTGGGGAACATAAAGTCAGTAGGTGAGAGAGGAGGGCCTGGGAAAACGTTATGAACCAGTTTTTCTGTTCTCTCTTAATTGGGAGGAATATCTAAGGGGAAAGATTCTCTTTCATTAGAGAAGTTGAACTAAACCTGCTAAAAGTAGCTGCTTTCCAGAGACAGATGACTTTGAAGGGCAGGTGACCAGACTAACATATCTCTTCCTGCCAGCAGGGAGTGGGCTGGGCATGTCTGGGCCAGAAGGGGACGCTCTCCAATTCAGCAACTACATTCACATATTTTTTTAAATAAAAGGGCTGGGATGCTGCTAGAGTTTCACTGAATCAATCTGACAAGAACTGCTTCTAATTTAAGTCCATCTCCTTCAGTATGCACTTTGGAGGGAATATGATTCAGTGGGTAATTACATTAAAAGAATCTTTTACAAGATTGGTGTTGCTGGCTTTGGAATTTCTCCTTCTCATGAGTCAGTCAAGTGCAAAGCTGTTTCATATCCCATTTCAGGAATTCAGGCTACAATTATAAACACTACATGAAGTAAGAGAGAAGGATAATGGTATCTGTGCAAGAGACCACCCTAAGCAGAGAGCCTCCTGCCTACACAGACCAGTGCAAGATATCCTTGCCCCTAATAATAGCCTCCTATTGTGAGAAGAGCTGCCTCTGTTAAACAAACACTTGTCAGTCTCTCATTATAACATACTTCACTGTGGTTAGATTAGAAGGTAGGAATACTTGCAAGTTAGTTCTAGGGATTGCACTTGGAATGCAGATTAAAATGGCCTGTTCCTATCTTGTAGGGTAGAGTTTCCCATGTTAATGTGTAATGTTTTGAAAAGAATAACCACTGGAGATGAGCAAGGTTGCTGGGATCACTCACTGAAAGAGCATAGCCTCTCTACGTAGCAAAAATGGTGGAGGGCTGTCTTTAAGATACAGAGTCTTTTCCTGCTCAGGCATGGATTCAAATCTAGCCCAGGACAATCACAGTTAAAAACCATATGTTTGATACTATTTAGACACTTCGGCTGCCAACGTACATTCCTGGACAGGAGCTGGACTTAAAACACCTCACCGTCACATGTATTAAGCACCTGCATATTTAAAAATGGCTGCAGGATGCTTTATCAAAATCTCATTTTAGTTAAGGTTTAGATAAAGTCCCCCCACGGCCATTTTTAAACATATGGGGGCTTATGCACATTATGGTGAGGCCACACTGGAGCGTTCTAATTAGAATGTAAACCAGAATGTGTATAGGCAGCCTTACCTCCCAAGGAATTCAAATCCCTTTGTGACTAATAGAATATGGGAGATCCTGCTATACATGCCATGGAAGCAAGGTATTTGATGTATAAGGTGGAGGGGGGCTCATACTTTGCAATGAGTTGTGGATATCCTTGCTGCCTGGGGGTAGAGAAAGCTCACAGGTAACAGGCTACAGATAGAATAATAGAATTGTCCTGCTTGCCAAAGCTTCCCAAGCCGTTCACATAGAGTTTCTCTTATTTCAGGGCTAAGACTTCTACACAGCAGCATCCTCCATGCAACCAAGTACCTTGCATGGAATTTTTATTCAAGTAGCAGTTTTCCACACAGGAAGAGACCCTTATGTCCCTTTTGGAAGAGAGCCTGAGCCAGGTTTCTCATTATCCATGTAATCTCCAATGCCCAGTATGGGCATGTTAAAAACAGAGGCTGCAGATTTTGTGCCAGAAAGGCCTGCTTTTTGAGAAAATGTGGGACTGTTGCCAAGAGGCCTAGAATAAGAAAACATTCCCAGCGAAGACCCCCTGAAAGAAGAATCCATCCTCCTGCCCCGAACCTGCCTCTCATTCATTACAACTATGAGTATCTACAAGCACAGTCAAAGCACTCCTTAGAGTAATGATAAATAAGGCAAAGCTACACCAGCCCTCCAATGGTTTACATTATATACATGCACATATACAGGAACAGTGAAAAGTATATGTCTCTGGGTGCGCGACTAATTCAAAGCAATAAACTCCGGAACTTATTGCACCAGAGTTTATTGCTCCCAGGTGCACTGTTTGATTTGTATCCAGGCCCACAGCAAGTTGAGCTGGGTCAGAGTAGCCCCATCTGGTAGAGGGTTTGGGGGCTCAGCCTGCCATCCTGGGGCTGCTCTGACCCAGCTCAACATGCTGTTGGGAGCTGGCCAGAGCATTAGGGTGCTCTAGCGCAGGGCTAGCTGGCAGGCAGCCCCCTCACTGAAGCACCTTCATGGCCCAGCCAGCTGTATCAGTGTCTACATGTGCAGAGCTGTGAAGTAAAAAACTGCAGTTTTTTAGCTTACTCCAGTCTTATAGCCCATCACATGTAGACACTGAGATGTTTACTGCAGATCTAATTAGTCTACTCTGCAGTAAATATCTTGTGCAGACGTGCCCCCTGAAAGCAAAACTCACTATGTAATATTACTCTATACAAACATTTTTTTAAAATATATTTTGGAAATTTTTTTGTGTTCCAGGTCAAATTAGACAGATCAGTTCTGAATCCTTTGAATTGTTGAAAAAACATGTGGCCCTGCTACCAGCAAGTATCCAAGTATAAATTAGAGTGCCTTAGGAAACTTGTATATTTCCTACCAGGGCTGTGTGTCTCCTCTCTGTGCAGCCAGCCTGCAGGCAAGGGAGGGGGAGCAGGTATGCAGTGATCAAGGGTGGGGATTACCCCCCACCCTCCATTAAGAGAAGGTTGCCAGTGCCCCATGGCACCAGCAGAGAGGGGGCACAACCACCAAGCTGCCTTCACACTGCCCCCTGACATCAGGGAATGAACCCTGGCTGGTTCTTTGCATCCAGCTGGCAGAGGAGGGTAAAGCAGGCAGAGGGGCAGCAATTGAGCTGGCTGGTTTCTTAGCCTTTGCCAGTGCAGGGAGGCACTCAGTCCCCACCACCAAACACTGAACATCTGTTAGCTTTGATGACACTAACTTTAAGCACTTTGTGTAAAGCACAAACATATTACACCATGATCGAGGTGACCTTCTTTAACTTTTGTAAGCAGTCCATGCAACCCACAGAGAGAACACAGGTATCAGCCGTGACATGGTGGGTAACTGTCATAAGACCTACCTTAAGAAGGTGGTGTGCCTCATCTTATTGATGTGATTGCCAGTCTGGAGGGAGGTGTAGAGGCCCCAGGGTTCAGCACTATAGGATGCACATCAATCATACTGTTGGAAGACATGGAGTTCAGTAAAGGAGATGACCTGTTGTTTAGCTGGGTTCAATAAGAACAAGGGAACTTGAGGGGAGGGGAGATGTAAAAATTCTATAGGAGGCAAAATAGAAGAACCTTGCACCGAAGACCTGGCAGCAGGAGGAGCAGCATTACAGGCCTGGAGTATATCAAATGGATATTCAAGTCATACTGGACAGGCACCTCCTCTCCTTCCATCACAGGTTCACTTTCTAGCCCCCCTGTCAGCAAGGAGGAAAGAGACATATCCCCTAACAACCTTGTGTTGTTACCTTTCCAGACCTGACCTTCCGCAGTGCATCAGACCCTCACACCTTTTCTGGTTCATTGTTGACACACCAGCCCAGTGATACTTCAGGTCATTTTTTGAAGCTGTCGCTCCATTCAGCTATCAGAAATAAAAGCACTCATTAGAGAGCACCACAAGAACTGTTTCTTTACAAGTCGGCTTGCTAAACCAACCCCCAGCACTGCTGTCTCTTCCCTTTCAGCCACTCCAGCATGGGAGAAGCTGCTGAGGCTGGGCTGAAGGAGCCATGAGCTCCATAAATGATTATTCCTGCCTTTGTTCCCAGAGCATCTCTGCTGGGAAGGGTGAGGTTGGAGCAGCAGAGAGAGATTTGGCTCTGACTCTGGTCAGTGGTGCCTATGTGAATGTCTACTATCAGACTTGCCCCACCTTAGAAAGGCCTGCAACCCCACATAACATGCTTCAGTATCGAGACTCCAGGATTTGTCTGTCTGGAAGATATGGAAAGATTGGAATCCCCAGGAACACATGAGCAGAAGAGCCAGGTACAAACCTGCTTGTTCATAAGTTGTGGGAAAGGGTCAAAGACTCGGCATGGTGACCTTGGGAGCAGAAGCAAATTGCAACGTGCTTGTGTGGAGGGGACAGAAACCTCACACCAGAGCCTGATGCTTCCCAGCTGTGTGCCTTGGACATCACACTTCCACAGCCATTGCAGCAAGGAAGAAAAACCATCAGAGCATTTCTAACCCACAGCTGTAAGGTCTCTGCCAACATTGCACAGTTCAGAGAGGCAGGCTGGGCAGATTATGGCTATTTGTATTTTGGGTCTAATTAGAAATCAAGCCCTCCCAGTTCAGTGGTGGTAGATGGAGCCTTTCACTTCTATGTGACTTGGTCCATTGCAGCCCAGATCAGTGGTGACTTAAACCAGCCCTTGGGAGCTTTTTGTGGTCTACATTAATTAAATGCCTCAGGTATGAGTTGGTGGATGTCCATATCACCACAGCTGCCTGTTGGCTGTCTCAGCCAAGAGACTTTGGAAACTGAACTTCTTCACCCCAAGCTTCTGTCCTTCCAGACCAGGGAGATACACTGGGAGATGGAGAATCTGTTAACAGAGGACTTCAACTTATGCCCTTGCCAACCTAACATTTTTCATCCTACATACATTTGGCGAGGATTTTTTTCTTTTAAAATGCCAAATTGCTCCTGGCTCAAAGAGTCTCCCTCTGAAAGGGAAAGAAACTAGTCTTTTGGATGCTCCTGGTGAACATCCATACTCAAAGCAAAACAGCTTTACTTTCAGATTTGTTTGGTTTCAATTTAATGTAGTGACACTCCTCTTGATAATTAAAATTCACAGGGAAACATCAACACTGTTTATCCACCAGTCCTACTGCCTGCAGCTCAGCTGCTGCTGGGACCTTTTCTCTTGGCAAGAATCCCAAGCTAGATGTATACATGCACCCTTGCACACGTCACTCTGCAGTCTGTATGCCCTGAGCCCCTAGAAAGACAGGAGAGTAAGTGGTATGAAGGACAACCGGAAGCTCTTATTTTGCCAGTCCAATATTAAACCACAGGGCAGCCAATGACATTTCATAAGGGTACAGATATTTAAAAAAAATACCCAGCCCCAGTATTTTGCTGCACCATTGAAATTTATTGTAGATTAGAGGGCATCATTTCCAAAAGACTACAGGCGAGATGTCCACAACATGGCAAGATTCAGTCTCACTGTGGCAGGGTCAGGGGAGATGCATGTGACTGGGCACTCCCTGGACCAGTATTGGCCAAGGGATGTCGCTGCCTCTGGTGTCTGCTTGCCTGCCATGACTTGATGTTGAGTTCATGATTACAGAACAGGCAGTTCATCATAATGGCATGTAGTCCCTTTATAGGTAGGATACATGCTTAAGAGTTACAGTTGAAACACAGTTTAAAATTAGGGCCTGTCTCCTTAAGGGCTGGTCAGACTTGCAAGTGCGATCGCCTTGTGTGTCTGAGCAGGGCACCCTACGCCCCCTCCACAGTCCACCAGATTTACAACAGAAACAGACACAGCAAAAGAGCAGGACTATTTGCACTCCTCAATCTGGCAGTGTTGCAGCCTAGCAGCTTCTCTCTCTTCTTCCCCCTCCTCCCTTCTGGTCTCCACAGCTGCTGCTTATCTCCCTCCCGGAGCCCCAGCAGCCAGTCTCCTGGATTCTTCACCCCCTGACAGTCAGCGGACCCTTAGGTAAGTGTATTCCCCTGGGGCTTCCCTTAGTTCTACTCCAGGCCAGGTTTTCTTTCCCACCTGGCAGACAGCAGTCTCTCTGTTCCTCACTGGGAATGGAGCGGGGGAGGGAACCTTTTGGTCCCTTACTCTGTTACACCCACCCTGATCAAGGGGAGCGGAAAGCCCCACAGCAAAGTTTTGGACTGAAAAGAAAACATCCCGCAAGCTGGGATCCATCTGTTGTGTCTTGCCTGCCCCCAGTTCCCTTGAAATGGTTATGCTGACATAGGTTAGGAAGTGAAAAATTTGAGTAGCTGCTTTAGTCCTTCAACAGTTTCCTAAATCTGTTCTCCCACCCCAAAGAGGGGTGACTGGCTTTTCCAGTGACACACCAATGATACCTGTGGTGTGAGTTGGGCCAGAATAGCTGGGTGCAGCACAGAGAAGATGTCACCGTACATGCTGCACAGCACATGAGGTGAAACTGGGTGGAACACTTGAGTCCCTGCTCCAGAGAACTCATAGTCTAGTACTAGCTGCTGCCAGGGGGGAGGCAGTGCCCCATTCCCCCATAAGCCTTTTAGGAGAAATCAGTTTATGACCCTCACTTGCTTATCATTTGGCATGATGGGGCCTGTTGTGTTTAATGATTGACGTTGGTGTCGCTGCAGAAAACCAACACAATGGCTGCAGTCAGGCTTCTTGTCCCTGTCCTCATCGGCCTGTGTGCATATTATTTCTACAGCCAAGAAACTTTATCTGCAGGTAAGTAAAGCTGGAGAGACTCCAGGAAATTTACATTCTAGGTACACTCCAGAGGTTGGGGCTGACTCCCCACTATGGATCTATGGGTCAGATCCTATGCTGCATGCCAAAATCTCAGCTGAAATCTGGACATAGGTAAATCTTCTTTCATGGCATTTTCACAGTTTCATATAGAGGGAAAAAATAACCCCTGTTTAGTGACTGTTGTCTGTGGTCAAATGGAATAAAGTAACATTCTAAAACTCAGTTTGATCTAGGGTAATTGTCTCTTAAATGAAAATTTAAAATGGAAAATGAAAGCAAAAGGTATTAGCGTAAAACAAAACAAAACAAAAAAAGCAGGGGATCGGTTGGTGGCTCAGTCTAGTGATGACCTTAGGAACAAAGGACAAGCAAAAGACTTTGCTAAGGAAAAGTAAGCTCATGGCTGCAACAAGCAGATTTCCCTCAATGTCAAAGGACGGACTAATTTCTTGTTCAGCAAGATGGAGGGGTCTGAGATAACTCTGTTCCAGAGGATGGAGAACCTGACCAGAAGGGAAGTGAGAACATCTCTCTTTCTAAAAGAAAAAACGGGGGACCAGAGTTTTGGTGTTTGCCTTGAGCTGCCTCTGGGGACTGGGAACTGTCACAGAAGTGATAGATTTGGAAAACCCTTTCTGTATTTTTTTAATAATATATTCCATATTCCAGGTCAAATTAGCCAAGTCATTTCCAAATCTTATTAACTGAGTAGAATTCAGTCATTCCAAAAACCATATTGATTAAGCAGACAGAACACAATTGTTCCAAACACCATGCATGGTGCTACAACTGGCAAGCATCCTTCATCCAAGACCCATCACCCTGGGACTTCAGATGCTCACAGATCCATTGGCAGGCATCCTTCTTGCAGGCCAGTGTCAGGCAAAACCAGGAAGGCAGGGGGATGTGATAGCCTGTGGAAAAGTCTCCCAAGGAAAGTGCTTGAAAGCCTGCCACTTTGGCATTTAAAGTTAGCCTTAACTGGACTCCAGTAGACATACCTTATTCTGCACTGGCCACAGAACAGAATGAGGCAATGGGTCCTTCCCCTCCTAATTTGTCCAATTACACAGAAGACCAATGGCCCCTAGAACATCCAAGGGGCTACTACTACCCAGTTTTCAAAGATTTTTGTTAGCACTCAGTACTTTGCAAAGTGACACTTTTGACCCCTCTTGGAGGAGGAAAGCACCACTCCACCCATTTTACATACAAGGAGGCCCTTTTTCTCTTCCTTTTGTGAGACTTAGAGAATCAGGACTCAATGCTGAATGTTCTGGGGTTCTGCAAACTGCTATGACAGCACCAATGTTCACAGTACTGAGAAGGGAGCAAATTCCTGATGAGTCTCTTAAACCTCCAGATATGGTGCAAGGGAAGCGTGTGCTGGTCACAGGTTCAAGCACTGGGATTGGGGAACAAATAGCCTACGAGTTTGCCCGGATGGGAGCCCACCTGATCATCACCGCTCGGAGGGAGAAGCAGCTCAAGGAGGTGAGAACCCCAAGGGAATGCAACCCAAAGTGGGGGAAGAAACAGAACCTCTGGGTTCCTTTTAAACATCATTTTCCATCCCACCACCAAAGGGCACCGGAGTGGCTACCCCATTAGAAACGATAGCCTCCCTAGGATCTGTGTGTGTACACTTAAGCCCAGGATCTGGCCTTGAGCATACTGCTGTAGACCATCACCTCTTTGCTCTCTTGCCCAGTGTAACTCCTCATATACAGTTAGTTCTTCCTTGGCATGTTAAATGAGCTCCAGCCTCATCCTTGACCAGGGTCCAACTAAAGCAAATGGCTGCATGCCATTTGCATGCCCCTGTGCCACAGAACAGCTGCTATGTGTAGCCTGCAGCAGCACCAAGTCCTCTGACCTTAGCTGTGCTGAAGGCTGCTCTTTTCTCTCCAGGTGGCAAAGAAGTGCTTGGAACTGGGGGCGAGTTCTGCCAGGTATGTTGTGGCTGACATGAACAACTTGAGTTCAGCCCAGGAAGTCATTGAAGAAGCTGGAAGCAAACTAGGTATGCTTTCCAGGTTCATAGCAAAATGCAACTGTCCTCTGAAAAAATGGGAAGTGGGACCTGTCTTGGGTTACTGACACCTGCCCTCTGCATTGCCTTTTCCTGAAACACTTCTCCCTCGCACAAGGGAGGCTGAGGCATCGAGAGGACAGGCTGGTGTCTTGAAGAATAGAGAGAATACTGTATCCCAACCATCCTGACCCCAAAACAGATTCATATGCTCCCTCTGAATCTTTGTTTCCTTTTCTTTTCCAGGAGGCCTTGACTACCTAGTTTTGAACCACGTTGGAGGACTTGACTCATTTGGTCCATTTCAGGGAGATATGACAGAAGTGACCAGCTCCATGACTGTCAACTTTTTGAGCTACGTCCAGCTGACTGCTTCAGCCATGACTATGCTGAAGGAGTCTCAGGGCAGTATCATTGTCATCTCCTCCATGAGTGGTAAGGAAAGCTGCTCTCTGCCAGTGGATTACCTAATCTGTACTACTCTAAGTCAAGCTGGCTCCATGCCTAACCATACTAGGGAGATCATTGTTTCTACTTCACAGGAAATACTATTCTCTTTTCCTGCCTGTCCCAGGGGCTTTCAGTTCCAGGGAAGCTCTGTTAACTCCTTGGTGACTAAGGAGGCATCATTGCAACTCTTCTCTAAATTAGTCTTCCAAATGCTCTTTACAAACTGATCTAGAACTGTTCACTGGGGTTTCTCACCTACCAATGAAATGCAGCCATCTCTGCTGGGATAGTCAGAGTAGTGTACATCATAGCAAAATGCCACCAAACAACTCATCAACACTGCTGACCACAGCATCAGACCCCTTGGGCAGCCTTCTCCCGGGTGCTAACATGGTCCAGGTCTCATAAGCTATGAGGTCTCACAGAAGCCCAGTAAGAGCTGGTGGAACTGGCCCATCTTGTAACAGGAAACCTTTTTCACTTAGTTCATCAGATATGAAACAGAAAAATAATTTGAATAGTATTTACATGGAGATATGCAGGAGAGACTCCAGTTTGTTCTCAACTGCCTAACCTTGCCAATAACACTTTCTGAATTAATCATTTTCTTGGAAAAACAGTCTCTTTTCTATTGCTTTGACTTGCAGGTCGCATTGGAGACCCATTTGCCCTCTCGTACAGTGCAGCTAAGTTTGCTCTGGAAGGATTCTACAGCTCACTACGCAGGGAGCTGAACCTTCAGCAGATCAATCTCTCAGTCACAATTGCTGTGCTGGGATATATTGACACAGGTAAAAGAATAATATGCCGTAACTTCTTTTCTGGACAGATGTACAGCCATTAGCGTATAATAAGTAATGCAGGAGGGAAATAATATAATTCCAGGGCCAAGGGCAAGAGAATGTATAAGGAATATATAGGAGGTCAAAAGATGTATTGAAAGAAGTTTTAGGATTAGTGCAAAGTCTCAAGAGCTGCCTCCTGTAGCTCAGCCACTTGCTCCACATTCCTCTTTACTCTGGGGAAAGGACAGAAGAGAGATCACCCTATGATAATTGTTCCCTTTACTTCAGAAAATGCTGTGAATGCTTTTGCTGACAAAATAACGATGACAGCGAATCCCAAGGAGGAGTGTGCCCAGGAAGTGGTGCGGGCTGGTGTGCTACGACACCGGGAGGTTGTCTATCCTTACTGGAGCCTCCAGCCTTTGCTGCTGCTGAGAGACTGGATGCCAGGCCTGGTAGAAAAGCTGCTGGACCAATTCTATATTCTGGAGAATATCATCTAAGGTTCAGGGCATTGCATGTCCAAAAGGATGGAAATAAAAGGAAAATATGGCAAGACATTAAGAGGCTGGAATTCAGTCTCTGGACACAATCCTTTCAAACGGGATACAGTTATTGGCAGAGCTCAGATTTCTCCAGTCGGCCCCAAAATATAGCCCAGGCTGGGCAGAGTGGTCAGACTCAGCTGTACCGTTCACTCATGTATATAGCATCTGAGCACCCTGTCATGTAGAGCTTCTTTTCTAGCTGGAGTGTAACTCCCCAGCCCAACCTGAGGCACGTCATTGTCAAAAATCTTAACCTACAGTCCCATGCATGAGAAGCTAAAGTAGGGCTACAAGGTGTTGTCCCCTGCCCATGGGCTGTCCTTTCACTACTATTCTGACTAGGTAGTTCACAACTGGCAGTGATTAAGGCTTCTGTGTAGGCCTGAGGACTCCTGACTGATAATCAGATCAGAGTAAAGAGGGAAGAAATTCCCTCTCCCCTCTGTTTTTCTCTCTCTCTCCCTCTCTCTTCCCTTCTCTTGCACACACAACCTGTATACCTGCAGCTCCTATAACCACATGTCTCTGGAGCAGGGGTGGACAAAGTCCAGCCCACTGGCTGGATCGGGCCCACGGCAGACTCCATTTCCTGGTAGCCCTTGGTGCAGCATCTCTTTCTGGCTGCTGCTGCTGGACCCAGCCCCACTGCCTGGGCACCCTGGCTTATGCACCCCACACACACACCCCTAGGGGTGGGACCTGCACGGGCAGGGCATGTGGCCAGGTAGCTGGGATGAGGCTGCAGCTGGAAGAGAGACAGGCAGGCAGGGCCAGGAGACGCTGTAGCTGGAAGACAGACCATGAGAACTTTGGGGGGAAGAAGGAGGTGAGGCTGGGGCAGAGCCAAGACCCACAGCCAACGTGGCCCTGCTTTGTCACTACCCCAAAATCCTGGCCCCAGAGAAGCTCCCCACCCAGCTATGCACCCTCCCTGCATGGCTCCTGCCCAGCTGGTCTCCATGCAGAAATCTGCTCTGAAGTGTACTGGGCTAGAGATGTCAATCCAAGTAGAAGCATGTTAATTAATCAACAAAATACTCAATATTTCTACATATTTGTGTTCTCAAGATTTTGAAGTGATCTGCAAACCAAGCACCTAAAAAATGCCTAAACAGGAGCCAGCTTTGGGGTAAGAGGGTGGTGGATGGGCATGTCTCTAGTGGGTTATGGAATAGAGAAGATCCCACACAATTTACTGATTTGTTTTGATGCACTGGCTGGGGGAGTAGTTAGTTGATTGCACGATTTCACAGTGATTACACACTTAATTCATACAATACAATTTTATTTTAAAATTCTTTGCTACGCATATAACACTGCTTAGCTTTAAGAAATACCACAAACATTAAGAACACAATAACTACATATATCAGAAACAATGCTCCGAATGCACTTCCTTCCCAAACAATGCTATAAGAATTAGTATTACAAAAACAACTACAATTACAACTAAAAGTTAAATTTGAATCAATACTATTATTTTCATAATATACTTACAATCTTAGAATTCCGAGAAGCCAAACACCTAAATATGGTTTCATTCCTCAGTAGTACAATTTAATGGGTTGGCCTCAGTAGTACGGTTCAGTGGGCTCGCCTCAGCAGTACGATTCAATGGGCTGGCCTCAGCAGTGATAAGACTAAGTCCCCTTCCTTCAGTCCCTTTCGGGCGCTCTGCAGCTTCAGCGTGAACTAAGAGATTCGTGTTCATGGAGAGGGTGGTTCAGGTGATCAGTCTGATCCGGTCTACACTTGCGATTCTTCCTTCGTTGTTCTGCAAGTGAAGTTTACCTCCAAATTGGGACAGTAGGTTACAGTTTTTATTGAGTGAGTTGCCGTCCTGGGCCAGTCCTACCCAAACCTGTCATTACTCCCAAATTTGGGCTCGGATCTTACTTAACATATTCTTTTGCTTAGTAATTAGTTTCTTTTGTTGATCATTTTATTACTTTGGGGAACTTCCATACCACTGCAAGTGACCTTTTCTTTCCAATTTTGTCAAAAGGCCCTAGGGTTTAATCTCTCGGAACTTGGGATATTTGCTTAAGGGTCATTTTTAGGTTTAACTTGTTAAAGACCTCTAAAGATAAAATTCAAGAGTTAAGACTTTGAGCAAAGTCAGGATCTTTCGCACATAGACCAAAACAATGACCTAGATAAGGAGATAAATCTTGTCTTCTTCCTAAACTGGCTAATGGGCAACTATTACAAACATTCAAACTATTTCATTCAATATGACAGGGCACACAACAGCCCCATGGGAAGAAGAGGGAAAACTTTGGCCAAGGACAGTGAAGCAAACTGGGGAAGCTGCATTGTTCAGGGACCAGAGCACCAGAGATAGTTGGATTCAAGAAACTTGGGCATGGTCTCCAACTCTGCCGTCAACCCAGTCTGTGACACTGAGAAAACAATTTTACCTCCTGGGGCCTGTTTCCTCCAACATAATCAAGGTGATAACTCTGCATACTTTGGCAGAGTACTCTGAGACCTACAGATGAAAAGCACTATAGAAAGTCTAGCTAAATGCCACAACTTCTCTTACTAGGATCTTGCCTGGGTGACCAGGCATAAAACTGCATCAGAAAGATGAAAGTTGGAGTCAAGCATGCTGTGCTTCAAGCCTATAGTGCAAGAGCTTAGCTGCTACAAGCCTGTGCTTAGCCCCCTGATTTAAACTTTGCCAATAAGGACAGGCATCCACTCATAATACTGCTTCATTTCCTCTTCTGCATCAGCAGCCAGAGGGTGGAGGAAACCACAAGTCTGGGAGGAAAAATTCCTACCATGGCCCCAGGCCTAAAGGGAGACTAAAACACAAGGATTACCCCGAGCATAGCTGTTTGCTTTTTGTATGTCTCGTTTCAACTGTGCCACCTTCTCTTGCATCTCTGTGATCCCCACATAGTTACAGCAGTTCGTCTCCCCCTGATACCCCCCTGGGGCTGCTAGGTCATAAAACCATATCACCATCTCCTCAGCATCCTATATACCAACTGTTATGGCTGTGGTGTCTTGTGTATGGCTCCAGATTCCCAAACACTCCCAGCATAAGGAACTTGCATTTCTGGTCAATCTGTTCCTGTACTTGGGGCAGGGAGGCATATGAGGTGACAAAGCAACTTCCAGTAGTCTTTGTATACCGTTCTGGTTTTCTGGTAGTGTACATGGCTTTGCCTAGCTCCAGTGTAAGTTAGATCAGTCTCAAAACTGCTACTACACTCTGCTTCCCATAACCTGTTATGAACCCCAGAAAGCAAAGAAGGGCTGTGGTGCAGCACAGTCCTGTTGCTAAGGGCCGTGAATAGGAGCAATGACCTTTTATACTGGTCAGGAAACTCCTGCAGAATATAAATGAGAATGGGGCTTGGGGCCCTAAAACAAATGCAGACTTCTATAAGCTTCATCTTAGCTACAGACACATCAGGTGTTTTCAGCTTGTCCATCAGGTTCACTTTGAGAAAGCCAACGTCACACCGAAGGTGGAGGCCTCTAGAGTGTGCTCAAGTTATCTTTAACTTAAAAATCCCTTTCTGCAGGAA
This sequence comes from Alligator mississippiensis, assembly GCF_030867095.1. Classification (NCBI taxonomy): domain Eukaryota; kingdom Metazoa; phylum Chordata; order Crocodylia; family Alligatoridae; genus Alligator; species Alligator mississippiensis. The sequence goes on along the minus strand of NC_081833.1, from coordinate 21,124,350 downwards.
AAGGAGGGGTTCACTGATAGCCTCTGTAATACTTCTGTCCCACCCTTCATTCCCCATCCCCAAAGAGACAGGTAAAAAAAGCAAACAAGTGTTTTTTCCACAGCATGATGGAAACTTATTCCCATGATGATTTCCCATTAGTGGAAACTACATGGCCAAATTCATATTGACCAAGGTAAACATTTATACCTACAGCAATTGATTACAGTAAAGCTAAAATCCACCTGGGATCTAGTGGATAAGCAACCTGAGAGTCAGGGCCCTCATGAGGGGATCCGAATTCTGGTCCCAAGCAAGTACTTCACTGCTCACAGGTGGTTTTGCAGGTGCACAGGTGGCACGTGTGGCAGCCGAAGGGCAGTGAAGCCAGGCCCCCCAGCCCTCACCGGACTGAGTGGGGTGGGTGGGGAGCCAGCAAGGGGGGTGCAGGCAGCTCTGAGCATCGCGCTGAGGGGAGGCATGCGGGAGAGGGGCACTTGGCTGTCTACAGGCCGGGGGGCGGGGCTCATGTGGGTGAGGCAGGGGGCGGGGCTCCAGGTCATGCCAGCAGCGGTTGTGGGCGGAGCTCACCAGTGCTCTGTCTCACTCCTACTGGTCAGCTGTTCCTGGACCCACTCCCTACAGAACCCTGATCCCTGAGGGACCAATAAGGGCCCATGAATCCCTCAGGAGCTGCGCATGTGACAATGCATCTGTCACAGGAGGGGGCGGGGCTTCTCAGGGGAGGGGGAGGGCCCTAGAAACAGGTGCAAGGCAGCATGGGTGCCTGCTGGCTCTATTGCACACAACACAGGGCCACCCATTCTCCTCACTGCCCTTTTTCTGCTTCTCTCCTGGGCCGGCTGGAAGCCCTCCTCCCTCTCTCCGTCAGGCCCTTCCTCCTGGCACCCTCTATCCTGCTGCAAAGGGTCTGGCAGGCCAGGAGACCTCCAGCAGCCAGCTCCTGATGGGGAAGTGGCTGAGCAAAGCCTGCTACTGCCTGACCTCTGCCCTGCCTGCAGGGGAGGCACTCAACACAGGGCATGGCTCTGGGGACAGCGTAGGCCATTTCACTTCTATAGCCTGCCCTGCGCAGGCTCTATACATGGGCTGGGACTGCTCTCTCCTTCCCACAGGTGCCCCTGGAAGAAGGCCACCAGCAGGGTCTCCGTCTTGGAGAGATGACACTGCAGGGTGATTTCTCTTCACTCTGCACATCAGAGGCCAGGGTCAGGCAGGGCACCCTCCATAGTGAGCAGGGCTGACAGGGGGGTTGCTCTGGCTGTTGGTGAGGGCTTTGATCTGTGGGCACACTTCACCCTGACGCAGGGAGTGATCTGCACTGGGAGTCACACAGCAGTGATCCCTGCCTGGGAAGCAGCCAGGTATCCCCCTGACAGGACCAGGATGTTGTACCTGACCCCCCTTGCGGGGAAGAGAACAGTGACAAAGAAGAAAAGGAGTTGACTGGGTTGAGTGACAGCGATGAGAACAACAGAGATGACACCAGCAGTGGAAACACCAATCACAGTGACAGTGATATGAACTAAGGGCTAAGATGTAGCAACCAGAGGTACAAATAAAAGGACAGTGTAAACATAACTGTGAAATACATATGGGTGCATGGGAGCACGGGTGCAAGTCTTGTAACAGGTGTATGGTTTGAAATAGTGTTTAGAGTATTGAAGACTGGTCAGTCTGATGATGTATAACTATCTATGTATATTAGGGCTATCAATTAATTGCAGTAAATTTATGCAATTAATGCAAAAAACAAATTAATGCATTCATTTTTTTAATCGCGTTAATCACACACATCATTTTGACCAGCAGAGCAGTCCAGCCCAAACGCGTGTGAACAGCCCTGTCCCCAGCCTGCCCCATGCCTGCTGCAGATACACCTGCCTGTGCTGAGCAGCGACAGCAGGGGCAGGCAGAAGCTGCTACTTAGGCGGGAGGGGGCATGGGGGAGACCAGCACCTCCCCCTCACCGTTGCTGGGCCCTTCTTGCTGCAGCCACAACTATTTTTTTAATAGTTTGTCAGGGCTAATTTATATATTATAGAAATATATTTTTCCAAAAAACACCCAACCTGACACTTCAGTGATTCTCTCCCCCAGTTCCTTAGTGCTGCCCTTGGTCCCTTGCACATACATCAGAAAGCAAGGCTGTCTGCCTCAAATCCAGCCAGTCTAAAACAATGCCTTCAGTTCGTTCACACCCTTCTCTTGTCTGGCTGTCTTGATAGAATGATCACAAAATGTTAAGAATGAGCTCCATAACTCTCCAAGTTTGCCCACTGCCAGAGGGGAATTAGCTGCCAGGTAAGGAGGAAAGGTGAGGCCGTCTTGGTGAGATGAGACTAAGTCAGGAGTCCTGATCCTTATGCCTGACTCTGCCACTGATTTGTTGCATGACCATCTTTGCAGAGTGCAGCTTAAATAATTAACATTCCTGTAATGTTTTGAGATTCTCTGCTGGAAGGCAAAATAAAAGGCCAAAGTGTCATCAACATCATTGGCTCCTCAGGGTATCCTATGAAAATGTAACCCTGTAATTAAGCTTGAACTACTTTCTTGTGTCCCAGGAAAACATGTTCTGTGCTGGAAGGGCATCAGGAGGTTGCACAACTCTCAGGTTCCACCACAGCAGATCCTATTCTGTAGCCAGCGCTTTATTCCTCATTCCCAGAGGCTCTTTGTAATAACTGGAACCGGAATCTCAACTGAATCAGGAATAAGGAATTACCTCATGATAGGAGTGAGGGCAAGAGCACAGAACAGACCTCTTACTGATCTCCATAGCACAGAATCCTTCTGCTCACACCAGGTGGTACTTTCAGGAGCATATTTATAGATTATTTAAACACAATTCTCTATCATCCTTCTGGCCGGCGGAAGACTGCATCAGCTCTGCTCTTTGGCCAGACTTGTGAGGTCTATAGTGGGACTTTTGGACTCAATACAGACTTAGCTGGGTGAGTCCTTTCACCAGTAATATGCAGGATGTCAGATAGGATGAGCATAATGATCCATCCTGGTCTTAAAATTTCTGACCTCCCTGAATCCCAGGAGCCCAGGAGTGATGAGCTCTTTGTGCTTCAGAGTTTTCTGCTTGATTTGTGGAGATCACCCCCCCCCCCCCCCCAAACTCTGAGCTTCAAGAGCGCTTTGAAATCATGAATATGACATGGAGAGCTGAAGGACATAGCGTGGCCTGATGGGGATGTCTTCCTCACACAGGAACAGGTGCATTATTTCCACATCCCAGCCTGCAACAAATGTGGTGGGATCCTGAAGCGAGACATGACATTCTTCAGGCATTCCAAGAGCCATGAAAGAGTGAATTTTGTGTGCCAGCGCCTGGTTGAATCAGATTCTGTGCTGGTGGCAGAATCCTCTTTACAAGCAGTTGAACAGCTCTTCTATGCTAAATTCCCATTTGTTCTGTGCTACTGTCTCCACATGGTTCCTGATCCATCATCTCTGGTTCCCTACTATCTTTGGGTCCACTGTCTCTCCAGAGCCTCCTTGTATTTTGTTGTTTTATTCCTACAGCCTGGATTCATAACATTCCCTGCAGGGTCCCTGCAAGCAGTTTCTCTGTGTTAGGGTTAAGCCTCTCCAATAGTATGGAGTCCAGTCAGTATTGCACTAGACACATGATAAGCTAATCAGCTCTGCTGGGGTCTAGCAGGCTCCCCGTAAACTGGCTTTCCTGATGTCCTTAAATATGGGATATAGGCAAACTCAAAGACTTGCACTGGGGCGGTACAATGCACTTCTATTCCTGAAGCAACTGTTTGGCACTGTACACCTCTAGCCTGCTCTTGTCTCTGCCCTCCTGTACTATCTTAATCTGGCTCCACCGCTGCCCATGTGCCCCTATTACCTGCTTGACCTACATCATAAATTAGCCCTACAAAGACCATCCCATGTTTTCTTGCTTAACTACCGGAAAGGTTTTTCTAGGCCTTGCTCTAGAGGCCATACCAGGAGTCCTGGGGCCACTTGAATGTTACAAAATCTCTCTCCCTCTCCTCCGCCCCATGTTTCCCTCTGGATTTTCTGGTGTGGATTTTATTCCTCTTATTCACTAATACTATACAAATGGCAGGATGAACACAGTGAGAGGCAAGCTCCTAAGTACCATGGAGGATTTGGGCTTTTGTCTCTAGTATTGGAAGATCTCTGTGCTACAGACTTGATGGATGCAAGCTGATGTAAGAGTGGGTGCATTACAGGGACAGCTCATGTTACCAGTTAACTTCTCATTAGCCTGTTGAAGAACATGGAGGAGTAAGAGGGAGCAGACAGTCTTCACCTGACATTTGTAACAGTTCTGTTGACCACATCCCCTCTTTGCTTCTCCATCTCTTCTCTCCCTTAACCAGCTCTTGCCTCTGCAGTTATTGATCCTGGCTCTGGGCCTGTCCTTAAACAGGAGGTATCTGACTGAGAAACAGTTTAAGTGGTTACTTTCCATGAGAAAGCTGTAGTTTAAAACATTAACATACACCTTAAGAGAAATTCCTATGATGGGATAAAACCAAGCTTTCTTTATGATCCTCAGGGTTTCAGGAGCCCTGAATCAATATCCTCTGAGAGTGACCGCAGTGTCTCAGGTTTGTTCTGGGACTTCACTTACAAAACCAGTAGAGCAGAGCACATAGGCCATGCAGCTGGAAGCATTTGACCGGGCACCTGTGATAATCAGCAGTGACTGGCCAAGAGAATTATGCAATAACAGACTGAAGGGGGAAGGTTTGTACTTATGTGCATTTTCCACCATATTTAAATCGTGCCCCTATTTGGAGCTGAGGAGCTGCTGCTTCCATCCTGTGTAGCTGGTGCTTGAACAAAGAGCAATTTGTATGAACAAGATGTATAGAACTATCCCGCGCTCACTCCCTGGATAGCAGCCGAGGAGTGAATTGGTCCTTTCTTTTGCTCTTACTTGGTGCACTTCACTTTGCTTCCTGGTGGCCCTGCAGGTGTACCCCTGTTACAGGTTTGCTCTTGCTGCCCATGAGAAGAAGCTCCCAATTGCAGTACTGAACATTGGGCCCACAAGGTCAGATCACTTGGCATCCTTGAAACTGAATTCCTGCTACAGGAAATTGCTGCCTTTGATTGTCTTGTACTGATACAATTCCCATAAGGGAAGCAACCACACCTAACAAAACTAGGTAATTATTGCATGGTGAGTAAACAGATTACAGCTTTGACTGCGAGATCCTGTAGCATGGTGGTCATGACTTTTGCCAGTTTGAGAATGTTCGGTACCAGACTCCCCGTGTGCTAGACTTCACTTTCTTTAGTTTTATGGTCCCTTGGAGTTTCAGTCAGACTGTTACTGTAACAAGGTTGTCAGCAGAAAGCACTTAGGGGAGTAGCAGGAAAATCCCAGAGTAGCTGGTCAGCACAGTGATTAACCTTTGCATCAGGATTCTTTTTACAATGATTTACCCAGGTCCTTTGAGCCACTGTGACTCTTATTGGCACTACAGACAGTGGCCCATGGGACTGAGCACAGCTAATCAAGACCCTGATTTTGAATGTGTCAAATTCCCTCTATAAAGCAGATTCTGGACCTACATACCTGCAGGTTCCATTGACCCAGCATATCTGAAGAAGAGAGATTTCAACCCAAGAGAGGTCAGAGGTGACACCAAAGGTGCATTCCTTGATGGCCCAGCAGAGGGCAGCAAGCCTTTACACATTTCAGTTGGATGGGTTTCCTGCACTGAGCCTGGAAACATCTTCCATGAGGTTCTCTTTCTTTGCTTGTCCATTCAGACTATGCCTGTGCTCTGCCTTCATTGGAAAGTGTATATTGTGCGTATCAAAACCCCAACAATTCTCTTACAATTGTCACCTGGAGGATGGTGGGAGAAGGACAGTTTAGTAAAAGGATATGACTAATTGGAAGGGGGTTGTGGATGTTTGGCAGGTGAGGAATATGAAGTCAGTAGGTGAGAGAGCAGGGCCTGGGGAAGTGTTACATAACAGTGTTTCTGTTCTGCCCCCAGGCATCTGCTTGTCTCCCACTCCCCCCAGCCCCTGCTTCTACCTGTGCCCTGCTCCTTCCTTCACCGCTGGGGTCTCAAAAAGAGGTTCATCCAGGGGTCATGCAGGGGGAGCACACAGCCCAGAAGGGCATGGCAGGCACATACCCCCAGATCTGCACATGGAGCAGGGCAGGCTGGGACTGGGGCGGCAGGGCTCTTTGGCCACGTGGCTTAGCAGTGGTGCTGGGACTGGGGTACAGGGAGGGCTGCTGGCACCCGAAAATTTGCCCTAGCCGCCCAACCTCCTCCCAGTGCCACCTCCGCCACCTGACCCTAGGGCTGCGCTGCCAAAAAGTTGAGCCACGTGCCACCCTGGTCCCAGCCTGCCCCGCCCACAGATCCAGGTGGACTCGCCCCCCATGCCCTCCCAGGCTATGTGTCCCTCCTTCCTGCACCCCCTAGACCAGCTGCTCGTAGCTCCATCCTGCACCCTCCCTGACTGTGCAGGATCAACCCCTGCTCCAGTCCCCCACTCACCACTACGTGCGCCACTTCCCACCCCTGCTGCAGCTGCCAAAAGCCCAAAGCCGGGGTCTCTTGTGGCCCTACCACTGCCCCGTGTGTGTGGGTGGGCTAAGTCCTGCTGGCCCTCCCTTCTGCCACTTATGACCCTGCAGTCCCTGTCACTGGGTGAGTGGGGCCCTGGCCAGGCTGGGTCAAGGGAGGGTCAGAGCCCAGGTGGCTGGTCCAGGCGCACAGGGGGGCTCCTGCCATCGGGCGCAGCCCAACAGAGGTCCCAGGGTCCCACACCCTCCCACCCCACCTGTGCTCAGGATGAGGCGAATGCTCTTGTGGGCTGCCTGCTGCACCCTGAGCGTGAGGGGGCACAGGGCTGCGGGGCTTCCGTTGAGCTGCATCCAGTGGCGGGAGCCCCCCCACGTATCCCTGGATGACCAGATCTTCCCAGACCCTGTTGGGCCACGGCCACCCCCACGTGAGTCCCCACTCCTGAGCTGAGCCATGCCTATATGTAGCCAGCTGTAGCAGGACTCGAGGAGCAGCAGCAGCCTCGTCTGCCACCACAGAAATGGAAAGGGAGCCCCCCACGCCCCTGGAGGAGCCCCCAAGGCCCCAATCCTCGTACCATCCCGCCAGGCTGGGGCCCCACTTACCTTCCCCATCTCCTGGCTGGGCCACACAGTCAGTCACTCACCGCGGGGGCCTCGATCTCGTCCCCACCCCTTCCTTCTCAAATAGATTGACCTGTTGGGGCAGGGGGTGGCAGGTGTGCATATGTGCATGCGCCCAGCTCTCCCCCAGCCCAGGATTGACCCAAAGAGGCTCTGGGATTGACCTGTTGATTGGGATCCCCGGGTTGGTGGCCACTGGTTTATAAGATTTGTGTTGCTGGCTTTGGAATTTCTCTTCCTTCCCATGAGTCAGTCAAATGTAAAGCTGTTTCATACCCCATTTGAGGAATTCAGGCTGCAATTATAAACACTTAGAATGATGAAGTAAGAGAGGATAGTGGCATCTGTGCATGGGTGACTGGTGCTTTCTGAGTCTTGGGGGGGCAGAAGCTACCAGCGGCATTGGTGGCAGGGACGTAGCTGGCGAGCACCCGCAGACACCGCCAGCAGGGACAGCCCTGTCAGGGGGGGCACATGCCCCCCCCACCCGCCCTTCCTACCAGTTGCCTATACATCTGTGCAAGAGACCACCCTGAGCAGAGTCTCCTGCTTATACAGACCATTGCAAGGTATCCCTGCCCCTAATAATAGCCTCCTATTATGAGAAGAGCTGCCTCTGTTAAATAAACAATTGTCAGTCTCTCATGACATATTTCACTGTGGTTAGACTAGAAGGCAGGAATCCTTGCAAGTTAGTTCTAGGGATTGCACTTAGAATGCAGATTAAAATGGCTTGTTCCTATCTTCTGGGGTAGAGTTTCCTATGTTAATGTTTAATATTTTGAAAATAATGACTACTGGAGATAAGCAGGGTTGCTGGGATCACTCACTGAAAGAGCATAGCCTCTCTAAGTAGCAAAGTGTGGAGAGCTGGCCTTAAGATGCACAGCATTTCCCTGTTCAGGCATGAATTCAAATCTAGCCCAAGACACTCACAGCTAAAGCCCATATTCTCAGTAGTACTTAGACACTTATCTCCCAAGGAATTAAAATGTCTTTGGGACTAACAGAATAAGAGAGATCCTGCTATACATGCCACTGGTAACTTCATGTCCTTCTCCCCACAGACTACAAGTATGAGCTGGGGCTCATACTTTGCAACGAGTTGTGGATCTCCTTGCTGCCTGGGGGTAGAGAAAGCTCACAGGTAATAGGCTAGAGATAGAATAATAGAATTGTCCTGCTTGCCAAAGCTTCCCCAGCCGATCACGTAGAGTTTCTTTTATTTCAGGGCTAGGACTTCTACATAGCAGCATCCTTTACGAAACCAAGTAGCTTCCATGGAATTTTTATTCAAGTAGCAGTTTTCCACACAGGAAGAGACACTTATGCCCCCTTTGGAGGAGAGCTGGGGCCAGGTTTCTCATTATCCATGTCATCTTCTGAGCCAACTTGAAACTTGGCCAGCATGGGCGTGTTAAAAACAGAGGCTGCAGATTTTGTGCCAGAAGGGCCTGGTTTTTGGGAAGGTGTGGGATTGATGCCAAGAGGCCTAGAATAAGAAAACATAACTTCTCTCAGGGGCTCTTCACTGAGAATATGATTGGTAGGTAACAATCCCCCCTTCTGTCCCCACCTGCCTCTCATTCATTACAAGTATGAGAATCTATGAATGCTATCAAAGCACTCCTCAGGCAGCAATGATAGATCAGGCAAAGCTACATCAGCCCTCCAATGGCTGATGTCATATTATACATGCACATATACAGGAACAGGGCAGAGTAAATGCCCCTGCAAACAAAACTCACCACCTAACATTACTCTATACAAACAAATTGCAGCTCTACATTACTAGTTCTTCCTGGTCAAGTGTCTGATTCTTCCAAAGTCAGTCTTGTAGCCTGCCATTTTGCAGCAGTAGTTAAACCTTTAACCCTTTCCTACCGACTAAGATCTTCCCTTCTTTCTGCTATCTCTGAGCAAGCACTGGTAAAACAGGAGCTTTGTCAGCCACTCCACACAATGAGCCAATAGTTTCTTCACCAGGGGCAGGGTTCTCATCCTCTTTTCATACTGAATTGAGCCCCTCCCTCACTACTTCCATGGGACTCCTTGCATAAGAAGATGCAACCCACAGAAATACAGGTATCAGTCCTGACACAGTAAGTCGGATGACAATTACCTTAGGAAGCTGGTGTGCCTCAGCTTATTGATGTGATTGCCAGTCTGGAGGGAGGTGTAGAAACCTGCAGGGTTCAACACTATAGGATGTAGATCAATCATGCTGTTGGAAGACAAACAATTCAGTAAAGGAGATGACCTGTTGTTCAGCTGGGAGGTGGAAAAGTGGAAGTGGCAGAAATAGCATGTCACAGACCAAATCAAGAATCCAGTGCCACCCACCCCACATGAAAACACATGTCCAAGCTACAGTAGAGTACAGGCCTCATAAAGCCATCTTGACATAGATAAGATAGTCATGGAAGACAATTATCCTTGCCTGTGAGGGATTGCTGAAAATGAGAACAAGAGAACATTAGGGGAAGGGAGATGTAAAAATTCCATGGAAGAAGGCAAAAAGGAAAAAGAACCTTGCACCACAAGGACTAGGAAGAAAGAGGAGGAGTATTACAAGCCTGGGGCATATTAAATGCATATTCAAATCACACTGGGCAGGCACCTGTTTTCCTTTGTCACGTGTTCACTTCCCACCACCCTGCTTTGTTAGCTTGCCAGACCTGACCTTTCCCAGTACATCAGACCCTCACACCTTTTCTGGTTCATTGTTGACACACCAGCCCAGTGATATTTCAGGTCAGTGTTTGAAGCTGTTGCTCTGTCCATCTATCAGAAATAAAAACACTCATTAGAGAGCACTGCAAGAATGGTTCCTTTACAAGACAGCTTACTAACCCAAACCCCAGGACTGCCGTCTATTCCCTTTCAGCCCCTCCAGTGTGGGATAGGCTGCTGAAGCTGGGCTGGGGGAGCCATGAGCTCCATTACAAAGATTATTCCTGCCTTTGTTCCCAGAGCATCTCTGCTGGGAAGGGTGAGGTTGGAGCAGCAGAGAGAGATTTGACTCTGACTCTGGTCAGTGGTGCCTATGTCAATGTCTACTATCAGACTTGCCCCACCTTAGAAAGGCCTGCAACCCCACATAACATGCTTCAGCATCAAGACTCCAGGAATTCTCTGTCTGGAAGATATGGCAAGATTGGAATCCCCAGGAACACATGAGCAGAAGAGCCAGGTACAAACCTGCTTGTTCATAAGTTGTGGGAAAGGGCCAAAGACTCTGGGCATGGTGACCTTGGGAGCAGAAGCAGACTGCAAAGCGCTGGTGTGGGAGCGACAGAAGCCTCCCTCCAAAGCCTGATGCTTCCCAGCTATGTGCCTTGGATGTCGCACTTTTCCAGACTTTGCAGCTACAAAGAAAAACCATCAGAGCATTTCTAACCCACAGCTGTAAGGTCTTTGCCAACATTGCACGGCTCAGAGAGGCAGGCCAAGCAGAATATGGCTGTTTGCACTTTGGGTCTACTTAGAAATCAAGCCCTCCCAGTTTGGTGGTGGTACATGGAGCCTTTCACCTCTATGCTACTTGGCCCAATGCAGTCCAGGTCATTGGCTACTGAAAGAGACTAGCCCTTGGGAGCTCTTTGTGGTCTATATTAAATAAATGCCTCGGGTATGAGTGGGTGGGTATCCATAGCCAACAGGCAGCTGTGGTGATGTTTCAGCTAAGAGACATTGGAAACTGAACTTTCTCACCCCAAGCAACCCCCCTTTTCAGGCTAGAGAGATATATGGGGGGGGAAGGAGAATCTATTGACAGATGACTTCACCTACCATTGCCAACATAGCATTTTTCATTCCATGTAAATTCAGCAAAGATTTTATTTAAAAATGCCAGATTGTGTTTGAGCCAGGAGCAGTCTCCTTCTGAAAGGGAAGGAAGCTAGACTTTTCTACATTCCTGGTGAACATTCATAGTCAAAACAGCTTTAGTTTCAGATTTACTTGGCTTCAATCTAATGTAGTGACACTCCTCTTGGTAATTAAGATTCGCAGGAAATCATCAACACTGTTTATCCACCAATCCTACTGTCTGCAGCTCAGCTGCTACTGGGACCTTTTTTCTTGGCAAGAACCCCAAGCTAGATGTATACACGCACCCTTGCACACCTTACTCTACAACCTGTATGCCCTGAGCTCCCGAGAGACAGGTGATTGTAAGTGGTATGAAGGACAACCAGTAGCTCTTATTTTATCCAGTCCAATATTAAACCACAGGGCAGCCAATAACATTTCATAAGGGTACAAATGTTTTTAAAAAACCCAGCCCAGTATTTTGCTGTACCATTGAAATTTATTGTAGATTAGAGGGCATCATTTCCAAAAGACAACAGGAAGAGATGTCCACATACACGGCAAGATTCAGTCCCACCCTGAATAAGGAGAGATGAAAACCTCACTGCCAAGAGTCTTGCACTGATAAGACAACATCCCGCAAGTTGGGATCCATCCAGTGGATCTCATCCTGCCCCAAATTCCCTTGAAATGTTTATACTGACATGGGTTAGGAAGTGGAAAATTTGAGTAGCTGCTTGAATCCTGCAGCAGTTTCCTAAGTTTGTTCTCCCACCCCAAAGAGGGGTGACTGGCTTTTCCAGTGACACACCAATGATACCTGTGGTGTGAGTTGGGCCAGAATAGCTGGGTGCAGCACAGAGAAGATGTCACCGTACATGCTGCACAGCACATGAGGTGAAACTGGGTGGAACACTTGAGTCCCTGCTCCAGAGAACTCATAGTCTAGTACTAGCTGCTGCCAGGGGGGAGGCAGTGCCCCATTCCCCCATAAGCCTTTTAGGAGAAATCAGTTTATGACCCTCACTTGCTTATCATTTGGCATGATGGGGCCTGTTGTGTTTAATGATTGACGTTGGTGTCGCTGCAGAAAACCAACACAATGGCTGCAGTCAGGCTTCTTGTCCCTGTCCTCATCGGCCTGTGTGCATATTATTTCTACAGCCAAGAAACTTTATCTGCAGGTAAGTAAAGCTGGAGAGACTCCAGGAAATTTACATTCTAGGTACACTCCAGAGGTTGGGGCTGACTCCCCACTATGGATCTATGGGTCAGATCCTATGCTGCATGCCAAAATCTCAGCTGAAATCTGGACATAGGTAAATCTTCTTTCATGGCATTTTCACAGTTTCATATAGAGGGAAAAAATAACCCCTGTTTAGTGACTGTTGTCTGTGGTCAAATGGAATAAAGTAACATTCTAAAACTCAGTTTGATCTAGGGTAATTGTCTCTTAAATGAAAATTTAAAATGGAAAATGAAAGCAAAAGGTATTAGCGTAAAACAAAACAAAACAAAAAAAGCAGGGGATCGGTTGGTGGCTCAGTCTAGTGATGACCTTAGGAACAAAGGACAAGCAAAAGACTTTGCTAAGGAAAAGTAAGCTCATGGCTGCAACAAGCAGATTTCCCTCAATGTCAAAGGACGGACTGATTTCTTGTTCAGCAAGATGGAGGGGTCTGAGATAACTCTGTTCCAGAGGATGGAGAACCTGACCAGAAGGGAAGTGAGAACATCTCTCTTTCTAAAAGAAAAAACGGGGGACCAGAGTTTTGGTGTTTGCCTTGAGCTGCCTCTGGGGACTGGGAACTGTCACAGAAGTGATAGATTTGGAAAACCCTTTCTGTATTTTTTTAATAATATATTCCATATTCCAGGTCAAATTAGCCAAGTCATTTCCAAATCTTATTAACTGAGTAGAATTCAGTCATTCCAAAAACCATATTGATTAAGCAGACAGAACACAATTGTTCCAAACACCATGCATGGTGCTACAACTGGCAAGCATCCTTCATCCAAGACCCATCACCCTGGGACTTCAGATGCTCACAGATCCATTGGCAGGCATCCTTCTTGCAGGCCAGTGTCAGGCAAAACCAGGAAGGCAGGGGGATGTGATAGCCTGTGGAAAAGTCTCCCAAGGAAAGTGCTTGAAAGCCTGCCACTTTGGCATTTAAAGTTAGCCTTAACTGGACTCCAGTAGACATACCTTATTCTGCACTGGCCACAGAACAGAATGAGGCAATGGGTCCTTCCCCTCCTAATTTGTCCAATTACACAGAAGACCAATGGCCCCTAGAACATCCAAGGGGCTACTACTACCCAGTTTTCAAAGATTTTTGTTAGCACTCAGTACTTTGCAAAGTGACACTTTTGACCCCTCTTGGAGGAAGAAAGCACCACTCCACCCATTTTACATACAAGGAAGCCCTTTTTCTCTTCCTTTTGTGAGACTTAGAGAATCAGGACTCAATGCTGAATGTTCTGGGGTTCTGCAAACTGCTATGACAGCACCAATGTTCACAGTACTGAGAAGGGAGCAAATTCCTGATGAGTCTCTTAAACCTCCAGATATGGTGCAAGGGAAGCGTGTGCTGGTCACAGGTTCAAGCACTGGGATTGGGGAACAAATAGCCTACGAGTTTGCCCGGATGGGAGCCCACCTGATCATCACCGCTCGGAGGGAGAAGCAGCTCAAGGAGGTGAGAACCCCAAGGGAATGCAACCCAAAGTGGGGGAAGAAACAGAACCTCTGGGTTCCTTTTAAACATCATTTTCCATCCCACCACCAAAGGGCACCGGAGTGGCTACCCCATTAGAAACGATAGCCTCCCTAGGATCTGTGTGTGTACACTTAAGCCCAGGATCTGGCCTTGAGCATACTGCTGTAGACCATCACCTCTTTGCTCTCTTGCCCAGTGTAACTCCTCATATACAGTTAGTTCTTCCTTGGCATGTTAAATGAGCTCCAGCCTCATCCTTGACCAGGGTCCAACTAAAGCAAATGGCTGCATGCCATTTGCATGCCCCTGTGCCACAGAACAGCTGCTATGTGTAGCCTGCAGCAGCACCAAGTCCTCTGACCTTAGCTGTGCTGAAGGCTGCTCTTTTCTCTCCAGGTGGCAAAGAAGTGCTTGGAACTGGGGGCGAGTTCTGCCAGGTATGTTGTGGCTGACATGAACAACTTGAGTTCAGCCCAGGAAGTCATTGAAGAAGCTGGAAGCAAACTAGGTATGCTTTCCAGGTTCATAGCAAAATGCAACTGTCCTCTGAAAAAATGGGAAGTGGGACCTGTCTTGGGTTACTGACACCTGCCCTCTGCATTGCCTTTTCCTGAAACACTTCTCCCTCGCACAAGGGAGGCTGAGGCATCGAGAGGACAGGCTGGTGTCTTGAAGAATAGAGAGAAGTATACTGTATCCCAACCATCCTGACCCCAAAACAGATTCATATGCTCCCTCTGAATCTTTGTTTCCTTTTCTTTTCCAGGAGGCCTTGACTACCTAGTTTTGAACCACGTTGGAGGAACTGGTTCATTTGGCCCATTTCAGGGAGATATGGCAGCTGTCACCAGCTCCATGACTGTCAACTTTTTGAGCTATGTCCAGCTGACTGCTTCAGCCATGACTATGCTGAAGGAATCTCAGGGCAGTATCATTGTCATCTCCTCCATGGGTGGTAAGGAAAGCTGCTCTCTGCTAGTGGATTACCTAACCTGTACTACTCTAAGTCAAGCTGGCTCCATGCCTAACCATACTAGGGAGATTAGTATTTCCTGTAAAGTGGAAACAATTTTCTCTTTTCCTGCCTGTCCCAGGGGCTTTCAGTTCCAGGGAAACTGTTGACTCCTTGGTGACTAAGGAGGCATCACTGCAACTCTTCTCTAAATTAGTCTTCCAAATGCTCTTTACAAACTGATCTAGAACTGTTCACTGGGATTGCTCACCTACCAGTGAAATGCAGCCATCTCTGCTGGGTTAGTCAGAGTAATGTACATCATAGCAAAATACTACCAAACTCATCAACACTGCTGACCACAGCATCAGGCCACTTGGGCAGTCTCCTCCCAGGTGCTAAAATGGTCCAGCTCTCAAACTACAAGGTCTTACATAAGCCCAGCAAAACCTGGTAGAACTGTCCCATCTTGCAGCTAGAAGCCTTTTTCATTTAGTTCATCAGATATGAAACACAAATAACCTGAACACTATTTACACAGAGATATGCAGGAGACTCCAGTTTGTTCTCAACTGCCTAACCTTGCCAATAATAGTTTCTGAATTAATCATTTCCGTGAAGAAAACTCTCACTTATTTCTATCACCTTGACTCTCAGGTCGCATGGGAGCCCCATTTGCCCTCTCATACAGTGCGGCCAAGTTTGCTCTGGAAGGATTCTACAGCTCACTACGCAGGGAGCTGAACCTTCAGCAGATCAATCTCTCCGTCACAATTGCTGTTCTGGGATATGTTGACACGGGTAAGAGAACAATATGCTGTAACTTCACTTCTGGGCAGAAACACAGCCATTAGGCTATAATAAGTAATGCAGGAGGGGCATAATGTAATTCCAAGGCCAAGAGTAAGTATCAAGAGGTTATAGGAGGTCAAGAGATATACTAGAAGCAGTCTCAGCATTAGAGAAAAGTCTCAAGAGCTGCCTCCTGTAGCTCAGCCACTTGTACCACATTCTCCTTTACTCTGGGAAAAGGACAGAAGAGACATCACCCTCTGATAATTGTTCCCTTTACTTCAGACAATGCTGTGAAATCTGTTCGTGATAAAGTCAGGATGACAGCAAATCCCAAGGAGGAATGTGCCCAGGAAGTGGTGCAGGCTGGTGTACTGCGACACCGGGAGGTTTTCTACCCTTACTGGAGCCTCATGCCTTTGTTGCTGCTGAAAGACTGGATGCCAGGCCTGATAGAGAGGCTGTTGGACCACTTCTATGTTCTGGAGAATATCCTCTAACCTCCAGAGCAGTTCACATCCAAAAGGATGCAAATAAAAGGAAAATATGGCAGGACTCATCAAGAGGCTGGAATCCAGTCTGTGGTGAACACAGTCCTTTCAAAGGATATGCAATTATTGGAAGAGTTCAAATTTACCTAAGCCTGGCTTCACTCTCTGGCTCCCAGGGCTAGTTAAGTGTTTCAGGGCACTTGGTCCTAACTTGACACCAGGCTACTGCAGGTCTTTATATTCTTGTTAGGACTTGGGCTTTCCCTTCTTCAGCCCCCTTTTTCTGTCACTGATGCCTGCAAGCTAGGCACAGTGCCCTGGGCTCCCCAACCCCAAACTCTACCCTGCCCCAGGCTCTGGGTTCCCTGGCTCTCCAACTTTCCCCTGCTCCAAGCTTACTGCTTCCCCAGTATGCATTGAGCCTGCCCCCAGCATGTCTCGAGGCAAGCATGTGCCTTTAGGACACTAATGGGACCTCCAAACTAAAGACATGAGCCCCCTGGCTATAACACAAACTAGCTCCACACTGGGCTCAAACCTAAGCCTAGCCCATAGGCTGTACAACCAGGCTTCCTCTTACTCTGGGCTCAATCCACCTGTAAATCATAATAAGCATCTTGCCAGTTGTTCCAGGCAACTCTGCAATCCTCCACACTCTCTTCTGCACCTTCCAGGGCCAGACTGCCCCATTTTGGCTCAGGCCTGGGTTTATATAGCTGCCCACCACAGCCCCCAGCTGGTCACTTTACTTCTTGAGCTGCTGCAGGTGTTGTCTGATTTGGCTTGCTAGAGTAGCCTCAGGGAGGTTTCTTGTTGCTGGATCTTGTGGTGTTTCTATGCAGGTCCTCGGCCCCTGAGGTTGCTGTTGCTGCTGGCTCAATGGTAAGCATTCATGTGAGTCTGTTGCACCCTTAAATCTGCACCTGGGGGCTTGCATGGCTGACTAGCCCCAGGGTTTGTTTCCCCTTCTCAGTAATGGGGTAGGGGCCCTGTTACAGTCCCATACATGAGAGGCTAAAGTGAGGCTGCAGGGTGGTCTTCCCTGCCCATGGGCTGTGCTTTCATTACTATTCTGACTAGGTAGGTCAGAACTAGGCAATCCTAAAGACTTGTGTATAGACCTAAAGAGTCCTGACTACCAATTAGATCAGAGTGAGGAGGGAAGAAACTCCCTCTCCCCTCCTCTTTCTTTCTTTCTCTCTCTGTCTCCCCTTCTCTCTCACACACGGCATCTGTACCTGCAGCTCTTGTAACCAATAGGCAGGAGGAGTTATACAGAGACACCAGAGTCATCTCCCTGGAGTGTGCTGGACTGGACAGACAATCAGAGTATAAGCAGGCTAATTAACTAACAGAACTCAATTTTTCCTACATATTTTTGTCCTCAAGTTTTTTAAGTGCTCCATAAACCATGTACCTAAAAAAAACCCTAAACAGCAACCAGCTTTGAGGTAAGAGGGTGGTGGATGGGTACACAACAGCCCCATGGGAAGAAGAAGGAAAACTTTGGCTAAGGACAGTGAAACAAACTGGGGAAACTGTGTTTTCCAGGGACCAGAGATAGTTGGATTCAAGAAACTTGGGCATGGTCTCCAACTCTGCTGTCAACCCAGTCTGTGACACTTAGAAAGCAATTTTACCTCCCTAGGCCTGTTGCCTCCAACATAGTCAAAGTGATAACTCTGCATACTTCAATGAAGAACTATGAGATCTACAGATGAAAAGCATTAGAGAAAGTCTAGCTAAATGCCACAACTTCTCTTACTAGGATCTTGCGAGTGACCAGGCATAAAACTGCATCAGAAAGATGAAAGTTGGAGTCAAGCATGCTGTGCTTCAAGCCTATAATGCAAGAACTTAGCTGCTACAAGCCTGTGCTTAGCCCCCTGATTTAACCTTTGCCAATAAGGACAGGCATCCACTCATAATACTGCTTCATTTCCTCTTCTGCATCAGCAGCCAGAGGGTGGAGAAAACCACAAGTCTGGGAGGAAAAATTCCTACCATGGCCCCAGGCCCAAAGGGAGACTAAAATACAGGGATTACCCCGAGCATAGCTGTTTGCTTTTTGTATGTCTCGTTTCAACTGTGCCACCTTCTCTTGCATCTCTGCGATCCCCACATAGTTACAGCAGTTCATCTCCCCCTGAAGTGTGCCGAAAAACTTGGCCTAGAAAAAAACATTAGGGGAAAGGGAAGTTGAGGCACTGACTGTTCACCTCTACACCTCTGCTGGGGTTTAATAACAAAGACAGGACTACTGGGTCATAAAACCATCTCACCATTTTCCCAGCATCCCACATACCGAGGCAGGCGAAGTATAGCCCATGGGCTGGATAGGGCCCATGGCGGACTCCATTTTCCAGCAGCCCCTGCCATTGTTGCCACAGCCAGTTTCTACGGAGACCCCAGCAGCAGCAAGGATGTGACAGCTCAGGGCCAGGGTTTCCATAGAGATCAGCTCCAGCGGCACTGACAGGTCTCATGGCTGGGCAGGTAGCTGCCCTGGGGCTGGGGCAGACAAGTCATCTTGCAGCAGTCACAGCATGGTCTGGAGCCAGGGCAGAACTGCAATCTGCTGCAATCTGACGTTTTGCCTACTTCTGCCATATACCAACTGTTATGTGTATGGTGTCTTATGTATGGCTCCAGATCCCCAAACACTCTCCCAGCATAAGGAACTTGCATTTTTGGTCAATCTGTTCCTGAACTTGGGGCAGGGAGGCATGTGAGGTGACAAAGCAACTTCAAATAGTCTTTATATACCTTTCTGGTGCTGTACATGGCCTTGCCTAGCTTCAGCATAAGTTAGATCAGTCTCTAAACTGCTACTATGCTCTACTTCCCATAATCTGTTATGAACCGTGGAAAACAGAGAAGAGGTGTGATGTAACACAGTCCTGTTGCTAAGGGCTGTGAATAGGAGCAATGACCTTTTATACTGGTCAGGAGACTTCTGACGCAAGAGGTATTTTCAGGGGGACGGCTATAGCTAGTTTAAGGTCCCTCGCATGACCAAAGTTGTATAAAACAGCCAGAATATGAGAATCAGGCTTGCGGGCCCCAAAACAAATGCAGACCTGTATAAGCTGCATCAGAATCATCAGATGCCTTCAGCTTTTCTGTCAGGTTCACATCAGGAAAGCCAAAGTCACACTGAAGGTAGAAGTCTCTAGTGTGTGCTCCAGTTATCTTTAACTTAAAAATCCCCTACTGCAGGAAAAGGAGGGGTTCACCGATAGCTTCTGTAGCGCTTCATTCCCCGCCCCCTAAAGAGACAGCTAAAAAAACTGAGTAATTTTTTCCATGGCATGATGGAAACTTACTCCCATGACGAGTTCCCATTAGTGGAAATCACATGGTTAGATTCCTACTGACCAAGGTAAACATTTATACCTACAATGATGGATTTCAGTAAAGCTAAAATCCACCTTGGATTTTGGCAACCTCCGTCATGGCCCTCACGAGGGGATCCGGATTCTGGTTCCAAGCTAGCACTTCATTCCTGACAGGTGGTCTATCAAGGCATATGACAGAGCTATATTCCAGCTGTTATCCCAGGCCAGGGGGAGGGAACCCTGGGGAGTGGCAGGTTTCAGAAAAATCTCAGGTACTATTCAGCAGGCAGACACTTTCTCCTCCCCTCATGGCCCAGGCAGAAGCAGCCTGTGGAAGAGAAGGGATGGGCATTGGGACAAAACTACAAACTTATTTGTCCTTGGGACTAAAACAGCTGCAATTCCTGGGCCTGGATACACCTGACCTCCCTTAACCTTGGTAGTCTGCAGGGAACTGTTCTCTGTGAAGGCACGGCAGGTACCTTTAGAAATGATACCAGGCCAGCCTCTTCCTTCTCCACCTGCTTCCGCTTTCTCATGACCCTCTCGCAGATCCCTGGGCTCTGCTCCATGTTTGTGACCAGCTCTTGCAGGCATTGTTCAGTGTAGGACAAGGACTGCTCCTCGAAGTCCTCTAGGGAAATCAGCTTGCAGAATGACATGCTGAGGGGGTACTCGTCGTCAAACTCATCCAAGGTCTCCATCCTGCACCTGGCCAGAGAGCAGGCACCACCGGAAACCAGGCTGAGGTGAATGGGAGCTGGCAGAGGTACTTTCCACTGAGTGAAAGGGCCCCTTGCCCTTCCCCTTCAGAGTCCCTGAAGCACAGGAGCTCAGCGCTGCCCTGGTGTCAGGCTCTGCAGGGAACGACAGGGCAGCGGCTGTCGCTGGCACTGCCAGGCCCCAAGGCCTTCTGTGTCTGGGAGAACATGGCTCTGGGTTGCCCCCTTGGCAAGGCTGCGCGATCCTCCCGCCGAGCGTCCCCCGGGGCCGTGCTGGGGCCACGTCCCCACCCAGCGGGCACAGACGGGTGAGGGGGGGTGAAGGCAGGGGAACAAGGCTCCTCAGTCTGCCCCTCCCCCCAAGGGTGAAAGCGGAGGGACTGCTGCTCCCCCCTGCCCGGATGGAAACAGCGGGGGGCCAGGGCTCCTCACCGCCCCCGGGCAGGGGAGAGGCGGCGACGCCGGGCCGCAGGGGTGGGCGGCCGCCAGCAGGGGGTGCAGGCGGTTGTGAGCGGCGCTGTGGGGTTGGGCGGGGCTCTGGCTCGCGCCCGCAGCGGCTGAGGGCGGAGCTCACCTGCTCCCTGCCTCGCGCTGGGAATGGTCACCCGTTTGGAACCCCGATCCCTGTGGAGCCAATCAGGGCCTGGGAACCCCACCCCAGGAGCTGTGCGCGTGACAATGACCCGGTGTCACAGAAGGGGGCGGTGCGGAAGGAGGAGCGAGGCGGGGCGGGCTTGCAAGCTTTATTGCGCAGGCGCGGACGCTCACTGGCAGTAGCGCGCGGTGTCTAATGCCTTGTACTGCTGGTTGTAGGGCGCCTCCGCGAAGCACTCGGCCGCCCGCCGGTCGCACTCGCAGATGAAGGCCTCGCACGGGTCGTTCCTGGCTGCAAGGGCAAAGGAAAGCGCCGTCAGCCTGAGGCGGCCTCCCCGACCGCGCACCCCGTCCCCACCTGTCGCCTTCCCCGCTCGCACCAGCCCTTCACGCCCCGCCGGCAGCGCCTCCTTCGGGACGTGAGCGGCCTGAGCCGCAGGGACTCTGCAAATCCTCGGCCGGGCCGGACCGGGCCGCAGTGCTCCACACGCCGCTGCCTTCATGGAAGTACCGGGGCCAGGTGCAGCGAGCTCAGGCCTGCTCGAAGGCCGGCAGTGCTAGATTTTTTTTTTTTTTTTTTTTTTGCGGGGGGAGAGAGAACACACACACACACAGTAAAACTTTCCATCTCCAATATATATATTAGAGATGGAAAGTATATATATTAGATTATTTAATATTAGATCGTGTGTATATATATCTAGCATAAGACTGCATCCCTCTCTTTACACGGCACTGGCGGTGCTAGATGCCCGCAGGCCCCTGTGCAGCACAGGGAGCTGGTACCTGGCCGGTTACCCCACCTGGGCACTGTTCCTTCCAGCAGGTTTAAGTGCAGACAGGCAAGCTCAGAGGGGTGGCGTTCCCAGGAGGGGGGGCCAAACCAGGCACCCCCTCACGCTCCTTTCCAGCCTGATTGCCTGGGTCTGTGGAACTTTCCCAGCTGGGGGCACATTTATTATTTTAGGGTCCATTGTGTAGAAGTTTTTAAATTTGCTACAGACTTGGAACGAACTGCTGGCCATGCCTGGGGACCGCTGGAAGGGAAAGGCAGTTCAGTGGGAGCCTTAGAGCAGGTGAGGAAGAGGCCCTGGCTGAAGTGCAGGGGCCTCTTGTTGGGAGAGTCGGTAGAGAAGATGAGGTGGGGAAGTCCCTCTTGGAGTAACCCAAATTGAAGGGGTGGCAAAACTGCACACCCCTCCCCCCTGCTCAGTGGGGGCTGCCTCAGGAGGGTGGGTACATGCAGGAGCAAGCTGGGCAGCTTGGGCACTGCAGAGCTGCTGCTCTGGGGCACTGTCTGGTGCCTACCCTCCCCTGGTTGCACATTAAAAGGGAGGACATCAAAATTCTTTGCGCTAGTGCTGCTGGAAGTGGGGCTGGCTTTCCCGGGCGCCAGGCAGCTTCTGCCCAAGTTCACTCGCATTCCAAGGCTTTGGGCTCCTAGTTCTCTTCCTGTTCTATTGGAGGCAGCAAGCTCTGTTGGTCTCACTGCAGCCTTGGGCTTCCTGGCAAGTCTTTCCCACAGGTGTCTTCCTGCCCTGGTCCCTGGACCTAGGACGCCTTCCTCTTAAGGATATTTCATAGCCCCTTCCATGGGCTTTTGTAGTGATTCATGCAGACTTCAGCACACCACAGCCTTGGCTCCGGCCCTGCCTTTGGTTCCTGCATTGTTATACTCTTTCCCCTTAGATCTGGGGTCCCAAAACTCTGCTTCTTAGGGTCATGCAGTGCTTCAAGCAGGTTTCAGCCTGCTAGTCATCCCTTGGTCTTGCCAGCCTCCCTCCTGACACTAACACATGATTTTGTACTCTTTCCCTCCAGGAGTTCTGTGTTAAAAATGTGCTACTTGTTTTACCCATGGTAACATTCCTCAGCTAGCCTGAGCTCCCTTGAATACCCTTCCTCAGATATTAGGATTAGCTGACCCTCAGATCCAGTACCTCTTTCAAGGGACAGACTTCCCTGTTGTAGCATACCACTTCCAGCAAGTTCACACAGTACCCTTAGGGAACCCCTGACATAAACTGTGTTTCACTGGGGACTACTAGAGCAGGGAAGATAAACTCTTGCTTAAATGCCATCACTGCTGAAGTGGATGATGGCATGGTGAACAGTCTACTTTCAGGAGCAGGGTCGGCCCATCCTTGAGCCTGCACTGTTCAATTTCTTTATCAGCGATTTGGAAGACGGGGTGAAAAGCAACCTGTTCAAATTTGCTGATGATACCAAAATTTGGGGTGAGGTGGGCATGCTAGTAGGGAGGGAGACTGCAGAAAGACCTGGATAGGTTGCAAGGATGGGCTAACAAAAAAAGGATGCGTTTCAATACGGACAAGTGCAGGGTGCTGCACTTGGGCAGCAGTAACCAGCAGCACACTTATAAGATGGGAAACTCCCTTCTTGAGAGCATGGAGGCAGAAAGGGATCTTGGAGTCGTCATTGACTCCAAGATGAACATGGGCCGACAGTGCGAGGTCACGGTCGGCAGGGCTAACCAGACCCTATCGTGCATCCACAGGTGCATCTCAAGTAGGGCCAAGGAGGTGATCCTCCCCCTCTACGCGACACTGGTCAGGCCACAGCTCGAGTACTGTGTCCAGTTCTGGGCACCCCACTTCAAGAGGGATGTGGACAACTTTGAGAGGGTCCAGAGGAGGGCCACCCGCATGATCCGGGGACAGCAGGGCAGACCCTACAATGAGAGGCTACGGGACCTGAACCTGTTCAGCCTTCACAAGAGAAGGCTGAGGAGGGACCTTGTGACCGTCTATAAACTCACTAGGGGGGACCAGAAGGGTTTGGGGGAGACCTTGTTTCCCCTAGCACCCCCTGGGATAACAAGGAATAACAGCCACAAGTTGTTGGAGAGTAGGTTTAGATTAGACATCCGTAAGAACTACTTCACAGTCAGGGCGGCTAGGATCTGGAACCGACTTCCAAGGGAAGTGGTGCTGGCTCCTACCCTGGGGGTCTTTAAGAAGCGGCTCGATGCCTACCTGGCTGGGGTCACTTGAGCCCAGTTTCCCTCCTGCCCAGGCAGGGGGTCGGACTTGAAGATCTACAGGGTCCCTTCCGACCCTACTTCTATGATTCATCCTATCCTGCGGAACCTGTGGCCACAGGGGGCCCCACAGCCAAGGGGCAGTGCCCTGCTCGCCCCCCACCACCTGCACCACATTTAAAGGGCTCGATACAGGCAGGGAGCCCCTTCCTGGTCCTAGGAAGGAAACCCAGGTATCCCTAGCACATGCTGCCCCCACCCCACATCCCCTGCAGTGCAGCCCATGTGCACAGCCCAGTCCCAACTATTTTATTTCAGTGAGTTTATACTACAATTAACTGCAATCTTGATTTTTCAATGGATCAGGGAGCCCCAAAACTATATTTTGCAGGGGCCCCCCAAAATTGTGGGCTGACCCTGTTCAGGAAATACTTTTCTGCTAAAGAAAGGTAGCTTAGACCAAATCCACATAAAAAAAAGCAAGAGTGGCTTAAACAGAGTAACACAGAAACAGACATACCGCTACAGGTAATGTCTTGATCATGGCAGCTGTAGTAGTATATCTCTGTGTAAGGGTTGTCCATAATTCCTTTACATTTGGAATATTTTTTGGCCTCAGCATAGCAGTGGTCATGTGCCTGACAACACCTGGAAAATGTTCAGAATAGGTAAAATTAAGATGTGAGCTCAGATGACTTTCATTAGAACAAGCCAGCTAATACAGTTAAGTGTTTAGATAAAAAGGATCCTGGACTTAGCAAACACTGGGCACCTGCAAAAGGAAAATAGTTAAGGGCCAAAATCATAGTCAGTCACATCTGTACTGCATCCTTGAATGACACTCATCACTTACACATGCAGCCCTGACATGTAACCCACTTGAAATAAGTCTCCCGTTACCTTTTCTTGGTTGTATACTACTACAGGGCTATTACAAGAACTCTTCATATTCATTCACTCCAATTCTCCAATATAGTAACCACAGCAGAAGAGTAAAGTGAGGCAGGTGGAGCTATTTGGATGATGTCTAACTGCAGAGATGGGGCACCAAAGTGAGATACTGAATTACCCTGCATTGAATCAGTCCCTGGGAAGAGAAGTGCATGGCACCTGTAAAGGACAGTGCTGCTGAAACCTCCAGAAGAGAGGGGGTTACAGAAAGAGTCTCACCAACCTGTCAAGTTGATCCACTGGTGTTCCACTGCCCCCCAGGCCACAGTAGCAACCGTAGTCAGTATAATCCTTCACTGGGTCACTGTCTGGTATAGTGCATTTGATCATGTTATGCAGCTGCCACACTGACCGGGGGAAGGCAGCGGCAGAAGCCGTGCCCACTAAGAAGAAACACAACCATGGAGGTTAGAGTTGCAAAGCATTTCCTAATGTCTGATACACATTTGGCTTCAACTAGCTGTCAGTCACACATCTCAAGAGCAGTGTGATCTAGGTATGGGGCAGGAAGTAAATTCTGCTTCTACATGGGTGGTAAAGTTAAGGCATTGTGGGTTTTTGCCCTCCAGGCATGGGGACCTGCACAGGCAGTTTCTTTAAAAAAAAGTAATTCTTTTACTCAACTTTTACTTTCCACGAATTACCTGTTTCTGCGCCCATTGGTGTAGCAGGTATGGGGTATGGAAGGCACCTAAAAGACAGACTTGGAGCAAGAATAAACAAATGATGCAAACATACCTGATGACAGGAGAATGAACAGGATTACTTTCATTCCTTTAGCAGGGGTGTGCAAAAAGGACCCTGGGGTATCTGCATTCCTCTCTTTATATGGCAGTCTTACCTTGACACAGAGGTGTGATAACACAGCAGTGTTTGCACTGCTAAATGCAGGCTTCTTTCATCAGAGGCTATGGGAATCACAGATTATGTCATGGCAGCTGAGGACCAGCAGTTAACTTTCCCAGAGTCAGCTGGCCAGCTGTATGCTATGAGGGTTTTTTCTTCTATTTCTAATTACAGTGTTGATGTGAGGTGCTAAATCAAGAGCCCCAGCAATGAGCTATATCCACAAAACAGGTACACCACAGCATGGGCAGCAGCAGGGCAAGCTCCCAAACATGAAACTCTAGGAACTGATGCTAGGCCTAGACAAGCCAGGGCATTCTTGCTGAAACTGGTAATCAGGGCAGCAGTGAACTGTGATTTCTGTATTTCATGGAACAGCCACAGGAAATATTGGTAGAAAGATGCAAACAAAAGAGAGAAGGAGGATAGGCATGGGGGTTGTAGAATATAGAAGGGGATGACTGGAGGAATTAACACATTAGTTAGTGGTGGTTTAAGATTAGCAACAGTTCCAGAGCAAACTTTTAAAAAGGTCCAGTAGGACTTTACCAAGAGAAAAAAAAATTAAATTATTGTCCAGTTGATCCAGGCCAACACCAACATCTTGTCAAAAGGAGTTTTGTATGGTGGGGGGTATGTAACACTGGCAGGCCTGTATTTGACCAGAATGCAGTCACCAGTGCCCTTTTCCAGATGGCCACTATCCTGGAAATTTCCATTTTATTTTTGTTAGTCAACACTATCTTGGGAATGCAAGTTTCTCTCTCCTTTCTACCACACACTGTGCCAGAATAATTTATTTCCCAAGCACACCATTAATCTGCACTGCACTTCCTAGTCCTCTGCCTGTGAACTTTTGGTTCTGACTAACTGGAACACCTGCATCTATTTCTTCCCAGTCACATGTCACCAAATAGATAATAAAAGTCACAAACAGAAGGAACAATTGACAAATTGGTTCTAGTAATAAGCAGGTGGCATAGTTCCCACACACATGGCAAGGCAAACTTTGCCTGATTTAAAAAAAAAAAAGTTAAATTCAACCTTACCTGGGCCTCAGCAGTTCAGTGCTGTAAACCTACCCAACTGTTTCCACTTCAACTAAGAGCACTATCTTTTCCTAACATGGGATGCTGTATTAGTTGCAGCATACATGCCCACTCACCTCTCACCAGGCTATGTTCTAGATCATAATGTTAAATAAAAGTGGACTTTACACAAACAGCTCTCCAATAGCCATCTCTCTACAATCTTATATTGTGCCTGGTGTCATTTCCCTTACTCTGCGGTCCTCAAAAACATCTTACTTTCTCAATTTCTCCCCTCCCTATTAATTTAATTGAAATGTTTTGCTAATAGCCAACTATTCAATCCTCTGCAGTCTTTCTGCACCTTGTGCAATCAAGCTTATCCTGATAAATAAAAACTTGCATAGTGTATTATTTGTGCTGGTTTATTCCCTAGGACTCCATCTGCACCAATTTATAAAATCAATTCTCCCACTTCACCCCTTGTGCCCACACAGCTTCGCCAGAGCTAGCAAGCCACAGTGGGAGATTGTCCAAAAATAATATTACCCCTGTTCACAGTAGATCAAGTCAACCTGATGCTCAGCCAACTAGTAACCAGTCCACACAGTGCTCCCACCATTACAAATGTTGATGGAGCTGTGGTACTTAAGGAACAGTGGAGGAACAGCCTAAAACTCTCAGGGTAGAAAAGATAAAACCTGCTCACATTTCCAATGTTAGGCTCAAGACCAACACTAGTTTACTGATGGCTATTGTCAGAATTATATTTTCTTCAAAGTACTTTTAGAAAGCTTGAGTCCCACATTCTCTCTGATTTTAGAAATCTACTGGTATCTTCCACTCCGCAGGACTCCTTCATGTTGGATCACAAACCATTAGACCCTGAGGTACAGGTTATCCAAAGCATCCACTTAAAACAAATTCACCCAATCCTCTCCTTTATAATCCTGATTTAGAACAGATTTAAAACAATTCAGTACCTCAGCTATTTTAGAATCATCACTGATTTCACCTTATCCTCTAGTATTTTCACCTTTGTTGTACAGACCTTGTCTATGTTGGTTTAGTCAGCAGAGCACCTTCCCTTAATTGCCTTTTTTTGCCTGTAAAACAACCTTCTGGGGGTCCTCTCCTATCCACTTAATTTCCAGATTTAGCAAGTGTTGCCAAAGAATAGTCCCATTAGTGCATCTTCTGTTTAGTCACACATACCAGTGTGCCAAGTACAGTTCACGTCCCTTAGCGTTTGTCTTGTGACTGCAAGAGAGTTATGCAACATGGGAAAGTGAGCAAATGAACATTAGAAGAGAGCTGCATGAGGAGGAATAGAAGAGTATGTTTCATTTCATCAAGGCTGCTAGATGACAGCTCTAGCTTTAAGAGATGACAGCCTCTTTATGCCAAAGCCTCCCACCTTGATGCTCAGCTGTAACAACAAAGCATTATTTACATTATTAAATGCAGACTCCATCAGGACTCCTGGGATTACTTTTACTGTCAGAACTTTGAAGAGTGCTTCATTAAACGCCACTGGCTGCTTCTGGTTCTTTGCATTCTTTCAGCAGCACTGTAATCTCTTATGCCTTCATTAGTTTGCTTCTTAGGATCGCTCAACTTTCCTCGACATCAGTAGACTTTGACATTGCCTACCCTCAGTGCTCTCCACTCACTAGATTTCTTCAGTCTTCCCACTTTGCTTTCTCACACCCAACGTCCTTGGCTTGCTGCGTTTGGCAAATCCAAAGGGTACTTCCATGATATTTTTCTAGTTTCCTGGGAGATATTATTATCCCTGTTTGCACATGAAAAACTGAAGCACAAAGCAGCCAAAGGATTTGCCCAGCATTAAAAAGCGAATC
The DNA here is from genome assembly GCF_030867095.1 of Alligator mississippiensis. Lineage (NCBI taxonomy): Eukaryota > Metazoa > Chordata > Crocodylia > Alligatoridae > Alligator > Alligator mississippiensis. The sequence continues at coordinate 21,096,057 of NC_081833.1, read as the reverse complement.
AATGCTAGAGTTGAGAGTAGAACACGAGCTGTGGCACCCAAGCTTGTACGCTAACCACAGGACAAGGCTCCTGCCGTTCCAGAACCATGCACACCACCACAGTAACAGAGGGAAGATTTTCAAATAATTTATTAGGAATTTAAAACTGAAATCTGGAAAAAGGGTTACAGGTGTGGAGAGAACAAACTTCGGAGTGTAATAACTTACTGGCTTAAAAACACAGCTTTATTTCTTTAAAAAAAATGCCCACCCTGAAACCAGAGCACCCCTGCTCCCAGGCAGTGGCAACACTTGCCATAGAGCGACTCGCAGCCCAGCAGCAGTGTGGCTGGGCTGTGCGTGTCTGGAGGGGCACAAGGAAGCAGTTCAGCGCATGTACCAAGAGGGAGGAAAGCGCTGTCTGCAGACCCAAATTTGAAGTATATAGAATAAAAATAAACCCAATAAAATGCAGCTCTTCTTTAATTAGGAAATATTTAAAAAAACAGACATACAGACTCTTGTCTCAGTAACAAAAATTATTGCTTTGTGTTTTCAGTACTAAACCATTAAGTACCTCTTGCCTAAAGCAAAACTCTCCAAATGTATCGCCAGGTCAGGCAGGGCCCCACTGCTGGGACTCAGTACAAGCCATGAGGCAGTGGGGGTGGGAAGAAGGATGAAAGTGAAGGAAGGGAGGGACCCATTTGGGCTGTGTGGCCCTTCTCCCTTACTGGGGCTCAGTTTGGGGGATGAGGGGGAATGATTTTTAAAACTTAAGATGAAGCAGCATTATTTCCCTGGGAAAGTGTTGGGCTGCATCTTAATGAAAGGCTTAATCACCCCCCTAAACAAGGTCTTTGGTTCACTTAAATCCAGACCCAAACCTGCCCCTTAAATTCCTGCAGGAGCCTCCCCTGAGCACAGACCTCTTGTTATTGAGAGCCTGGGCCACTTGGGGGGGGTCCCAACAGTCTGATGAACGGACCAGATCATCCAAGTACAGGACAGAGGACAAACTCCCACAGACTTCGGAACAGAGTAAAGCAAATGGGAAGCTGTGATTCTTTAATTCATATGATCCCTGAGAAGCCCTTAACCCGCCCCAAATCACCACCCTAATGCTTTTCTCCCAAGCTAATCACACCCCAAACCACTGCCCTGCCCTTCAGAGAATGACCACCCCAATATCCCACCCCCCAGACAACACTCCTTCCAAACACCCTAACCCCTAGAAGAAGATCCTCTTCTCCCAGAAACCTTGACACAGGCGATAATATTTGGAGAGTCAATTCCTTTCAAAGTAACCAAGACAAGCAGTGGCGGTAAAGCCCTTTGCCTAAGCCAAACCAGATGCTGGCACTACAGGAGCCCAATGAGGGAGTCTGTACATCGAGCAATTGGAAGCAGCTTTAACCCGCTCAGCAAAACAGCCGATGGCTGGTAAGTGTCATTCCCCCCCCCTTCATTTCATCAGAGGTCTTAAAATCTTACAGTAAAAGGTGTAGAAAAAAGAAAGGAGTCCTGTCAGGATTCTGCTGGAGAATATTGCTCACGCTGAGGTGCCAAGTCCAGGAACCTGGAGCTGCTCCTTAGAGGCAGGCTGCAGCCTCAAGCCAGGTTCACCTCACAGTATTTACATATTATACAGGAGGAAAAAGAAAACCCCACATAAAACTAACCCTAGGAAAACAAAACTTCTTTCAGCCATAAGGATAGTGTTTTCTCACTTAGCAAAATATACATTTGTTTTGTTCCGTAGCGATGTCCCACATTTCTGGATCCTTGGAGTTTCGCATGTTTCAAAGCCTCACATTTACAAAACAGAACAATTAAAAACAGTTTCTTTTAAAAAAAAAAGAAAAGAAATGTATCAGTTCCTCTCAGCCTTCGCTCTGTGTCTCTCTCTTCCCTTCCGAACTGCATTCACATTACTTACTGTCCTTTAAAAACGGTGACAACACAACAACAGAGTCGAAAATATTCAAAACAATTTCAAAGTGAAATAAAAATACTCCTCAATAAAAACTACCTAACACAATCACAAAGCCAATTCATAAAATGTGTCTACTAGCTCAGGAAAGAGCAAACAAAAGGAGGGACCCCCCCCCCAACGATAAAGATAAAAAAATAAAATAAAAAAATAAAACTAACAGCTAATAAAATAAATAAAAGAAGAATCGGTGGGTTGGGGGCTTGGGGAGGGAGAAGCGTAAACCGTCGGTGGTTAGTAAGAAAGCGAGATGATCTCCTTGGGTTCAGTCCAGTGCGGTCTGGTCAATGGGAGAGATCGGGGCAGGTCAGCAGGAGCCTGGCAGCCGGCTGGCAGTGTGCAGTTTTACTCAACAAAAAGGAAACCTTGGCTCATCCCCCCAAGGCTCACCAGATCCTCCAGCCTGCTGTCCTCTGTTAGGTCACTGGGGAATCTGCAGGAGACCAGCAGGGGTGGGGTGGAGGGGGGGGACAGAAATAAACAACTAACAGCCTGTCATTTTTGTATCCTGTCTGATATAATTTCAGGGGGCGCCAAAAAGCTTTCCCTAGTACAGGGTTGTTTTGTCACCTTGGTAGAAGCATAATGGTTTCACCTCACTGGCATGGAAATGGGGCAGAACACAAAACACCCCAATTTACAATATTATGAAGATGTGGACCAAAGAGACAAGCACCACATACAATGTGGCCTGGCTAGTTGAAGTCTGTCATCTACACTAGAAGAGTGGAACTCCATCAGCATACGAAGATGGCAAGAGCAGAGGTTTCCAGGGAACAGAGGCATTTTTTTTTTTAACTAGCACATTTCTGCCCCTTTTGAGGTGCGCCGATGCTATCCAACACTCCCTTTCACTTCCTTCAAAGGGAGAAAAGTGAAAGTGTACAAGATTGCCCCTGCCCCTGCCTCAGTTGAAGAAGCTCCAGCCCAGAGATTCAATGATCTCAGCAGAAGTGGGACTTCTGGAGTACAAGAAGCGCCCCCCTGCATACAGCTAGCTGAAGAAAAAGGATGGGAGGGACTTATCTCAGGGCTGCCAGCATGAGAGCTCATACCAGCCCATGATTTTGGTCACCTGCTCATTTTGCCTCTTTCCATCAACCTTCCCTATTTCTAAACATTTCCTGGGGCCCTATAATTTTCTCCTGCTTTACTCTCTTCTAACCTCAAGCTTCCTACCCCCCATGCCAGTGCTAAGTTACAGCCACTATTTCATGAGATGTAAGAGAACTGCATGAGAGAACTCCCTTTAGAGCCCAACAGTACTCTTTGACTGACAAAATGAGCAAAATCCATTTCCTTTCCCTTCCCACCCCAACTCAAATGTGATGCTTCTGCAGCACTTCCAGTCTGGTTCTGATTCTTGGTTCCAATCTGACAGGCTTGATGGCACAGAATCCATCTACCAGACTGGCCTCTGAGCTCTCCTATTCAGCTGCATCCCCTGAAGTTTGGGCTAAAAAAATCAACAGAGACCTCTCAGTGCAAGCCTAAACAAGGCAAGCAGAGGGAAAAATCCTCTTCCCCAGGGGTTCATATGCACAACAGACTATTCCAGAACTTCATTCCTCTTGCTCAAGTTCCCACTGTCCCCCTCACCCACTTGAAGATCTTACCTCCTGCTCCTTGGTCCCCAGCTTCAGTGGTACCCATTGGTAAAAGCTGTTGCAATCAAGGGACCCTGCAAAAAAATTCAAACCTGATAGTTTAGCAAACAAAGCTAAAGGATGCAAGTCCCATACACAATTTCTGCATCCTTCTCTCCCCCTCTGAAGTGCTCCCCCTGAAAATACTCTCTACACCTTAACTATAAAACTAGAATCCTTCAGCCCCTCAACCCACTGTAAGAGGACTCCTCAGCACCTAGATTCATATGAAGTCATATAGCTTTTGTACCTTCTAAAGGTGTGCTATTCCCCACCCAAAGATAATATCCAGTCACTAGACCTTCTCTTAACATTTCCTTAGAAAAGTCATATGGCCTTATTTTCCTCCAGCTATTGCCTCACTCTATGGTTTGAACATAGGGAAATGTGCTGGTGGCCAATATTTGTTATATTCCACCCTCACTGTTACTCTATCCACTCAGCCATTGTCACTGAGGATCTATACACCTTCCATGCTGTACATGCTATCACATTTCATTCTGAAGGTGGGAAGGGTCACAGTCATCTGAACTCTTGCTGCAGTGAGTTCAGCATAGCCTACCTGCTGAGAAAGCTCTTCAGCCCTCAAGGTATCAGTTCCATCTGCCCAGGGGAACTTGGCTGTCTTGGTATGTCTCAATCAACATAAGTGAGTGAGGCCCTTGGAGACTCTGGGGCAGTTCTATGGTGGGCTTTAATGATTAGGACCCAGACTGGTGTTCAAAGGGGAAACAATGTGGAGAACAGAGCTCCAGGATGATGCTCTCAATGGCCTGTACTCAAAGTGCCTTATTCTACACAAAAGGGGCCTTTTTAAGATCAGTGACTTCAGGCCAAGGAATAGTAAACAGCAATGCCAAGCCAAGGGGTCACTGAAGTCCTAGTGGCTGCATTGGAATGCGATCTCCTGACCAAACAGCTGTAGGTGAGCCAGAGTTTTCTGCAACTGGCATCATTTAGGTTTTCCCCTCAGGTACCAACATCCTCAAGTGCTTCCAGAGGTGCACCTCCACTCTGAGAACCTGCTTTCTTCTCCAGGCTTCCTACCTGCTGTCCTCAACAGCTGGATACAGAACACTCACCCCTAGGCTGTGGCCAAAGCCAGTACTTGGGGCTGGACTGGCAGCACTGATGTAACTGCTGACCCCTGAATCCTGATTGGCTGCTCCGTAAAGCTCTGCCATTGGTCCAGGACTGGTAGTGCCCAGAAACCCACCAGTACGGCTTGGAGTAGAGCCTACAGGAGGAAACAAAACTACACAGTGACAATCCCAAAGTACAGCCCTGCCCCACCCGCTTGTAGCCCAGTGCAGACCTCCTCTAATAGGACATGTCACTGGGTAGGAAAGTAGCAGTTACCTGTCCCTCGCACTACAGCTGCTGCAGCTGCTGCCGCTGCCATTGGTCCATACGCAGTGAGGGGAATTGCTGAAAGAGAAGTAACAGGCATCTCATAGTGGCACTATGACTCTGAGAAAAGATCCTGGGCAAGAATCTTCATTTCCCTCTAGGAAATACATCAGCAAAAAAGGTGCATTAGCCTGACATGTTACCCTTTACATCCAGAGTGATAAGGGGAAGGGAGCACCCAGCCCTGCATTGAGAGGAATCCATTCATGCAGCAAAACCCCAGAGTGCTTGAGCTTACAGATGCCACACGGAGGAAACTCATTCATCAGTGAAATGCAGCGACATCCAGGTGGACCCAGCAGCTCGGCACTGTTAACAGTCATGCTACACAGCAGCTTAGGAAAGGAAGTGGCAGAGAATCCCACAGCCAGCAGAACTGGAAAGGGGAAGCTTAGGATGACCCTGTATAATGACTTGATTGGTAACTGACTCCAACCTTAAGGCTGACACCCCAGCTCTTGGGATTTTTAATGGCCACAAGCAAGGTTTTACATCTCATCCAAAAAAGGGGACCTTAGTATTCCCTAGCCATGCTGTGACACAGCACCTGCCTCTAGCACCATTCTGGGGGATAACGGTTTCACCCTTGACAATCTTCTCTACCCCAGCTCCAGACATGCAATCCTCCCTTCTTTTCCAACATGCAAACTCAGACCAAGCTGTCAACAGTAAGAGTGTGAAGCATATTCTTGGTTGTGCAAGAATCAGAAGAAATCTTAACTTATATATAACAAACTTAGTCCCCATTCCTACTACCGCGGGCATCCAGCCCTTAGGTCACAAAGCACGTAGTGTAGCCAGAATGTTTTTTTCTGCCCTTAAAATGACTGGGTCACTGTTTCATGCCTGAATGTGAAATCCACTGCAATTTTGTTTAGAGCAGCATAAAAAGAGGTCAGAACAAATCAATTGAGTTAAAGGCCTGAAATCCAGACTAGCTCAGAAGGGAATATTTAGCAGCAGGTTCTGTCCTGTTTCATGCATATGTCATATTGGGGCTTATATTTGGGTTAGTTGCTTATTATAGGTATTTGGCCAGCATAAGCACACCACTGCCATCTGATTGCTCCCAAAGATGCCATTCTGGTAAAGAAAGAGCTGATCACACCAAACCCATCTCTCTGACACCATTGCTGCTGGAAGCCACTAATACATATCTGAATTAATAAATACAGCCATCACCAGGAAGGGAGCCAGTTCTGCTCAAAGAGAATTCCATTCTCTCTTTAGAGGAAAAAATCCAAAATGCAAACAGAAGAGCCATTTTTGCCTTGTAATTTATCCACTTAGGAACCAGATTTTTGCCTTGTCAGTGATGTACCCTCCTTTAGCTCCTTCATCTTAGGTACTCATCACCCTGCCTGGGTCAATTCCATTTGACAAACCCATGCGGAAGGCAGATAAGTTTACATTTACACAACCACCTCCAGCCAGAAAGATCCTTTACGATTTTCAGCCAACTACTGAATGTTCTCAGTTCCCACTGATGCCTAGGGACAGAGGGGATAGAGCATTTTGCAGAGGCACAGGAATCTCATCACTCACCACTGACACAAAGCTGCACAGAACCTGTTTACAGCACACAACAATGGGGTACAACAAGAAGCAAAGAATGTTGTTAAATTCAAGGGCAAGTTTGAGGGACAGAATTTGAGGTATTTTAGATATGGACACTAACTATTCAAAATGGCATTTAGCCAGGACAGCAGGGATTAACAATACATTGGTATATAAAGGCCCAGTCTCTCTCTCAAAGTAGGCAGGTCTAGTACCCTGCTGGAACACTGGTTCTGTATAATCTGAGAGGAAAGAGTGCCATCTACTGACACCAGCACCCCCCTGTTTTTTCATTGGAGGTCACACATTCAAGGACAGACCCAGTCCACTTCTCAATTTGAGAACAAATAGGAAGGATGACAGATGGAGGTGGTACATCCAAGGCTTACACAGCTACTTCCTTGGCCCTGGGGACTAGCTTTATTAAAAAGGGACAAGACTTAATCTTCCTCATCTCCCTTGGGGTAATTTGTTTTGTTTGTGGGTGAAAAAAGGCAAGTGTTTTTATCAGCCTCTGTGTCCTCTGAAGTATTGCTTCTATTAGCAGCGTAGCGAGTCATGAAAAACCCTCTTTCCAGGCGTCCGCAAAACAAGTGCATTTAGAAAAGCTTCCAGAGAACTCCCTGTATCCTCATTAGAGATAAATCCAAACCTTGAAGCAGCAGGTGGAGTCATGGAAATATTAGAGAGAAAGGATGTCGTGGAAGATGAGATGGTGCACAGGGAACATGACACTAGCCCATCAGCTACCTAGAGCTGCTTTTCTAAGATAGGTACTGAAAGTGCAACAGAGCTTGGGAAACTGTGACCATGGAAGGAAGAGTCTAAGGAAGGAACATCATTAAGAATACATGCTAGACAAAGTTAGAGGTCTGAGGAACTGGAGGGAAGAGATAGTTGTTATACTTTGATGAAATATTATGGTCATAAGTAGTCCTCATGACCAGTGCTACAATCCCATTCCCTACAGCTATGATCAAAGAGTTTGGCTTTGAGCTCCCTCCCACGCAATGTTCCTATAGCATTCCCTGCCTAGTAAACCTGGGATCAGAGTAGCTGTGAGCTGCATAATATCCACAACTCTCCTATCCATCATATCCCTACACGAGCTCCTGCCTGGTGAAGCTGAGATTAGAGTAAGTGTAAACTCCCTGGACAGCAAGTGCCCCAGCATCCTTCACTGTAGTGACTCAGGCTGCAACATAAGGGGAATTATTAGAATATTTACGTTGCTGTCATCAGGTTTCTGTAACTGATACAGACAACCCCCTGGATTAGGAGCTAAAAGAGGGTCAGGAACAGCAGCAGCTATCTGGGGACTAAAATTCACTTGCCCTCATCACGTATAACCTGCATCTCTCCCCTCCCTGGAGGCGATATGCATGGTTCTGAACCCCTCTCCACCACTCCCCCCCGGCCCCTGCTTTTGATGTAGCTAATGCAGATGGAAGAGGAAATGAGGAAATTTTCCAGTCTCACTGCTCCAATCCATGAAGCAGCGACACCACTGGAATGACCCAAAGCCCCTTCTCCCCTTCCAGCTTTTGAATTTTAGGAAATCAGCGGGACTGACCTGTGAGCTCAGGGAGGACGGGGGCACTCGGGAGAGGGGTCCGCTCTACACGGAATTCTAAAAACGAAATGTAAGACAACTTAGGACCTTGTAAAACACCCCCTGCAGGGGGGTAACCAGCAGAGACAGCAGCATCAGGCCTTCTGGATACAGCCCCCCAAAGCCAGACAGAGACCAAAGGAGTTGCTGCAGCATCCAGCCTTCACCTATTTTAGTTCATTTAGAACTGGTGAAAACTGTTGGACTGACAGCCCTGGCAACTCCTAGCAGCTGCTTAATCCAGAGCAGGTATAGCCAGAGCAGGGGCAAGTGCAAACTCCCCTTCCACTGCCCCACTCCGCCAATATACTTCACCTCTGCCCTGGAGGGACCATCATTAGGACTGAAAGGGAAATTCAGTTTCTTACGCCGATCCAATCCTCAGCCTCTCCAGGGTTGATCTGTGCCACTGAGTTGGTGGTGGTTTGGGGTCAAGGACAAGTGGATTCAGAAAGACTTCTATACAGCCATGAGGTGGCAACTGTTTTTAGTCACAGCCAACCTGGGCTGGCTTCATACTAGTAGTCTTGAAGTGAAAGATGCCAGGTCACATTCCCAACTCTCTAACCTCAGGCCTTTCTACAAAAACCTTTGGGAACAGGGGTGGAGGGGGTAAGGGGACACTCAGAGTTTCCACTTGTCCTGAGAATAGCAGGCTGCTCTTTTATTAGTGTGATGTGTATCATACTCTTCACTTGAGCTGGAAGGGAAAGGCACAAGAAAACTCAGAGCAGCTGCAGCATCAGATGCCAATCAGTGATGGTCAAGTCTACACATCCAGGTGAGAAGTGGGCAGGTTATTAATTTAAAAATACCCAATATACCAAAGAAGGATCTGCTGAAGATTTGCAGCCAACTGTCCCCATAGGTGGTTTTGGGGACTGTAAAAGACCCAGGGGACTTATTCAGAATACAGCTCCCAGCATTGTGACTCTTACATTTAAGAGGCCTAAGGATCCCCTGGCCTGTTTACAGCTGGGTGGTGATGTCCTGCTTTCAGGAAGGTGGTGACTCTGCTGGAGACAGGCAGACATACACACGAGGCAGCAAGAGAACAAGAGCTGCAAAGGGCCCTTCTTCATAACAAGACCTAAGGAGGGATCTAGCAGAGGGAGTTGCAGCAACCTTGGGGTCTTCCTGTTACTAGAGTACAGGGATAACAATCAGAAACTTGTACAGCTACAGCCTCCTTCCTATCTAGCTAGCAGGCTGGTCCCTCCCCTTCCCTACCTACTACCCCACCCCCACTCACATCCCTCTCAAATTTAAGGGAAGACCAAACTGCAGCAAGGCTAAAACAGACAGTCTGGGTCATGGGACAAGCCAAGGACCTCCCATAGAATGAAGGCAAATGGAAGGAACAGGAAGGGAGAGACTCTTACCAGGAAACTGATAAGTGTAGCCAGGTGCAATACCAGTGTAGCTTCGACTGGCATAAGTGGCAGCTTGGAAACCTGGATAACCTGCCAGCAAAGAGGAGATTATTACAGTGAATACACACAAACCCACTGCTCCAGGCCTTTGCTCTGACCAATGTGCACAGTGCAAAAGGAATGATCAGCATCACAATGAGACCTGTCCATGTGCACATAAACACGCACAAAGCATATATACCACATGAATCCAAGGAAGAGTTTAATGGAATTTTGTTTAAATTTTTATTACATTTGCTTTTCCTGGCACCAGAGATTTCCATGTCAGAAAGTCCAACCGAAGGTGACCAGAAGCACAAGCTAAGGATATGAAAAGGATGTTGAGGGGTAGTGGGAAGCATCCAAATGACTGAATGGCACTGAGTCACTGACCATCTACTTCAGAACATTAGCCAATAGCAGTATTACTGAAGTAGATACAGAAGGAACAGGTGGCTGGAAATAGGCAGGCAGAGCACTTCTTCTTGGCAGAGATAAGAATTACAATGCTTACCATTTTCTGAGAAGCTGCCACAGCAAACCACCTCCTTTAAACAGCCTCATGAGAAACCCAGAGGCTGACTCAGCTGAAAGTTTTATTTGAAATCTCCCATGACTAGAGTAAATGGATTTCCCACTGACTCACTGGAGTCTACTTGTTTAAAAAGCAGTGTGCCTAAATACAGACAGATACTACAATGGTATTATGGGCCTGCAGATTTAAGGGATCTGCGCTAGACTCTTTCTTGCCCTGGCAAAACCACCAGTGACCCAGATCCAAATGAGAGGCTTTTTGCTGCTCCTATTAAATACACTATTAACACTGGTCGGATAGGTTATACAACTGCCAGTAATGAGGTTTGGGCAAGAACTGGCTTGACTCTCTGATCCCAGAAAGAATTTGTGGGGCTGGAAGGTGGATGGGGGCAATTCCTTTTTTTTTTTTTTTTTCTTATAACCTCAGCACATTTGCATGGAAGCCACAAACTAACACAAACCCCAGAATACCTCATTTGGCAATTCCATCTTCAGAGATGAGCTCTACTTTAAGCATGTGGTTTTGTTTGCAA